>NC_140496.1:45447931-45840431 GCF_964271855.1 Acomys minous | reverse complement strand
GGAACAGGAGTTAGATGTCTGTTTTTATTGGACGATCAGTGTTTAGTTGACCCAGCATCGTGTGCAGACCCTTGCCTGGGAGCATGCGCAGTACGTTTCCATTCCACGTGATCCCTCATCTGCATCGAGCTCTACGGGCTTGCTACTGACAAGGGCAGCTTCATCCACGGATCCTGCTCGGTACTGCTCGTTCTGTATCAAAGCCCCACCCTGAAGGAGAGAACCGCAGGTGGGCGACTCCTGCCGTTTGCTACCTATTTGCCTGGTTGTTCAGCTTTAGTATATGGTGATAGCTGTGTCATAATAAGCTCAGTTATTGTCCCATGACTGCAATTGTGTCCCTTAGAGAGCACTGTTTCTGTTTGTCTTCTTGAGCCTTCAGTCTCATAGTCTTTATTCAGCTTCAACGCCACTTAGGCTAATTAATACCTTTCCCTATCTGCGTTAGTGAGATTGTGCCATATATTTACAATGCACCTAGCTTCTTTAATGATGGTGTGCATCGCTTCTTGGATAACCTGACCTCTATAATTCATTTTATTTCTTAAAATTTATTTTTTACTTATATATTCACATTATATCCTGATTGTAGCCCCATCCCTCCTCTCCTCCTGGTCCCTCCCTTACATCATCTTCCGTTATTACTCTGCCCCTCATTGTCCTCAGAAAAGAGGAACCCCCCGCAACCCACCCCAGCATATCAAATTGCCTCAGGACTGAAGTCCTCCTCATGCACTGAGGCCAGGCCAGGCAGCCCCTTTTGAGGAAAGTGACTAAAAGCAGGCAACAGACTATATGTCATAGACAGCACCCGCTTAACTTACCAGGGAACCCACATGAAGATCAAGCTGCCCAGCGGCTACATATAATTTATTTTAACATTTACATTTAGGGATTGTGGTGGTTTGAATGAAAATGGCCCTCATCAGCACCTGTGGTTGAATTCTTGCTCCCCAGTTGGTGGATGGAATTCTTGGGGAGGGACTGGTATACGCCACCTTGTTGGAGGAGGTGTGTTCCTGGGGCAGGTGTTGAGGTTTCAAAAGTCCACACTAGACCCAGTTGGTCCTCTCTGCCTCTTGCTTGTGTCTCAACATGTGAGTCCTCAGCTATAGCACTAGTGCCATGCCTGCCTACCCAACTGCCATACCGGCCATGCCTTCCCACCATGCCTGCCTGCCCACCTGCCATACCTGCCATGCCTTCCCACCATGCCTGCCTGCCCACCTGCCATACCTGCCATGCCTTCCCACCATGCCTGCCTGCCCACCTGCCATACCTGCCGTGCCTTCCCACCATGCCTGCCTGCCCACCTGCCATACCTGCCATGCCTTCCCACCATGCCTGCCCACCTGCCATACCTGCCGTGCCTTCCCACCATGCCTGCCCACCTGCCATACCTGCCGTGCCTTCCCACCATGCCTGCCCACCTGCCATACCTGTCATGCCTTCCCACCATGCCTGCCTACCCACCTGCCATACCTGCCGTGCCTTCCCACCATGCCTGCCTGCCCACCTGCCATACCTGCCGTGCCTTCCCACCATGCCTGCCTGCCCACCTGCCATACTGCCATGCCTTCCCACCATGCCTGCCTGCCCACCTGCCATACCTGCCATACCTGCCATGCCTTCCCACCATGCCTGCCTGCCCACCTGCCATACCTGCCATGCCTTCCCACCATGCCTGCCCACCTGCCATACCTGCCGTGCCTTCCCACCATGCCTGCCCACCTGCCATACCTGTCATGCCTTCCCACCGTGCCTGCCTGCCCACCTGCCATACCTGTCATGCCTTCCCACCGTGCCTGCCTGCCCACCTGCCATACCTGCCATGCCTTCCCACCATGCCTGCCCACCTGCCATACCTGCCGTGCCTTCCCACCATGCCTGCCCACCTGCCATACCTGCCATGCCTTCCCACCGTGCCTGCCTGCCCACCTGCCATACCTGCCATGCCTTCCCACCGTGCCTGCCTGCCCACCTGCCATACCTGCCATGCCTTCCCACCGTGCCTGCCTGCCCACCTGCCATACCTGCCATGCCTTCCCACCATGCCTGCCTGCCCACCTGCCATACCTGCCATGCCTTCCCACCGTGCCTGCCTGCCCACCTGCCATACCTGCCATGCCTTCCCACCGTGCCTGCCTGCCCACCTGCCATACCTGCCATGCCTTCCCACCATGCCTGCCTGCCCACCTGCCATACCTGCCATGCCTTCCCACCGTGCCTGCCTGCCCACCTGCCATACCTGCCATGCCTTCCCACCATGCCTGCCTGCCCACCTGCCATACCTGCCATGCCTTCCCACCATGCCTGCCTACCTGCCATTTATTTGGGCTCAGTGTTCCAGAGGGTTAGAGACCATGACTATCATGGCGGGAAGCATGGCAGGCATAGCAGGCAGGCATCTGTGTATAACTTTTCTTTAAATAAGACATGCCAAGGTTTAGTGTTTCCTAAATGTCCTGATTCTGTGGTATGGGGACCTATTGTTAATTTTAGAAAATTACTTTGCGCATTTCTCCCGAACTTTCTCTTTTCTTGTTTTAGTTGTGTGTATTTTTTTTTTTTTTAATGCCTTTTGATCCTGTCTCCCAGTTTTTGAATATTCCGTTATTGCAGTCAGGCTTATTGAGCTTTTTGCAGCCCTGTGGTCTATATATTGAGAGTCCATCAATGATACTTTTCATTTCTTTTACAGTGCTTTTGACTTCTAGCATGCCTTTTCCTACCTCAGAGTTATCCTATGTTTTGTTTCTGTTATTCATTTATTTTTACATGAGGTCTACTTTTCCCAGTCAGGTCCTTTTTAACATTTAAAAGTTTCACTTTACACAATTTTAAAATTTCAATTTGATGGCATGCTGTACTGGGTAAGGGTAAATTAGGTAAATAACCTTTAGTTAGAGGATTTATATTTTCCTGACAAAGAGCAAGGTTATAGCTAGTGTTTGTGACAGCTGTGATGCCATGAGTTTAAGTTTCCTTTCCATGTTTTTTTCTTGTGTTTTCACTGAAAACTCCTTGTTAAGTATGGTGGGTGTCTTCTCTCTCAGATATGATTCACTATTATGTCTGGTGAGATGGTGTCAGGAACACACTCTATAATTTTTAACATCAAATCTCAATGTTTTGTTGAGTGGTGTGCCTGGGCTGGGATCACCACTGTGGTTATTTTTGCTCTTTCTTGCCCTTTGCTTTGGTAGGACAAGGAGTCTAACATCTACGTAGGCTGAGGCTGAAGGATGCCTCTTCTAGGTTGGGCAGGGCTTTGGTTAAGTCTCCCTGAAGGCTGTTAGGACGGCTGCTCTTGGTGAATTGAAAGATACATTTCCCCTCACCCTTCCAAATGTGTGAGGGGATGTGTTGGACTCTCCAGATGTATGAGGGGCTGTGTTGGATTTTCTAGATGTGCAAAGGTTTGTGCTGGATTTTTCCATGAGGGTTTAGCAGGGATCCTGTGGTAATGTCCACCAGAGCTTAAGCCCTCGAGACTTAGTCTCAAGAGCCTGTCTTTTCACTACAAGCTGGCCTTCAGTCAGCTTGTAGCAGTTCATTAAATCAACATTTCCACCATTTAACTGCTCCTCCAGCATGAAGTTCCATTCATGTTTGCTTCAGGTAAGACTTGTTCAGTTGTGACTTTTTGTAATTGTATGTCCTTACAGATGTAGGCTTGATGGTTTGTCCTGTGACCTCAGTTCTACTTTCTTGGACTCCACATACAAGTGAGACCATTTTTGTCTTCTTGTGTCCAAAGATCAGACTGTCACTTAAAAACTTGCTCCATCACTTTTTGTCACACAAAACTGAAAGATGACAAAAATTATACCTCATAGTTGCATTTTACTTGTGCCAATGAATATTCTGAATATTTTTGGAGTCAAGAAGATCACCACTTTCTAAGTTAGACCCATCCATTTGACCAGCCCTGCCACTATAAGGTTCTTTCTTAGAGAAACTGAATACTATGTCCCCCCTCTTAAGGACAGCCACTGGGTGAGGCAGGGATGCACTCTGCCCTGGGAAATGGGGCAAACCCTGGAATAGGCTCAGCAGAAGAGGCAACGTGTGAAAGGAAGGCAAGGTGTCAAGCTTCACTTTGATTTGAAAAGAGACCCTTCCCTTGCGTTCTCTGTGGGGTGAGGAGTACACACCGCATCCTCACTTCCCTAACAACTACTCCGTATTCTGACATTTAACTCACCACTGTCTTGTTGATGATCCTCCACGTTTGCAGCTGTCTCCCATGCATACCAAGAGTCAGAGCGGTGACTGTGCACATCGCTGCGGCGGTCTGCAGCTCACAGTCAGAATGATGAGATTGATTTCCCCAAACCTCGGAGGTCCTGAGATAAATGAGCTCATAGATGTTCTCTATATTCTCATTAATTTTATAGTCATAACCCCCAAAGAAACAATCACATGACTCCTGACACCTTTATGAGAAGTATATTAAGATCAGTTTTAGTCTAGACAGAATAAAATTTGGGATGAAATTGAAAATTCCTTTCCTAGAGTTTATTAATACGTTCTGTGTGATAAATGTGTGTGCTCGCAGCTTGTAAGGAGGTGAGCTCGCCCATGCTTTCCTTGCTGTTCTCCCATCATCCTCTACTTTCATTAAGTCTTGCTCATTCTTTCCCTCCATTTCTTCTGATCCTGGACTTCAGTTGCAAGTCTCATTAGCACTCACCTGGGATTTCCTTGAAGGTCAGAGATGAGGAGCCTCAGTTGATTCTTATCATATGTGAAGGAACAGGTACTCAGCTTTATGGAAGTGACATTAATAAACTGTGAAGATAATGTTCCCTTTCAAAAAAAAAGATGTAATCCTCCCTGAATTGAAGCTGAACTTCCTCAAGCTGTCACTTGGTTGCCAGGATGTGCCCTATTCGTTTGCAGCCATGAATATTAAAACAACAATATTTATCTAATAAATAAGAACTCTTTCTCTAAAGAGCACTGTAACTGTTAGTCATCTCGTCTCGGACTTGCTGCGATGCTCTCTCTGGGTCCGCTTCCCTGAAGGTTTGTCTTTTCTTTCTTTACTCTCTTTTTTATGCTTCTTGCTGTTTTGACTCTCATTGATTTTTGTGCTCTTAACTGTCTTCTTTTCGTTTCTTTTCAACCTTCCTCATTTTCTTCAATCATTTCATCACTCCTTTTCTTTATTTGTATTTCATGGCAGATAAAAGCCCTATTTTCTTTTCTTTTTCCTTCCTTCCTTTCTTTCTTTTTTTGGTATGTATATGGTGTGTGTGCACATGTATGCATGTGCTGGTGTAGGCGCCCATGTATCACAGTGTGGGTATGAGGTGAGGAGACAGCTGCAGGTGAGGGGGTTTTTGCCTTTCACCTTATTGAGCCAGGGTCTCTCTTTTCTTGTTCACTGCTGATATGCTGCTGGCCAGTGAGCTTCCATGGATTCTTCTGGCCTTGTCTTCCTTGTCACCACAGAAATGCTAGTATTGCAGGCATGCATTACCATGCCCAATTTTGCATGGGTTTGTGGGATTTGAACTCAAGTTCACATGGCAATCATTTTACCTACTGAACTGCCACTCCAGCCCATTGCTTGATATTCTTAAAAAGTTATATGATGATATCTTTTCTCCTAGATGGGGTAAATGAACCAACATCTCATGACTATGATTTTTTTCTATGAACACAGAATGTTGGAAAAGGTCTGGACAGTGCTATAGCTGTCTTGACTCAACTCTGTGGCTATGTATCAATTCAAATGAATGAAGAAGAATAGTTGAAAGGCATACAACTAATGTGAGGGCCTGGTTTTCAGAAGGGTAATGAATGTATGCCACCCATGTGCCAATCTTTACCTCATAACTCACTTTTTATTTTATTTAGATTTTTTTCATTAAGGTTGTATATGTGTGTGTGTGTGTGTGTGTGTGTGTGTGTTTGTGTGTGTGTGTGTGTGTGTGTATGTCATGGTGAACATGTGGGAGTTAAAGGGTAATTTTGAGAATTCACTTTTTTCTTCCTACCATGTTAGTCCCAGGCATAGAACCCAGGTGATCAGGTTTGGCTTCAAGCACTTTCAGCCTCTAAGCCATGTTTCCAGCTTGCTTGTGTTCTTGATAGTTCTAAATACCACAGCTTTCACGTAGACCCCAAATCACGTGTATCCTCATCCCAAAACGTTGTTTGTAAATGGCTACCTTGGGGCCTTATCCCATTAAAGTGTCAATCCTAATATTTAGATTCCGGGGTGGCCAACAAAATACCATTGAACTCATTATAATGAATTTAAGTGTTAACTGGCATTTATAGGACTGTACTCAGGATAACAAGCCCCTTGAGTCCTTTCAGAATGCCAGTAACTTTGGGCTCTAGTTCTGTTAGAGACTGAGTTCAAAGGGCTTGGAGTAGTGTCACCTAACACCAGGGCCCCGACTCATTCCACCTCTGCACATGGAAAGTCATCTTTCCTGCTTGCATAAAATATGAAAGCCAACATTTCCTTGTACTCCCTAGCCTCTGCACTGCTTCTTACTCTCATGGGTTAGTCAAGTGGGAGCCTATGAATTTATACCCTTTGATATCTCCCCACATGAACCAGTCTCACCCCCCCCCCCCAACATTTATGCTGTGCTTCGCCTGCGCAAAATTCTACATGATGCAGCAGACAGGAGGTAGCAATGCATAAAAGCTATAGACCCAAAGAAAGTAGACACAAGCTTTATACAGTCCTGGATAGCAAACAGTGTGGAATCCTGTCTGACCAAGATGGTCCCACCCTGTCAGCCAACAGAGACCCTCTTTTCAGTCTTCTCACCTTCTTTTATTCTTAGGCTCTTCCTTTCATCCTCCAGGACATTCTCAATGGGGAATCTGTCCTGGTGAGTCCTTGCTGTTGATAGCAATCTGCCTCACAGCTCAGTTGTGGTTGGTAGGGGGTATTTTCTATCCATGTGCTTGTAAAAATACTGTAATC
The DNA here is from genome assembly GCF_964271855.1 of Acomys minous. Taxonomy (NCBI): domain Eukaryota; kingdom Metazoa; phylum Chordata; class Mammalia; order Rodentia; family Muridae; genus Acomys; species Acomys minous. Next base: position 45,833,473 of record NC_140496.1, on the reverse strand, counting down.
AGGTGGCAGAATTCTGGCCTTGAGATGTTTTAACCCGAGCTATACACTTAGATGTGAGTTGCTTGTTTAAAAAATAATAAATCATAAAAGGTACCTAAAGACAAGTAACATGTCTCATAGGGAAGGATTAATTTTATCTCTACTCGTAGGCAGCGTGACTTTAGATAGCCAGAATTATTAGACTAGCTGTGTTTAGGGAAGAAAAAGAAGATGAATTAAGAAGCATATATATATATATCTTTGAGGCTGATGATTCAATAACAAGCGAAGATTAAAAAAAGGAAAATGGAACAAATGTGAGCGCATCTCAAACACCTGAACTGGGGGCTTAGCCATTTATCATTTCCTTAAAACTTTACAACAAACCAGCACAAAGGACTGTGGAAAATTACATTTCTCCACAAATGAGAGCACTGAGGTTGAGTTTAAATAATCTGCTTGAAGCATAGCCCAATATTGGGGTGACCGTGGCCTCAGGCATGTGTGCGAGGCCTGTGTATTCACACTGGGCTGTATGCTTATACAAGCTCATTGCTTGGTGCCATAAGCTGTGTCTGTGTGAGGAGCCAGGCGAATGGTCTGAAGCTGGTCCTCAGCTTGGCACCACTGGGAGGTGGGAGGAAGTCTGAAGAAGCGGGGCTTCCTGGATCATCAGCAGGAGGGAATTCCTCTGGAGGGAATTTTAGGGCTTTTTCCTTTTCCCCTAGCCTGCTTCCTGCCTGTCATGAGGGCTTTGTCTCTAGCATGACCCTACCCCTCATGCCCTCTTCCCACAAGCAACAGGGTAAATCATAGACTGAAACTCTGAAAAATCCCAAATAGACCTTTCTTGTTTTAAATGTAGTTATCTTGTGTATTTTGTTGCAGTAGTAGAAAGTGGACTGACACGCTGGCACTGCATTCTCACAGGTAGCCTGTTCTGCCCACGTCTTTCCCCTAAAGACATCCCTTGTGGATCCTTAAGCTCTCTTGGGCAGATGATGAGGGAAACAAAGAACTGAAAGGCTCCTATAGAAAGAATTTTCTTCCCTCTGATCAAGGTATTAGTCATGGGGGTCTGGCACCCTTGTATCCTATGTTAGTATGTGTGTTTTCTGAATATCCACATGGCTTGAGGAGTTGTACAGTTTTATACAGTTTTCTGTTGTCTGTGACAAAATTCCACTACCTGGATGGTTCATTATCTTGCATTTTCTGTAGGCAACAGCTCTGGGCACAGCTCACCCAGATCCCCTGATCAGGGTGGCATTAAGACTGAATCGAGGTACCAATTGGAGCTCAGAATCGTGGTGTGCTGAGGCTAAGGCCTTTGGCTCCTATAGGCTATGGATAATTTCCATACAGGTGGCCATCTCCATGGGAAGTTCACACAGCAGCAGGAGAGACCACCTTCCTGTCTGTCTGTGTCTCTCCTTCTTACTCTCCTACAGTCTGGTTGTAATTGAACCACAAAACTGATTTTTTACTTTTGCTGCATTCTGCTGATAGAAAGCACGTGTAAGTTAGGAAAGGAGTTGGCAAGAACCACCAGGGAGCGAGAACTATGAGGCAGCATCATTTGTGAAAGCCTGTTTGCCACATAGAAAAAACTCATAACTGTAGACAGCGTTACCTAACTGGCAGCATCAGATACAGGTTAAATATTTGGAAAGAGAGAAAAATCATATTGGATCACGCAAACCCTGACAGTTTGGATCTCCATTTGGCAGGGGGGTGTGTGTCTCTAAGCACTTTATCAAACGGGGTTCCTGGGTTCTTGACATTCACTTAGACTCTTCCTAGCTTGCGGAATCTCTCAGTTCCCCAAAACACAGTGCATGGGATGGGCCTTGAGACCTTGTTACACTCCCAGGGAACATGCTTGGGCTTCCTGGGCATTCCTCCTGTGGGCCAAGCACAGCAGCACTGCAACTTGTGGGGGCTTCTTAGAAATTCAGACTCTCGGAACCACCTGCATCTGATGGAGAAGTCTGCACTTTGAGAAGACTTTGGGTAATTATATATGTACGTGCAGGCCAGTGCTGGGGAAGCCCCATTCTATAGGACACGCTAAGTGCTACGTGGCACTGCTTTCTTGGGGGGCTGCACCCCACTTGCATTTTCCTTGGTCAGAGTGAGCGAGAGATAGAGCAGCTCCCAGCTGGTAAGAGGCCTGACAAGAAACAGCAGGGACGCATCACACTGCTTTGAATTAATATAACTCTCCTGGGTCAGACAAATTACATCCTTAGGGGACAGAAAGAATTTATAGCTGTGATTAGAGAGGCGCTGGCAGTAATCTGGAGAGTCGCAGGGAGCCAGCTAGGTGCCATTTCTTTTTCAAAGAAGGAAAAGGAGGAATCCTGAAAATTACTGGGTAGTGAGCCTGACAGTAATTTCCTACACAATTCTGGGAGGAATTATTAAACAGGTAACTTGTCAGCTCCTGGAAACAGGAATTGTAATCACCAGGAATCATGCCAAATTAACCTCATTTGGTTCTATTTTTTATGATGCATTTCCAAGACTGCCAGGCCCAAGGAAAGCAATAGGTGTGATAGCTTTGATTTTTCAGGTAGGTATTTACACAGCTCCTAACGGCAGACTCGCAGCTCGTATGCAGAAATGTGGTACAATTCATAATTTTAAATGAAGTTATAGCTGACTGAATTATTGCCTCCTCCATGGTAAGTCAGAAATATTTGGAAGAGAGGAGTCTGACAGGAGTAGAAGACCAAATTGGTTCCCTGTTCCACTCAGGGGACTGTTAGAGAGGTCGGAAGTTCTAGCAATGAGGAAAATATGAGATTGGAACGGGGGATTTGATCTTACAGCATTGCGGGGACTGTTAACGCGAGAGGAAGCCAGGAGGAAACGATGGGTGTGAAGTGAGGGAGAGCAAAGACACAGCCGGAGGTGTGAACCTGGTTTGGATCCCGCGGATGCGCTAACCTTCCAATTCTAATGCTCCAGGCATCTGCGACAGGAAAGCAGAACTGCAAAGAGCTGAGTCCTGACGTCTACTGCATGCCAAGGAGGCTGACCGGCAGAGCCAGGATTGATGTTTGCCGCTGATGCAGGGCAGCAGCTCTAGTCTTGACTTCTAATCTACATACATTTCTTCTCGGGGGGCACTTTTATCCCACAACAACAATGGAAAGGAATTATGGGAAATACCAAAGTGACCTTTGAGGTGTACACAGTTCAAAGGCCACATAGCAATAGAACTCCGTCCTTTGCCTTGCTTGGCTGGGTGATTAATAATGCAAAGCTCCGAAGGACAAGCAAGCTGGGGGGGGGGGTGGGGTGGGGTCAGGATCCAAAAGAAAATGCCAGGAAATTGACTTCTTCCTCTTCTAAAGGCCCCAGCATTTTGAGAGCTCCCATTCACCAGGTTCAGTGAACCGGAATCTCTTCTTTCAATGTCTTCATATCCCGTTTTGTATATTTTCATAGCATTATTATTAAGAGAGTTTCCCCCCCCCCCCAAACTTTGATTTATTCATGTTGTATCCCCTGAGCAGAATGCAAGCTCCACGTGAGTAAGGTCGTTGGCTGTTTGGCTCATTGATCGACCCACAGCGGTTAGACTAGACTAGCGCATAGACAGCACGCTGTAAATATTTATTGGTTGATATGTAGCTAAATTTAATGAGAGAAAGAGTAACGCCGTTTATTGAGTGGTAAAATACCAACCCTCTAAGTAGAGGATGGAGGCTATGTAAATGAGGAATAATTCATGAGAGAAAATAGATTCGGGCTTTTGTGACGAGCAAGCGCGAAGTGGACAATTTGGTTATTGGGAAATTAATGCATATTTTACTTATATAGTAGAAACAAAGGAAGCAATATGCATGCGCTGCTCTATAAAGATAAGGATAGCGTATTTTAAGAGAAAAAGACTCATTGTGTCAGCAAGCCTAGGGGAAAACGTTGTGTGATCACATTAGTAAAAGGCATTGGACAACATTCAGTAGTCACTTATGATAAAAGCTCTTATCAGATTGGGAAAGCGGAATAATTCTGTCAGCTTGGTGATGAGCATCTACAACCCCGCTGTCACTACCATCAGCCTCTCACTTGAGAAATGAGGTACTCTCCCCTTAGACAACATATCTGATAAAACTCCTCTCCAAAATACTTGTAAAAAGAACTCTTAATGTCCATCAACAAAAATTCAAACAATCTGATTTTTTAAAACAATGGGCTAAATATATGAAGAGACATTGAAGAAAATGTGAAGATGGGACGTAAACATAGAAGACGCTAAATATAATTTTAATCAGGGAATTTCAAGTTCAAACACCAATGTGATACCATTATTGTTCTTATTACGGTGTCCAAACTCTAAGGAAGTAACAATATCAATTGATTCAGAGGATACAGAGCAACAGGGAGCCTCATACTTACCCAGTAGAAAAGCAAAACTGGCATAGACATGTTAGAAGAGAGTCGGGCAGTTCATTACCTAGACAAACAGCTTAGGCATGATAAGAACCATTGCTTCCATAAGCACTTTTGAGTCTAATAAAATCTTACTTGCTAAGTTTATAGCAGTTGTTTTCATAATGTCCACAACAGTAGAAGTCATCAATATTTCATTGATAGGACAATGGGTAGATAAACAAGTATATTTATGCAATGTGGTGGAATGTTATTCATCAATATAAAGAAATTAGGTATCAGTCAACTAGGAGACATAGTTAACGGGTTGGAGAGGTAGCATAATGCATAAATTGCTTGTTGCACAGGCACAAGGCACTGAGTTTGGGTCCCTAATGCTCTTATAAAATGTAGGCTTGGCAGTGCGTATCTGTAGCCCTGGTCCTGGAAGGCAGAGGCAGACACACATCAAGGGGTCACGTCACTAGCTAGCCGGTAGATTCAAAACGGTGAACTCCAGGTTTCGTGAGAGACTCTTTCTCAAAAAACATGACAGAGGAAAAAAGAGGAAGGCCACCAATGTCAGCATCAAGCCCAGTGGTTCCCAACCTTCCTGATGCTGCGACCCTTTAGTACAGTTTTTCATGTTGCCATGACTCCCAACCATACAGTTATTTTTGTTGCTACTTCAATTCACAGCTATAATTTTGCTACTGTTATGATCATAATGTGAATCTCTATCTTAGGTGACCCCAGTGAAAGGGTTGTTTGATCTCCATAGGGGTCACAACCCTCACGTTAAAACTACTGATTAGATTCTACACATGTGTGCACAGGCAAACACACCTGCAAACATGTATGCACACACATACACACACAGACACACACAGACACACACACACACACACACACACACACAAACCACACCACACCATGTCTCATCATGTCACGTCACATCTAGTAGAGATAGTTAGTTTCAGATATGAGAAAGCAGCATTCATGATAAAACTAGACAGAGCACCTTGCAATATCTAAAAATGAAACAATATTTGAACAAACAAGTAAGTTAATAAAAACAAAACAAAATTGTCTCAATTTATGGCTATTTTAAGAGTTTTTAAGGTGCCTAAAACACCTCCCAGTAGCCCAATATGCAATGATTTCACCTACAAGACAAAGCTTTACTGTATTATCACCCAAAGTATAAAATAACATTCACGGATCTTTATATACAGAATGATTTAATATATAAGTCCAGGAAAACAAAGGCAAATAATCGCATGCAGCTCATGCAAAGGAATTCTCAGTAATATACGTGGATCTTCCATTTTCATAGACAAGAGCTTAGACACCCAGTCTTTACATATGGGCTATGCAAAAATTACATCCTTTGAAAGAGGAGACTAGAAAGAGATGGAGAAGGAGAGAGTACGCTTATATAGGGAAGTCATCTGACAACCTTCATCTCACCAAAAGACCCAGCAGAGGGAAGCCATGGTTATAGGATTTACTGCTCATGTGATGTGATGTCAACAACACTTTCCATCTGGTTTTCTTTCACCACCTCTTGTCTAATCATAAAATGTATATATGCAGATGCACTCTACAAAATGTTTGACAAGTCTTTGCCTAAGTATCAAAGCCACCAAAATTAAGGACAGTAGGAGGGCCTTGACAAATGGCTCTTGATCTAGAATCTTCAGGCCATGACTTTGGATTCTAGCATCCACAGAACAAGCCAGGGCTCCTTGGAGATGCTTGCAATCCCATCTCTGAGGGAGACAGAGACAGGAAGATCATGGGGGTTGGCTGATTTGCAGCATAGCCAAGCAAATGTGAGTTCCATATTTAGGAACAGACTCTGTCCTAAAAAAGTATAGGCAGAGTGCCATAGAAGGAAACACTGGGCACCTCCTTTGGCCTCCACATGTGTGAGTATGAGCACACACTTACAGACACATTGATACAATTAAATAAACCAATACAACAACTCCTTTAACAAAGTATGAGACACCGAGTCAAGAGCAATCTGGATCCTGGATATCAAGGAAAAATTAAGGGAGGCTGAATAAAGCATGAGCTTTGGTTAATAATAATGTCAACACAGACCCACTAACTGTGGGAATAATGCTATAGTAACTTTGCATGTTGATAATAAAGGAAATCATGTGCAGGCATGAGTAAATTTTGCCCTGTGTTTAAAATCTTTTAAAATATACATTTCCAAAATAAATTATTTCATTATTTTAAAATGTCAAACCAGATGTTGAGAAGACAAAACCAACTGGCCACGTTTGTGAAAAAAAAAAAAGGTATAAACATAAAAGTTGTCTTTAAAAAAAGTGAGAGGATGGTTGTAAAAGAATTATTATGAAATGGTTGCAAGTAAAGTTCTGCCGCTTTCAAACACACAGATGTTACATGTGAAGAGACTGGCAAACCAGCCAACCCCAGTGATCGTCCTGTCTTGGTCTCCCTCAGAGATGGGATTGCGAGCATCTCCAAGGAGCCCTGGCTTGTTCTGTGGATGCTAGAATCCAAAGTCATGGCCTGAAGATGCTAGATCAAGAGCCATTTGTCAAGGCCCTCCTACTGTCCTTAATTTTGGTGGCTTGTGAGTGGTGGGCTGGACAGCCTGACCAAAACCATGAGGAAGCAGCTTCAACACAGCAGAAGGTCATGGATATTAGAACTGTCCAACTTGGACCACCCTGCCTTTGGAGGGAAGTAGGATACTTCCCTTATGGATGCTCTGGCAGAGGCTGAAGAAATGTCATGGTGAGGAACAGGATGGGGTGAGCCTCAAGGTGTCTTCTTAGCTGCTCTGAGTGCCCATGTGGCAGCCAAGTGCACCATGGTCACAACGGTTCAGGTGGCTTGAGGCAGGCCTTAGAAGCTAGTTCTGTTCTTTTTTTTTTTAACTCAATATTTTTACATATACATTTATATTATTACACATCTATACAATAGACTACCTATAGAGCTAGTAGTTTTCTTATGGCATCCAGATGTCATGTTTCTCTCTGATCATCTTGAAATTGCAAAGTCTGAATAGAAGGTAAAAAAAAATAATTGTGGCACATGGTGAGAGATGGAGTCAAGAGAAGTTTCAGACAACAGATCTCTGTGTGTATACTCTTCTCTCCTAAGAGAACTAAACACAAGGCAGAAGGCTACAAAACCGAGACATAAAAATACCCTCCCTATGGTGGCTTTAATATTGGATATTATCATCTTGGTTTTAAACACTGTCTGGTACCACAATGCTTGAGGCCAGCTCCAGCGAGCAGGAAGAGTTCTTGGAGGGTAGCAGTACCGTTATCTACAGAACCAGATGGCTCTTGCCCTCTAGAAATCCAAAGCCCCATCTCTTCTGAGGAAACAGAAACAGGATCGAATTTGGTCACTTCCCTCTTGGTTCTACTGGCAAAATAGAGGATTTCTGCTTATGTGATTTTTATGCTCTTGCGTTTCTTTGGTACATAATTCTACTAGGTTGATTTAGAGCTTCAGAAATGGCTATGATCATGAAGTTAGGCAGTCTTTAATCATGCCAGGTTCCCAACAAATATATTACGTTGAAGCTCAGAGTATTTTTTAAACTAGTTCTCTCAGTGAAGAATGGTTTGGCCAGTAGACCTCCTCAAGTCAAGAAATAGCCTAATGTTTTTGTAATATCAAGTAATGTATTTATATATTTGCACAGGTGCATATGAATATACTTAAAAATCAACTGTATATTCATTCAGTTAGAGCTATGTTGCTTTGAAACATAAATACCTAAGTATTTGATCTGTGCAAAATCTGTCATTTTTTGTCCCTATATATTATTTTGCAATGGTTTTCATGAAATAGTAAACATTAATAAGGTTGGGCTTTTGTTGCTGTCTTTCCGCAATGCCGGCTTTGTAGTTTCTATGCTGCTGAGTAGGACTTTGTACTTCCGAACCTTTTGCCTTTCTATCCCGAACCCTGGGATTACAGGTGTGTGTCACCTCATTCTGCAATCAGCTGAGACTTTGGAAGACCCAAAGTTTGGATTTTGTATCTACTCTAAAGCCACAGTAGCTTTGGATTTCTTTGCTAATATTAAATTGGATCCAATGAACATACACAGAAATATGAAAAGTACTATAGACTATGAAGGCTTTTTCTCCTAATTTTACCTTGGGAACCAATGGGTATGTCAGCTTAGCTTTCCTCCTCTGTAAAAGGAGACTTTTAATTTGTACTCTTCAGTATCAGTCTCTAAAATCATCCATGTTATAGTTTATGCATGAAGTCTTCTTCATATGTTCATATGCTCACTATTTGGTTCCCCCTCCCCAAAATGTAGCAGCACTATTTTGTGAGGTTCTAGAAACTTAGAAGCTGGAGGGAGAATATTGTGAAGGATGCAGGACCCTGGAGGCATGTTCTCAGATGAATTTTGTCATTGTCCACATCTTGTTTCCTGGCTTTCTGTCCATCATAAAGAGAGAAGTTGCCCCTGCCATTGATACCTACCACCATACATTCTGTTCAAATGCATGGACCAACCAACCGTGGACCGCATACTCTAAAGCTATAAGCAACAAAGAAACCATTTCCTGAACCCACATGCTGAGAACAGCCATACTGCTAGATTCTGTCTTTATGGTGTCAATTGTCATGATCCCAATTTTCCATGAGCTTTCCTCCTGGCTTGTTAGTTAGATCATTTACTTGTGTATATATGTCTATTTACGTAGATTGTAAGTTCCTTTGTTGCATACTGATTTCTTCTCTTCTAGTCCTTCGTCTGTGATTGGCCACTGGACCTTCATCCACCTACTATCCAACACTTACCTGAAACGTCATATCTTGTAGGAAATAGATTGCTAAATTGGAATTAACCGGGTCTTGACTCCACCATGCCTCACCTTTCCTTGCAGCCCTTCCTTCCTGCTTCAATGTGTCTTACTTCTTCCCATGCATATGCACACCCCTTCTAAGCCCCCGAAAGGACAGGGGTCCCGTTTAGCCTAGTGCAGGGCCAGCATCTGCTTTTACACACGACAGAGGCCTTAGAAACAAAGCTGTAAGACTCCTTCCCAGGGCTTTCCCCCAAGTAGCTTCAAAACCATCTCTTCTCTGTGACCCACAGATTTACATGTCATTGTGACTCACCTTTGTTCTGGTAGTCATAGATCCATTAGGATCTATGCGTTTGTAAATAGGATTGAATGTAACAGAGATAGAAATCTGTGCCATTTCCCCCTCATTAAGCGTTTTTATCTTGGTGGAAGTCGGTATCATTTATAGTAATACTCAAGCTAGCACTGAAAAATCTTTATTTCTCCTTTCTTTATATTAGGCATTAAACTCTTAATAGCTCTTGTCAGTTCACTGCCAAAATACAGCTGGAGCCTTATGCATTTTCATCATCTCCACAAAAGTGCCTCAAGCTGCCATCCACCTCACCTAGGTCACATTACCGTATTCTTACCCCAACCATAACTAGGACTGTCAACTTGGCCCCTTTCCCTCTTTTATTGATCCTCTAAAATCAGTTCTCATCAGAGTAGCAAGAGAAGAAAGTCTCTTAATGGCTCCTATTCATGACAAAGTATGAATTGCTAGCTACACCCAGCAAGGCCCAGAGGATTCCAATCCTAAGTGGCTTTGGCTTGCATTTTTTTCCCTCTTTTTTGATCATGCTGTGGTAGCCCCAGACCAATTTCTGTCCCTTAAACAAGCCAAGTTAATTTCTTCCTGTTTGGGAGTTGTGACCTTGCTCCACTTTGATGTTGGAGATGTCTCCTTTGAAAGCTCATGTACCCTGCAAGTGCTCAGAGCAGCCTTTCCTGGCACCTTGCTAGTAAGCATTAGTTACTTTCTCAACATGGAGGCTAATACCTAATATGGAATTATTGGGTATTATAATATGCAAGAGCCTTAGGAGTGAGGAAAGAAAGATTTACTTTGGCGCACAACAAAGAAGCAAAGACAGACAAATACATATGCTTAGTGCTTCTGTGTTCAACTCAGTCCATAGCACTATAGGATATCACTGCCTACATCTTCCTTCCTTTTGGAGACACTGTTATAAACAAACATGCAGAAGTGTGTTTCCATAGTGATCATGAATCCAGTTGGGTAGTCAATGAACATTAATTGTCAAAGCAGCCTACAGTTCCATCTTCTTTATGTAGGCCCTTCCTGGGTTGAGGATACTTCCCGTCCCCCTTTCTATTAGAGGGATATGTTGGGCATTGAACACACCATCTGCCTTTATCTTCATGTGACTAACAGATCCCCTAGTGCCATCTCATTGACATCCAGCCTGGGTTCTCAGGGTTGCAATCTCTGCTCTATCTCTTTGGGGCTGCTTCTTGTCTTGACTAGGAAGCTCTTGGAGGCAGATATCACCTTGTATCCCCACTGCCTCCCACAGAGCTTGTCTCAGAGTAGCGCTGTACACATCAGCGTGTGTGTGTGTTTTCCCTTGAATTCACAAGGCCCTCTCTCCCCCCTCAGTCTTCCTCTGATGGAATTGCTTGTTAGTTGGAGGAAACTTAAATTCCTATTAGAGCTTTTAAAACTGAGATTGGGGAATTGATGAGGCCTATAATTGGTAAAAGAAACTCTGACCTAAGGTGCTTGCCTAATGAAAGAATGTGGTAGGAGGGCAGTAGGAATGGTTTCACTTAATAGAGGAGATGAAGATTTGATGCCCAGGGTAGCAGTTTATTAGGCAGGGAATCCAACTATTAATTCACTGAAAAAATGATCTGTCACAGATACTCATCTTCTATCCAAGTTAAGGGATGGGCATAGTCTCCTCATAAATTACAGGACTTTTACATTTATTAGCATTATTAAATCAAGATTTATCTTTATTATAAAATTTTAGATTAGATAACAATATTAGGAACTCAATATTATTTCCAACCAAGAGGATAATTGAGGTTCCTTGGCCAACTGAAGTGACAATGATCTGGAAGTGGTGATTACTAGAAGTTGTAGAGAAGGAAAGTGGAAAGGGAGGTAATGTTCACTAGTATGTTCTGCATGAAGGTTTTCAGCTAGAACACCAAACCTATTAATATATACACATACATACATACATACACATACATACATACATATATTTATTATTCCTTAAGCCAAACCAAAATAACATGTAAGTGGATATTTGTTATTGCTAATCTGCAAAACATGCTTCAGTCTGTTTCAATCTTTTTGTTTCTTCCCACACATTAGGGCTGATTAGTCTGTTTCCACCATCGTTGCATTTTGCCTGAGAAAATTTTGCATGACTCTAGGTAGATAGGGCTATAAAATAAAATGTAAGTTGAACATTTAGTGGTAAAAATAAACTCATCACAAAACAATTCTCTGATACACATGTACTTTATGAATTTATCAAAGCTGTAAGCAAATTTGCGTAGTGATGAGATGAATGTACCTATTTAATCTACACAAAACTAAGTATTGACTGATTTCAACCTGTGGTGCATAAAGCATCTTCAACAATTTTTTAAAAGCCTATTACTTTATTTTTATTTTTTCCATTTTACATGCATGTATATGATGTACATCGGCATGCGTTGTTTTGCATGCGTTTGAGCATATGCACATTGAGTGTGCTTGCATGTGCATACCTATTTGTGTGCACGCAGAGGTATGAGATTGATGTTCAGAATCCTCCTTGACCTCTTCTTGACCTTACTCACCAAGTCAAGGTCTCTCAGTAAAGCCAGGAGCTTGCTGATATGGCTACCTTTCTCCCCAGCTTGCTCTGAGATTCTCTGTTTCTTGAGGCTGGAATTACAGGGTGGGTCACCACACCTAGCAGGCATTTATGTGGGCTTCTGAGGACTTGAACTCAGGTCCCCACTCCCCAGCCTTGGACTGATATTTTGATCTTGTAATTGTCAATATGGAGAATACCATCTTGCATAAGCTTGTGGTACAAAATGGCAGACGTATGTTTAGGGTCATTTCAGAAATTGTTTGAAATTCTGTTCTTATCCTAAGACTAAAGTCATCAAATGATTTCTTATGAAACTCAAGTTGGCAAGCCAAAAATCAATTTCTAAAACAAAACGTTTTAACAAAATCCCAACTCAGAAAATTGTTTTATGCAGTTCAGCCACTGTGTTTCTGGAAGAGCAGAAAACTTTGCATTCACAGTGAAAACACTGAACTTTATATCAGCTCCGAGCTGTGATGTTTCAGGCCAAGTTCACTTACTCGCATACCATGAGGTTAAAGCGTGCTCCCAGAAATGCACGTTTACTGCATGTTCAGAGCAAAAGCTGTGGTGCCTTTATGTGATGTATTTGAAGCAAGGACTGCCCAAAGCACCTCCATCATTATGTGTTTGCTTTTTAATTCATTTTGATCATCATATTTCAGAAAGCTTTCAATGCTGACAAGTTTTTCATGAACCCCACATTCAGTAATGTTGTTTCCATAGGGAATCATGACCTCATACCATATTTATCATTTCCTTTGCCCCTCTACCCATCCCAGTCCACTTTCCCTCTGTGCAGTGCTGGGCCCACTGACGATGACTTCTGATCCCAAAGGAAAATCACTCTTTTGTCCTTGCCCGTAGCACTTAAAACGACCCTTTCCCCTCCCCTCCACACACTCATTTCCTTAGTGCCTTCTTTCTAACTAGATTAATGAAGAAAAACAGAGGTTTGTCAATGAGTAATCACACCAGTGTCGGATGCAGTGGTATTTGCACTTCTAAAATAAAATTTCCTGGAGAGAACAATATTTCAAAAGCAATAAATCATAAGTGGTTGAGTTGCAGACATAACATTAATCCACATCATATTAAAAAGCACCCAAGTGCCATGGCCCCAGTGTCTGCCATAATGATGATGTAATGAATGAGTGGAGTTCAAAAGCAGTTCAAGGAACAATGGTAGATTTCTAAACTACCACAAGTGTATTCATTAAAACTGATTTCCAGTTTGGAGTCCAGTGTGCACAGCGCCTTTCAGAGAACCATAGTTCCCCTTGTATCTTTTTCACCTAATCTGGACTATTTTCTTGAGTTTACAATGGAAGCAAACCACAGCTATTGCAGCCAGCACATGTTTGACAAATCCCTCCAAGTCAACAGACCCAAGACGAAGTCTCCATTTACTTCCTACCTCTTATCCTCACTGCCTCTCTTCTGTGATTGTGATGGACCTAGACACATTTGCCTGGGGCTATTGTTGTAGCCTTTGTGTTAGTTTTATTATGACTGAGAAGATGTCCAGGAGAATAGTCCCAGGGAGGGAAAGTTACTTCAGGTCCATGGTCTCATGTGTTTCATTCCATGGATGCTTCATACCATGTAGTTGTGCAAAAACAGCACAGAGGCTGCGTGGTGGGAGTGTGCAGAAGGAGGAGTTTCTTCACTCTGTAGTAGCCTGGATGCAGAGAGAAAGGAAGAAGAAAGGACCCAAGTGAGATACATGCTAAGAACATATCCATTTCCTCTAGGAGGTTCCACTTTCTAAAGTTTCCTAACTATTCCACAATATCAATACCATCTATAGACCAAAGAGTTGAATATACAGGCTGGTGAGGGGCATTTTATATTCAAACTAATAGTTTCTAGAATCCTCTACCAAGCCATCCTCCAAACTCGAACCAAGTTAATGAAACACTAATCCTTCCATTGTATCGGTTGCTTCTAGAATTCATTGCAGACTAAGGCAAACACTTCTCTTTCTCTTTTGTGCCTGTGCCTGTGTCTCTTCATGATAGAACTTTATTTTCTAACCATTCCCATGGGATTCTGGAACCCCTTGTTGTTGTCTCAAAGCCCATGTTTGTTCTTTCTCTGATTATTTCCCTATGCAAAGCCATGCCTGTACATTTGTCAAGGATCTATGCAGACACCACATCTGCTGAGAAACCTGGTTTCCATGTTCTCTGTGTAGACTTGGTTGCTCTTTACTTCCTGTAGAAAATCAACCTAAATTTACATCTTTCTCATTACCTTTAGAGTTGGTTGGCCAATGCTTCTTCTTCTTTTTATAATTATATTTCTTTTTTAAACATATACATTTATATTATTACACATGAATAAAATAAATTATATATAGCAGGAAGAACCATGAGACAATCAGGAATTATATAAATGTTTCATTCATAGTGATTTGGCTATTTGTATTTAGCAAAGTTGCAGTAAACATCTTTCTTACCTTGTTGGGTCTAAATTTCTGAATGAAAATCAATATCTATCATATTTAATCTTTATTAACTTAAAACATCTATCTTGATCTAAAAACATCTTAACACCTAAAGAACTAAGTTTAATTGTAAGACTAAACTATCTCGTCTTCAACCCTATCAGAGACTTGAGAAGGACTAAAACTTAATTACCTGAGTGAACTGGAAGTGGAGGTTAGCAGTTTCCAAAATAAAGAAATTACTGAGACAGTTTACTGCCTCAATAATCACCCAACATTCTTTATAATGTTGGAGCACTATCTTTAGCCTTCTGACCCAATATATCTGACAGATATATTTTTGAGGCAGGAACTGTTAAGGACTTGCTTACCCTGTCTTGGCAGAATTCGGCCGTCAACTCTGCCTGCATTTACGCTTGCCCGTTTTTAGGCAGACTTCTGTCTGTGGCAGAGATGAGGACATTTTGCCAAGTGGCTGATTTTCCACATTTGAAGCCAACTCCATAAGGAGGCTTTTTGATGCTCATCGTCTTCTTTGAGGTAGGCTGGATGTTGCCAGGAGTTAACTTGTCCAATGCTTCTTTATTGCTTCTAGGGGTCTGGAAAGATATTCAGAGCAATCTATTATTTATCTTCTCTTTTATTTATTATTTGATTTTTGAATCTCATGCTGCAGTGCTTGATGTCTTATGAACAGTAAATATTAAAAGAACAATAATCAGTCCTAACCTACAATGATCTCTTAGTCTTTGCCAGGCTTGCTCCAAGCTCCGGAATCTCTTTCTTCATTCTCCACCATGCCTTAAGGCAGATAACATAGGGCACCATGATTCCAGCAGTGTTTTGCCGTCCTTTGACTTGACTTTCATTACAGTCGTTGCTCCGGTAGACAGTTTTGTGAGAGCGCAGACTCATGCTGAGCGACTTACTTCAAGTGTACTGTGTACTGTGTGGCAGTCTGCTTTCTCTCCCAGGCTCTCCCCAAAGTGGCAGGAAGTCACTAAGATCTGCTGTCAGCCTAAGCAGAAATTGAAGGAGATTTAGCATCTCCAGGCAACCCTTGAGCATGGATGAGCAGCCCTGGTGAGAGCATTCTCCACCCCGTATTCTTTGAATAGACCGTTCTCAGAGGCCTCGCTGACTCAAGCTTCCAGTGTTTGCAGAAGCGACTCTTGCAAGTTACTTTTGTGTAGCTCTCTCACTCCCGTGTGACTTGCTATTTCTTTCAGACACATCTATCAGGTCAACTTGAAGATATTCTTCTAAGACACACATTGCTGTTGCCCCACTGTGTTAGAAACAGACACAGGGGACAAAGAACCTTGTGTAAGTTCCTGTCCCTGGAAAGTGAAGCAGGCTGGATTCAAACTCCAAGAGCCTGGCTGCAGAGGTACTTCCACAATCATGTGGCTAAACTGATGACAGTAACAGATTCAGGAAACTCTAACTTCCGGCCACAGAGCTTCCAGTCATTTTGTGTTTATAACTTGTCTTGATGGGAAAATGCAATGCTCTGCATTTGGGAATAAGATGATGTTACTTCTTAAATTCTCACATATAAATGGTAAAGTCTCTTTGGTCTTCCACGAAGAAGCTGAGCTTAGAATAATAACACAGCAAATGCTGAAGTGCTGTACCTTCTCGTTCTAAAGTCTCCCTCCATTTTAAGGCTCTCCAGGATCACACGTGGTTCATAAGGTTCCTCACATTTCCAGTGGTTGATTGTTGTCAGTATGGATGGGTGGATGGAGAGTGAGACGAGGTTAATATGCCGCATACCCGTGTCACAAGAAACAGAACCCAGTAAGATCTTAGGACTCTGAATGACTCTAGAACTTTGACCAGGCTTTATTTGTCTTGCATGTAGAAGGAAGAGTTTGACTTAAAGTGGACACTCTTACTTGTTTGAGGGCTTAGAGCCCACTGCGCTCTATGCTTTGCTCTGATATCCTTAAGTGCACACACACAACCATGCATCTTTCCTCATATAATCTCAGGATTGTTTGTTCTCTCTGGTCCCTGTGGACATGTCTCTAGGCTCTATTACAGCTTTAGCCTCCCCTCATCTTAAGTAAAATCATACCCATCAAACTTGTGGAAGACATTTCCATGTAAAACATTTGTTCCTACTGCTGACTACCAGACTTGTTGTGAGTCAACTATTTGCTGAACATCCACGTGATTTTTAAATAGACATTAGGGAGAATAACAAACATTTCTACCTACTTGCATCTTCTCTGGAAGTTTTCTGTGTTTAATTATCCTTTAAGCCATGGTGGTAAGAGATGTATATGGAATGACTAATTATGCCCTAAAAATAATTTTTGTCAAATATATAAGTTAAAGTAAAAAAGTAAGAGGAAGTATATAATAATAGCTTAAATAAGTAGGTTTCCCTCATGTATGCCTATTTCTGGTTCTGTAATTATAATTAGTGTGTTGGTACAAATGTTATAGTACTGTGGACTTTGTGATTGGATACTACATATTATTCAATATTTCCATTTTGCCTGGTAAGAAGAACAATGCTAAATGAGAATCTAGTGAGCTGAAAAAAACTTCAGATGAACCAATATACTTACTGATAGAAACGTAGCAGCTTGTTGACTGGAAAAGAACAGTAAATTTGATTTACTCTATACTGAATTTTGATAAAACCAGTAGCTTTTTGATGACAGTTTTCTGGAACTAAACTGGAAGCTAAACTGAGATGTTAGCTTATAAAAGAAAAAAATTGATAATAAGAAAAATAAACCTCAATTGTAACCCACGTTAAAATAAAAGAAAGACTGTGGCCTGCTGTGTCATTATGCTGATCTATAGTTGCTCCTTTTATCATTGATGGAAACTATCTACAGAGAGTAAGTTCTTTTTACTTTAATCCATTTTGTTTCACCTGAATTTCTCTCTCATGAGACTGGAGGAGAGTGAAGAGGACTTTTTGTTTGTTTGTTTGTTTTGATACAGGATCTCATGCAGCCAAGGCTGGCTCGATCTCTTCACGTAGCTGAGGCTGGCTCGATCTCTTTGTATAGCTGAGGATGGCCTTGAATATATTATTTTCCTGCCTCCACTTCCTGAGTGCTTGGATTCTAGCCATATTTCAACATGTTTAGGGGTTTTTTTTTGTGTGTGTGTGTGTGCTGGGGCTAGAACTCAGGGCTCTGTACATGCTAGGCAGACACGCAACCAACTGAACTATAGCCCTAGTTCAAATTCGTCTCTTCTGATTTCAAGGGTCACACTCCATTTGATTCTTCATCATAACCGTCTTTCTAAACACAGCCCAAGTGTTTGGTCCAGTCTGACTTCTGAGTCAATGAGACTGTTTGATGTGATCTGGACTTAGACCTTAAGGCTCAGGGGCCACTAAGGGTCCATGGTTTTAAAGATTGCTACAGTCCATCACAATCGTGTCTTTAACTTCATCCGCACACTCCTGTTTACCACCACAAGCACCAATAGACTCCCGTCTGCTTCATTGGCCCGGCCAGCCACACAGATGGCTATTTGAACTTTTATACTACTTTAGTCCTTTGTTGATTTTAATTTGGGCTCACTCTACCATCAGCTGCCTCCACCATTAGGAAACCCAGCTCTGTTGCTGGAATCTGTGGGACTGAACATCATGTTCACCCATCCAGCCATGTTCTCACTGTGGCTTCCTATTTTACAATTTCTTATTGGCCTGTCGGGATCATTTCTGAGAGCAGCTGTCTCACATCAGAAGACTTGGCTATCCACCTACTCCAAGTATATGTGACAGAGCAAGAGGAAAGACCTTACTTGTTTCTTGGGTTTTATTTTATGTTTCTTTTGGATTTTCCTGATCATGTTGACCTTGTACAAGTTATTGGCCTCACATTGGAGCCAGGCTCTGGTCCTATCACTATGCTTTGTCTACACCTCTATGTTCTGGCTTCACCCAAATGTGTTGACCCCACCCCTATACTTTACCCATAGGCCTATGCTCCAGCAGGTATGTTTTGGGGTCTGTAGTTTCTTAAGGGTCCTAAGATCCTTATCATCATCAATGATGGGAGATGGCTCTAGTTTCCTAAGGTTCCTAAGAGCCTTATAATCATCAATGACGGGAGATGGGTGGGGGAATACAGGATGCATGGTTTTAGTGAAGACATTGCTAGCAATCCGGTTCCCTATCCTACAGAATGATGACTGTCCTGAATTCTGACATGTTTCTAGGGCAATAGCTTCCTCTTTGTGCTTTGTTAAAATAACTTGATTCAGTTCACAGGGTGGGAGTTCAGAATCATCAGAGCTTAGACTAAGTTATTATTATCTTTTTTTTTTTTTTTTTTGGTTTGAAAGAAACTATAACATCAACAACTTCTTTGATGCCAGCCCGTGTGGTGCTGTGCCAGCTATTTTCTGACAGTTGCCTTCAATGTTTTATTACTATATAAAGCAAAAAAAAAAAAAATGACCTTTGAGAATTTCAGTATCTGTTTTATATGTGTGTTTGTTCACATACTCTTAAGGAATCACGTTGAAAGGGTCAAGAAATGAATCCAATGATTTTGGTGAGAAAAGAGCATTTATTGCTTTGTGTGTTTGTGTGTGTGTGTGTGTGTGTGTGTGTGTGTGTGTGTGTGTGTTTACAAAGTGCTGATTAAGTGTTTTGTATTTGTAATGTAAATTATGTATTTTTACCATTTACATATTTGCAATCTTGTCTGGCATCAAAAGCGAGCTTAAAAATACCTTGAAAACATGTTAGAATGTTTTTAGAAAGTAAGATAAAATTATGCTTTCGTGTATTAAGTCATAAAATTAGCATTTTGTCATTACCTATTGAACTGGAAATAAAGTGTCTTAAAAATGAATAAGCTCAAAGAATTTCAAACAGCAGAAAGAGCACTTTGGAAGTTGTGAGTATATTTAATCATTAATTTCTTGTAGAACTTCTGTTCCCTTTTAATAAAAACTTAGGTAACTTTGTTTATCTTGACTGCTTACACCATTTCTTTGTTGATTTTTGCTTTTATGTTGAAATCTTCCACTTACTAAGCAAAATACACATTCTTGTCTTTGGAAAATCCCCTCATTTCAGCAAAGTGCAAAGGTAACAGTTAAATTTTGATTACAATGGATTATAGTATCTCTTATAACTTGGTAGTGTAGCTAGCATGCTGACTTGCGGCTACTTTTATCATAATATCTCTTGTTCTTTTTTAGAAAGGGAACAAGTGAAAAATTGAACATAGTCATGGCTTACAATTTCTTAGGATGCCATATTTTAACTCTTAAGCTTGCTTGCCCCTCTTTTTGTTTACATATATTTTATGTGAATCAGTGTTTTGTCTGCATGTATGCAGTCCCTGTGGAGGCCAGAGGGGGGCGTTCAATTTCCTGGAACTGGAGTTGCAGACAGTTGTGAGCCACCATGTGGGTACTGGGAACTGAATTTGAGTACCCTAGAAGAGCCTCCAGAGCTCTTAACCACTGAGCCATTTCTCCAGCTCTCTGCTTTCCCCTCTTAATCATCTGTTAGTATCTTTGGTAAAACTCTTCCATCTGGCTTCCACAGGGCAATGACTTGGCAATTTTGCACTAAAGGGAAAAATATGCACAATATATATTTGATATTTCTACTAAGCTATTTTTATCTTATAAATCAAATGTGCTAGTGATCCTACAAAGTTATAGAAAGCTTTTGCTAAGAAGTTGACATATTTAAAAAATATTTACTAAGCCAGAGATATTATGAAAATTTTGGAATATAATTTCAAGTTTTAGGTAAGATGATTGTGAGCAGTTACAAACAGATGCTTATAGCATTTTGTGTTTTTTTTGGTTTGTTTTGTTTTCTTTTTCCCCCATGGAGATTAATTTTTATTTTCACTTTGATTATATAATATTACAAATACTCACATAAATATAAAACGATAGCAAATCACTCAAAACTTGATGAAACACTACAATGATCATTGTTGTGCATAGTGTTGAATATTAGCCACAAATATTACTTAAAATTTCAATATTCTAAAAATGTCTGTAAGTTTTCTAAATTACTAATTGGCATGCAGAAGACTTTATTAAAAATATTGTACAGTGGCACTCAGAGGAAGGATAGCAGGCTACCAAGAAGAGACTTGATTCCCTATGAGCATATAAAAGGGGAGGAGGTCCCCCTCAGTCACATTCATAGGGGAGGGGAGTAGGGGGGAAAATGGGAGGGAGGGAGGAATGGGAGGATACAAAGGATGGGATAACCATTGAAATGTAATATGAATAAATTAATAAAAAACTGGCAAAACATATTGTACAGACAAAGTTAATCATCCAAACCTTCTCTTAACTTATTTTTTTTGCTTTTTCTGTTTGTTTGTTTTTTTTCCTTTTTTTATTCAATACATTTGTTTTATCACATATGTATAAAACAAATACATACAGCAGGGAGAACCATGTAATAATCATGAGTTCTATAAATGTTACATTCATAGTGGTTTGGCTAGTTGTATTTGTCCAGCGTGAAGTAAACATTTTTCCTGTCTTGTTGTGTTTTAAAATATGTATTACATCATCATTATTAAAGTATGCATTAAAAATTAAAATTAGCTGAGTGAGGTGGCGGGTGCCTGTACTACCAGCGGCTGGGAGACTGAGGCTGAAGGATCATGAGTAAAGTCAGTCTGAGCTATTCGCTGATATCAAGGATCTAGAAAAATCTAAACCAAACAAAAATTAAACAAAACCAATGCGTGTAATGTATATTGTCTTAGCTCTTTAAAAATTTAAAAATACGTATGTTTTCTCTTCTTTTTAAAAATACATTTATTTTATTACACACATATAAAACAAACTACATACAGCAGGGAGAACCATGTGACAATCATGAGAATCATGATTTCTATAAATGTTACATTCATAGTGGTTTGGCTATTTGTATTTGTCCAGCTTGAAGTAAACGTCTTTCCTGTCTTGTTGGGTCTAAATTTCTAAATGAAATTCAATATCTATCCTATCTCAACTCCAATAACTTAACTTCTTTATCTTGATCTAAAGTGATCTTATCCCCTAACCAACTAAATTTGATTGTAAAACTATACTATCTGGCCTTCAGTGCCCCTCAGAGACTTGAGAAGGAATAAAACTTAAGTTCCTGAGTGAACCAGCAGTGCGGGTTAGCAGCTTCCAAAATGTACAAATTGACTTAGATGGTTTACTGCCTGAACAATCACCCAATACTCTTTATAACATTGGAGCCTCATCTTTGACTTTCTGGCCCAATATCTCTGACAGACTTATTCGCAGGGCAGGAACTATTGAGGGCTTGCTTACTCTGTCTTGTCAGAGTGTGGCCATCTACTCTGTCTGTATCTAAGCTGCCCATTTTCAGGCAGAATTCTGTTTGTGTCAGGAAGTCCCAAGAATGTAGGGTAGTCCTGTCAGGCCACAGAGGAAGAGGTCTTATGTAGTATAGGGAACACTGGATAAGTTGAGGTCAGACATTAGGGAGGAGGGCTCCCCTTTCTAACAACTAGGGGAGGGAGGGAAAGGGGATGAGAGAGAGGATGGGATCAGGAGCTGATGATGGAGGGGAGGGACCAGGAGGGGCTGAGGGAGGGGGCTATGATTGGGATGTAAAGAATTCAAACTGCAGAACAACCAGGTAACTTATATTCCTAATCCCACTATATGGGAATAGCTCTGAGACTCACAGAGATACGAATGTAAAGGGACTGAGAGGCCTCATGTTGGCCATAGATTCTCTGTGACTTAGTATTAGAGGCGACTCTTAGTAAGGCACGAGGGAAGACTTGCAGACACCTTACGTCGACTCCTATAATGAGCAGAAAGACAGCTTTAATTGTTCTGTGCATTCCATACACATCATACAATTATAATGTTAGAACTGTACAATGCTTGTGAGAAATTATTTTTTCAAAACGAAATAACCAGACACTGATGCTGCATCAGACCTGACAGGGTTCATTCCCCTCAGTATGATGGATGCTGACATCCTGCATCCTCCTAGCTCCATCCCCAGATGACTTTGTTGTTGTTACCCATCAGATTTGGACAGCTTCCCAGACATCATTGTAGAAAACTTTCGATCCAATTTGGACCACCATTTCAATCTCCTGCTAAGCCTGGAATCTCTCAACATTTAGAAACTGGACCACAAATGCAATCCCTGGCTGGTTTACCATTTTCTCCAGTCTTTTTGGGTTCCTTCCAAGGTATTATTTTCCCCAATTCAACCTGAAGAAACCTTAAGAAAATGACGCCCCATTCCCTCTAAGGGGTGGGTATCATATAGGTTTCTGTTTGCTCTCTTGGTCTACAAATGCTTATTCTCACTGGCAGGTGGTTATAAGTCATTATTGGTCTTTTAAAAAATATATTTTATTAATTTATCCATATTACATCTCAATTGTTATCCCATCCCTTGTATACTTCCGTTCCTCCCTCCCATTTTCCCCTTACTCCCCTCCCCTATGACTGTGACTGAGGGGGACCTCCTCCCCCTGTATATGCTCATAGGGTATCAAGTCTCTTCTTGGTAGCCTGCTATCCTTCCTCTGAGTGCCACAAGGTCCCCCGGTTCAGGGGACATGGTTAAATATGGGGCACCAGAGTTCATGTGAAAATCAGACCCCACTCTCCACTCAACTGTGAAGAATGTCCTGTCCATTGGCTAGATCTGGGTAGGGGTTCATAGTTTACTGCCCGTATTGTTCTTGGCTGGTGCCATAGATTGAGCAGGACCCCTGGGCCCAGATCTGCCCATCATAATGTTCTTCTTGTAGGTTTCTAGGACCCTCTGGATCCTTCTATTTCCCCATTCTCCCATGCTTCTCTCACCTAGAGTCCCAATAGGATGTCCTCCCCACTGTCCCACTTTCCTGTTCAGTGAAGATTTTCATGGGACATGCCCCTTGGGCAGATATAAGTGAGTATATACCATTTGGAGCTTTCTGCTTCTGGGTTAACTCACTCATTATGATCATTTCTAGTTCAATCCAATTGTCCACAAATTTCGGGAATTCCTTGTTTTAATAGCTGATAGTATTCCACAGTGTAAATGTACCACAGTTCCTTTATCCATTCTTCTACTGAGGGACATTTAGACTGTTTCCAGGCTATAATGAATAAGGCTGCTATGAACATGGTTGAGCAAAAGTTCGTGTTGTGTGTTAGAGCATCTTCTGGGTATATTCCAAGAAGTGGCATAGCTGGGTCCCAAGGAAGCCCTATTCCCAGTTTTCTGAGATAGTGCCAGATAGATTTCCAAAGTGGCTGTACTAGTTTGCATTCCCACCAGCAATGAAGGAGTGTTCCTCTTTCTCCACATCCTCGCCAGCATGTGGTGTCACTTGAATTTTTGATCTTAGCCATTCTGATGGGTGTAAGATGGAATCTCAGAGTCATTTTGATTTGCATTTCCCTGACGACTAATGATGTTGAGAATTTCTTTAAGTGTTTCTCAGCCTTTTGATATTCCTCTGTTGAGAATTCTCTGTTTAGTTCCAAGCCCCATTTCTCAATTGGGTTATTTGGTTTGGTGGTATTTAATTTCTTGAGTTCTTTATATATTTTGGATATTAGACCTTTGTCAGATGTAGGGTTGGTGAAGATCTTTTCCCAGTCTGTAGGCTGTCGCTTTGTTCTGTGGACAGTGTCTCCTGCCTTACAGAAGCTTCTCAGCCTCATGAGGTCCCATTTATTAATTGTTGACCTTAAGGCCTAGGCTGTTGGTATTCTGTTTAGGAAGTTGTCTCCTGTGCCAATGTGTTCCAGGCTCTTCCCCACTTTTTCTTCTAACTGATTTAGTGTCTCTGATTTTATGTTGAGGTCTTTGATCCACATGGACTTGAGTTTTGTGCACGGTGACAAATATAGGTCCAATTGCATTTTACACATCAACCTCCAGTTAGACCAGCACCATTTTTTGAAGATGCTATCCTTTTTCCATTGAATGGATTTGGCTTCTTTGTCCAAAATCAAGTGACCATATGTGTGTGTATTCATATCTGGGTCTTCAATTCGATTCCACTGATCAACCAGCCTACTGTGTGCCAGTACCATGCTGTTTTAACTACTGTTGCTTTAGTACAGCTTGAGATCAGGTGTGGAGATTCCACCAGAGGATCTTTTATTGTACAAGATTGTTTTAGCTATTCTGGGTTTTTTGTTTTTCCATATGAAGTTAGGAATTGAACTTTCAATGTCTTTAAAAAATTGTGCAGGTATTTTTATAGGGATTACATTGAATCTATAAATTGCTTTTGGTAAGATGGCCATTTTTACTGTGTTAATTCTCCCGATCCATGAGCAAGGAAGAGTATTCCATCTTCTCATGTCATCTTCAATCTCTTTCTTCAGAGTTTTGACATTTTTTTCAAATAAGTCCTTCACTTGCTTGGTTAGAGTAACTCCTAAATATTTTATATTGCTTGTGCCTAATGTGAAGGGTCTAGTTTTCCTAATTTCTTCCTCTGCATGACTGTCATTTGTATATAGGAAGGCTACAGACTTTTTTGAGTTAATTTTGTATCCAGCCAATTTGCTGAAGGTATTTATCAGCTGTAGGAGTTCTCTGGTGGAATTTTGAGGGTCACTTATGTACACTATCATATCATTTGCAAAATTTGACTTCCTCCTTTCCCATTTGGATACTCTTGTCCTCCTTTTGTTGTCTGGTTAAAACTTTCAGTACTATATTGAAGAGATATGGAGAGAGTGGACATCCTTGCCTTGGTCCTTGAGTATCTCACCATTTAATTTGATTTTGGCTATTGGCTTGCTGTATATAACCTTTATTATGTTGATATGTGTACCTTGTATCCTTGATCTCTTCAAAACTTTAAACATCAATGGGTGTTGGATTTTTATCAAATGCTTTCTCTGCATCTAAGGAGATGATCATGTGGTTTTTTATTTTCAGTTTGTTTATATGGTGGATTACATTGATGGATTTCCATATATTAAACCATCCTTGCATGCCTGGAATGAAACCTATCTGGTCATGGTGAATGATATCTTTGATGTGTTCTTGTATTCATTTTGCAACTATTCTATTGAATATATTTGCATCAATGTTCATAAGAGAAATTGGTCTGAAATTCTCTTTCTTTGTTGAGTCATTGTGAGGTTTAGGTATCAATGTGACTATGGCCTCATAGAATGAATTTGGTAATGTTCTAACCATTTCTATCTTTTGGAGTAGCTTAAAGAGTATTGGTATTAACACATCCTTGAAGGTCTAGTGGAATTCTGCACTAAAACCATCTGGCCCTGGGCTTTTTTTGGTTGGGAGACTATCAATGATTGCTTCTATTTCTATAGGGGAAATGAGAATATTTAGCTTGTTTATCTGTTCTTCATTCAATTTTGGCAAGTGAAATTGTTCAAGAAAATCATCCATATCTGTTAGATTTTCAAGTTTTGTGGCATATATGCCTTTGAAGTAGGATCTTATGGTTCTTTGTATTTCTTCAGTTCTGTTGTTATGTTTCCCTTTTCATTTCTGATTTTGTTGATTTGAATATTGTCTCTCTGCCTTTTAGTTAGTTTGGATAACAGTTTGTCTATCTTTTTGATTTTCTCAAAGAACCATCCCTTGGTTTTATTGATTCTTTGGATTGTTTTCTTTGTTTCTAATTTATTAATTTCAGCCCTGAGTTTGATTATTTCCAGATGTCTACTCCTCTTGGGTGTTTCTGCTTCTTTTTTTTTCTAGGGCTTCCAGCTATGTCATTAAGTTGCTTATGTGGGATATTTCCAATTTCTTTTTAAAAGCAATTAGTGGTATGAATTTTCCTCTTAGCAGTATTTTCAATGTATCCCACAAAATTGGATATGTTGTTCCTTCATTTTCATTGAATTTCAGGAAATTCTTAATTTCTTTCTTCCCTGATCCAGTTGTCAGTAAGTAGAAAGTTGTTTAGTTTCCATGTATGTGTAGGATTTTTGTTTTTTCTGTTGTTGTTGAAGTGCAGCCTAAGACCATTGTGATTTGATAGGATACAAGGTATTATTTCAATCCTCTTGTATCTGTTGAGGCTTGCTTTGTGACAAACCATGTGATCAATTTTGGAGACGGTTCCATGGGGTGCAGAGAAGAAGGTATAGTCCTTTTTGTTTGGCTGAAAGGTTCTGTAGATATCTAGATCCATTTGATTCATGGCATTGGTTAATGATGTTATTTCTCGGCTTAGTTTCTGTTTCAGTGACCTATCCTTCCGTGAGAGTGGGGTGTTGAAGTCTTCCACTATTGTTGTGTGGGGATCGATGTGTGGTCCAAGCTTCATTAATAGATCTTTTACAAATGTGGGTGCCTTTGCATTGGGAGCATAGATGTTCAGAATTGTGATGTCATCTTGATTGACTTTACCTTTGATGCGTATGAAGTGTCCTTCCTCATCCCTTTTGGTTAATTTTAGTTGAAAGCCTATATTGTTAGATATTAAAATGGCTATGCCTGCTTGCTTCTTGTGACCATTTGCTTGGAATATTTTTTTCCAGCCTTTTACCCTGAGGTAATGCCTATCGTTATGGGTGAGATGTATTTCTTGAATGCTGAAGAATTTTGCATCTTGTTTATCCATCCATTCAGTTAGTCTGTGTCTTTTTATTGGAGAATTGAGATCATTGATGTTGAGAGATATTAATGACCAGTGACTGTTAAGAGTCTTAATTATGATGTTGGTTCCAGTAGAGCATTTGTGTGTTTTGGTGATGGTGTAGTTATCTATTTCCTGTATAATTTTGGTTGTAGCTTGTTCCTTTGAGGTTGAGTTTTCCTTCTAGTATCTCTGTAAAGCTGGATTTGTGAATAGGTACTGTTTGAATTTGTTTTTGTCATGGAATATTTTGTTTTCTTCATCAATGATTATTGATAGTTTTGCTGGGTAAAGTAGTCTGGCCTGGCATTTGTGGTCTCTTAGTGTTTGCAGAATCTCTATCCAGGCCCTTCTGGATTTTATGGTCTCTGCTATGAAGTCGAGTGTAATCCTGATAGGTTTACCATTAAATGTTATTTGGCCCTTTTCCCTTAAGCAGAAATACCCTTACAGCTTTTAATATTTTTTCTTTTTTCTGTATATTTTGTGTTTTGATTATTTTGTGATGGGAAGTTTTTCTTTTCTGGTCTATTCTATTTGGTGTTTTGTAGGCCTCTTACATGTTTATCTTTAGATTGGGGAAGTTTTCCTCTATGATTTTGTTAAGAATATTTTTTGAGTCTTGGAGTCTGGCATCTTCTCTTTCCTCAATGCCTATTATCCTCAGATTTCTTCTTTTCATGATGTCCTTGATTTCTTGGATGGTTTGTGTCAAGATTTTCCAGATTTAGCATTTTCTTTCATGGTTGGTTTAAGATCTATGATTGTATCTTCTAGATCTGAGATTTATTCCTCCAGCTCTTGGATTCTGTTAGACAGGCTCGCCTCTGTGTTACTTGCCTTCCTCTCTGAGCTCTCATGTTCCCATTTTTCTTCTGTCTGTGTGTTTATCATTGAATCCGTTTTCATCTTCAGATCTTGAACTGTTTTATTGATTTCTTTTATCTGATTGTTTCTATATTCCTGAGTTTCTTCCGTTGTCTCTTTGTAGGCCTTCAGAACTTGAACAGTTTCATTGATTTCCTTCATCTGATTATTTGTATTTTCCTGAAAAATTTTCCAGTGCCTCTCTATAGACCTCTTTTATGTCTTCCACCTGTTTGGATGTGTCTTCCTGCATTTGATTTTGAATTTTATTTGTTTCCTCCATTACCATCCTCATTACTAAGGATTTGAGGTCATTTTCTTGTATTTCTATTGCGTTTGAATTCTCTGGGTTGTTTTCTTTGGGATCACTGGGATCTGGAGACACCATATTGTTTTTGGGTTCTTTGCGTATGATTTTACACTGTCTTTTTGCCATCTTGCTGTCTCTGTTTTTGGCAGGTAACTTCCGGAGTTGGGTGGAGGGAGTCTGAGTGTATATTCACCCATTTTCTCCAGATTTCCCTTGGCCGGAAGCTCTGAGGCTTCACTGGCCTGGATGGCAGGAGGCCAGCTGTGTAGTTTGGGTCTCTCATAGCCAGTGATCAGCAGCTCCATTGTATTTGTCCTGGGTCTTAGAATGTGTGCTAGGTCAGGCCAAAGTGTCCACAGCCTTCTGGGTCCCCTTGTACCACCAGAGCTCTCCAGGGACTGAAGCATGTCGAGTGGAGGAGGTCTGATGGCCACTCTACTCCCTGTCTCCCTGCAATTTCCTTATTCCCAGAGCTCTGATGCTTTGCTAGTCTGTGGTTCCTGGTAGCATTTCAGGACCCAGACCATTTGCAGAGTCTGGGTTAGTGTCACAGGGCCCAAACCCCACACACACTGAATCCAATTAGCATATCTGGACCCATCCTGAGCGTTGAGTCCAGTTTGTTTCTTTGGATCCAAACAGGTCTCAGGGCCTAAACCACACACTTAGTCCAGTTAGCACTGAGTCCAACCAGGGTCACAGGCTCAAACCGCACATTGAGCTTGCCAAGTTCAGCCACAGCCTCAAGGCCCGGACCGCACGCTGAGTCTAGCCACAGTCTCAGGGCTGGGACTGCACATCAAGCTCAGCTAGAATCTCTTGGCCCAAACTACCTGCTGATTTCAGCTAGGTTCTTTGGGCCCAAATTGTCCCCCAAGTTCAGCCAGGGACTCTGGGCCCAAACTGCGCGCTGAGTCCAGCCAGAGTCTCAGGGCTGGGACCGCGCATGCACCAAGTTCAGCTAGGGACTCCTCTGCGCCCAAACCACACACCTAATTCAGCTAGGGACTCTGGGTCCAAACCGTGCACCGAGTTGAGCTTGTGTCTCAGGGCTGAACCATGCACCAAGTTCCGCTGGGGTCGCGGGGCCCAGATCTTGCACTGAGTCCCCTCTTCTGCAGAAATACCCACCACTCACTATGCCAATCGCCTCTGCCAGAGGGTTCCCAGCTGCAAACCTCAGCTGCCGCCACTGCCGCTCTGGTCCAAGAACATCCGCACTCCTCCCGTGTGCATGGATGCACAGGTTTTCTGTAATTTGGTCAATTCGAACTGTGGAGTACTCCCGCTGTAGTGGGGTGGGGCCCTTGGCATTCCTGGTTAAGAATTCCGTGCAATTCCCTGAATCGTTTACTGGAACTTCTAAACACGGTCCACACTGCTCTCCGCCATCTTGGATCCATTATTGGTCTCATGCAGAGAAAAAACTAGGTGAAACTCAGGGATGTCTCCCCTTTCCTTTATTTTGCATATGTAGATAAGGAGATAGGAGCTGTAAAGAAAGACAGAGAGATATAGGAACACAGAGAGAGGATAGAACAAAAGCTGGATGATTGAACCTACTCCTTAACTCAAGGCCTTAGTTGTTACTTATAATGCAGGTTATGTCTAAGACATTGCTGTAGCATTTAGTATATTGATACAAAACATGGTCATGTCAGATACTTGTCAGATTTTAGCACAAGAATATATATATCCTAACTCTAACAGATAGATATAAGTCTATTGATATATGATGTAAAATAGTTAAATAAAGTCTTCAAAAGCCTCAGAGACACACACAGTATGGCATTTAAAGTTGTTTTTATAATCCTGATTTTCTTTGACAACAAGACAAGTTAAGTCCTGACAACATCCAGCCAACCTCAAAGGTGATGAGCATCAAAGAGCCTCCTTATAGAGATGGCTTCAAATGTGGCAAACCAGCTACTGGGCAAAATGTCCTCAATGCTTATAGTCTTGAAGTGACTTCTCTCCGATAGTTGTCTTTACTTGTTGCTGATACTATGACAGAATTCCTTGGACTGGAATAAATAAGAGAAGTTTCCGGCTCACGATTAAGGAAGTTAAGGCAAAGGCTGACTTGGTGTCTGATTAGGACTACTGTCTGCTATAAGGTAATGGACCGTGCCTCTGGGTCTCATGCCACAGGAGGTATGAGGACACAGAGGACAAAATACTTTTTTTTCTAACTCTTTTGTAAAATTATTAAGCTCCCTCATGGCAGCTCTGCCCTGTGTCTTAATCACCTCCTGAAGGTCATACTACTTAATACTGTCACACTGACAATTAATTTTTAACATATGATTTGGTATGTGGAACACATTGAGGCCACAGCAATGGCATGGCTAGAAGCCAACATTCCGTTTGTGTGGTCATATTCCTTCCTGTTTTACACAACTCCTTCGCATCTATGACAGAGTCTGCTGCACTGCATTTCACTGCATTTCACTGCAGTGATGAAGGCACTTGCTTGTCTACATGTACTAGAATAGTATGCAACAGCAAGTTAGATGCACACAGCTCTGGCAGAGAAAGATCACAGAAAAACTTGGTGTGTTTCACTGAAAACTGCTTCCCGAGATTGATTTACCATAACATGTCATAACCTGCTTCAACTCAAGTAGTGGTGCCTAAATTCACCTCGCAGGACAATGGTGGCATCTATATATATAAAGTCCCATTTAATAACTGTTGATCTTAGAGCCTGAGCTGTTGGTGTTCTGTTCAGGAAGTTGTCTCCTGTGCCAATGAGCTCAAAGTTCTTCATCACTTTTTCTTCTAACAGATTTAGTGTGTTTGGTTTTATGTTGAGGTCTTTATTCCATTTCAGTTTTGTGCAGGGTGACAGATATGGATCAATTTGCGTTTTTCTACATGTAGCCACTCAGTTCAACCAGCACCATTTGTTTAAGATGCTATCTTTTTTCCCATGGTATGGATTTGGCTTCTTTGCCAAAAATCAAGTGTCCATAGGTGTTTATTTCTGGGTGTTTGATTGGATACCATCGATCAACCAGCCTATGGCCTCTAGGCATCTGGCTGTCTCCAGTATTATCAGGCCTGAAGATTCCTCCAACTGGGTCACTGTCTGTTTCCCACATGGTCCAGGCAG
The DNA here is from genome assembly GCF_964271855.1 of Acomys minous. NCBI lineage: Eukaryota > Metazoa > Chordata > Mammalia > Rodentia > Muridae > Acomys > Acomys minous. Next base: position 45,802,063 of record NC_140496.1, on the reverse strand, counting down.
GTTGGGAGGAAGCCATGAAAGCTCCAATCTGAAGGTTGTTTGCTAGGGCTCCCCTGAGGCCTCCTTAGGATGGTGGACAGTGGGTGTTGGAGCCTGCACCCAGCTCAGCTCAGCTGGGTTCCCTGTCTGTGTCCCAGATGAGTCCGGCAAGAGAGGAGTAGGTTGACAGAGTTTAAACCCAAACTGCTCATGTTCCCTAGAGTCCTTTTTGAGATGGTAGGGTTCTGCCTATCTGCTCTGTGTTTCAGATGGGCTAGAGCAGTAAACAGCTGGGGGACTGAGAGAGATCAGAGCCCGAAGTGCTCTGGTGCCCCTTCCCCAGACCTTCTTGAGATAGCAGCAAATGTGAGTTGTGGCCCACAACAGACTCAGCTCTGCCTATCTGCTCTGTGTCCCAGATGGTAGGCAGCTGGTAGGCCAAGAGAGATCTGAGCCCAAAGCTGCTGTAGTGCTCCATAGGCTCTCTTGGGATGGCATGGCCCTGCTTATCCTCTCTGTATCCCAGATGGGCTAGGCCAGTAAGCAGGTGGCAGGCAGAGAGAGGTCTGAGCCTACGGCTGCTCAAGGAATGACAACTAATGTGGAATGTGGCTTGCTCAGGTCTGCTCAGCCTGTCTTGCTCTGTGTCCTAGCTGCCTCAGGCTGGTAGGCTTCAGGTGGGTAGAGTGAGATCCAAGCCTGAAGCTGCTTGCAGGGTGACAGATAATGTGGAATGTGGTTGGAGCCTGGATTCAGCTCTGCCTGTATGCTCTGTGTCACAATGGGCCAGGCTAGTAAGCTGCTGACGGGGGGGGGGGGGGGGGCTGAGAGAGTTCAGAGCCCATAGCTACTGGTATGCTCCACATGCCTTTTTGAGATGGCAGGGCTCCACCTATCTGCTCTGTGACCCAGATGGGCTAGGCCAGTAAGCAGCTGGTGGGCAGAGAGAGATCCGAGCCCAAGGATGCTCTCAGGATGGTAGCTAATGTGGAATGTGACAGGCACAGGGACTCAGCTCTGCCTGTCTGCTCTATGTCCTAGATCTGGTAAGTAGTAGATAGGCAGAGAGAGCCCAAAGCCACGTGGGTGTCTCACAGTTTTTCTCAAGATGGGAGCTAATGTGGGTGGTCCCCTGGGACTTTTCTCTGGATTAGCTGAGTGGCCAGGGGTCCAACCCGCCTGTGCTTCACAGAATGTGGATCTCTCCCACCTGGGAAACAGCAACACTGGTGTTTTCCAGCTCTCAGTTTGGTCTTTAGGTCACTGTGTAGTCCTGGTTGTCCTGCTGATCAGAAGTGGTGTGTGATAGGTGCTGCCATCCTGGATTCTCCTCTTGATGGGTCTCTTAAAACAGAAGATGCAAGGACAGAAATGACACGTTGATTCCCTTTACATCTTACCAACACAGATACTTTCTGACTGAGAATGTCAACTCTTCCTTTGAATCATTGGTTAAAGATATATAAAACCACTTTTCTTTTAAATGCAATCATGTCAAGGATTCTTGTTGGACCAAAATAGCAATAGTTATTTTTGACTAGTAACTCATACCAGGCTAGCCTTAATGTCTACTTAGCTGGTGGTGCTATATATTAAGGATCTAGACAGTTCCAAAATTACCTGTGTAAATGGCATCTCTAATGTAACCCTTTGTGTGACATTAGGCATAAATGCATGGTGTAACCTCCACTCCTGTCAAAGAAGGAAACATTGAAGCTATGAAATGCCACTAATTTTTAGTCAACTAGACAGTGACATTTGGATGAAATTTTCTAAAATTTAGGTTTTTAAAAATTACACACTCCAAAGACTATAACAATACCTACTACAGACTTAAAAAATACAAAACCGGAATCTCAACTATATTACTATGAATACTAAAATGGACACAATTTTCCACACTTGGTCACATAATGGCATATATTTTTGTGTGCACAATCACAGCAGCTCTTTAGATATTTTATGTGATGTAGATGTTATTAGGCAGCACGTCAAACCAGAAAACTGTCAAAACCTTCAGCCAGTTTTTTAAGTTACAGAAGAACCTGTTTCAAGGGCCAGGAGTTAGAATGGAAAATGGTGATAAACACCTGTGAAGTTGATGCTACTGTTTACTCAACAGAAAACAAAAACAGGAAAAAAAAACCCTCACAAATGATTCTTTTTATTTTAGTGTATCCCTGAGGTAAAATCTGTGTGATTCATTCTGTGTTCTTGGGAAGATATTGTATACTGTATTCCCAGAAGGATTTTATATATTTGCATGCGTGTGTGTGTGTGTGTGTGTGTGTGTGTGTGTGTGTGTGTGTGTGTGCCCATGTGTATGTGTGTGCATGTGTATGTTGGAGGGTAAGAGGAATAAAAGTAAAAATGATAAAGTATTGTGCTTTGTGATTAGAGAAAGAAATGAGTGCTGGGCCTGTGTTCAATTTATGGGTTATACCTGACAATCTAGGAGAACATATTTACCTGAAAGCTAAAGAAGGGGTCCAATCGAGGCTGCATAGGAAAACTTAGAGTGAGGGGAAGGGACTGACAATGAGGTTTCTAGAGGTGGTTACAACATTGATGGGTCAATATTAAAAAAAAAAAAAACCAGAGCATCACTTATTCAGGCAACACTTGCTGTTTGGTGGCTTTCTTTAAAGATTTATTTTAATGTTAAATTATGTGTATGTGTGTGTCTGGGTGTGGCTAGGTACACATGAGTGCAGGCTCCTGTGGATGACAGAAGAGGATGTTGGCTCTCTGAAACTGGAGTCACAGGTAGTTGTGAGCTATCTGACTTGGGTGTTAGGAACTGAACTCAGGTCCTCTGCAAGTGTTGTAGGTACGCTTCATCACTGAGCCATTTTTCTAACACCCTTTAACTGTTTTATATAACATCTACTGTTAAAAAAATTTTTTTGGACTCATTAAACTGATCAGATTCACGTGTTTAAAAATGTTGCTATTAGTTTTTCATCAATGGGCTTATCTGTGTCGGTGTGTGTAGAGGCCGGTCATTGAACATTTTCCCAGCATATTTTCTGGCCCCTTAAGAGTCTCTGCCCCCTCTTCAGAATTGATGTGCTCTCTGGAATTGGCTGTGTTGGTTTTTATAACTGTGGACACTAACTTCAAGGATACTGCTGGTCACTCATATGATAAAACAATCTGATAAAAACAATCACTTTTATAGTAGTTTATCTAGTTTTGATAAGTGTTCTCTAACAAGTTCCCCGGTTATAACGTTCTCTCTGCTCAGTTTGTTAAAGGACACTTTACTTTTCCTCTCCACATGTGACATGGTAGGGATGCTGTGAAGATGATTTATTAGTGTTTTTTAATATATTGGCATGAGGGTAACATTTCCCAGATTTATTTGTTCAGAGAGTGTGTTCGCAACACCACAGAGCTATCTACTTCATTAAAAACATGGGGTTTTTTTGCGCATACACACACACACACACACACACACACACACACACACACACACACATATATATATATATATATTTTTTTTTGTGAACTTTGGCAGTTGTGTATTTAGTAACTATACTGACAGGTTTCAGTTTGAGGGATTTGAGCTGGATTTACTTATCTGGAACAAAATATCATTAAAAAAAAATGAGACAATGCACAGAGTTTCTGATTTGCTTTACCCAGAGCAGACAAAGGAATTTCATTATGTTGTTTTGAGGTTGGGTCCCAGGTGACACAAGCTGGTTTCAAAATTCAAGATGACCTTGAACTTCTCCTATCCACTTCCTGAGTGCTGGAATTACTGACATCATTACCAGGCCAAGGTCACTGGTACTAGATATTTTCAGCTTTGTTTAGACTAGACAAACGATGCAGGATAAGCTATATGCCCAGCCCTAATTAGAGGACTGCTTTCCCAACACTCTACCTGTGGTCGGCTCCTTGGTGAACTAACTTGACCTTAGCATGTCCCCTTTGGTTTGTTTCTAGAAGAATTTTTTAATTTGTTATCATCACCTTTTTTTTTTTTTAACTGGGGGCTGAACTCTTAGCTTTGCACATGATAGTAAAATTCTCTACCACTGAACTACATCCCAAAGTCTTAATAATAAAAATTGTTTGTGTAGGTGGTGTTAGTGGTGCATGTGTGTGTGTGTGTGTGTGTGTGTGTGTGTGTGTGTGTGTGTGTGTAAACTTCAGTAAAGGATTTGAGGTAAGTCTAGCTGAGAAACAAATGACCTTTGTGGGCCTGACGAAATTGTTTAATTTTTGTTGCCTCCCTCTCAACTGTTTTATTTAATTAAACTGTATTGAGTATCTTCTGTGTGTGAGTCCACATTCAACTTTGGATGGGGAGTTTAGGAGGTTATTTTAGAGTGTGGTAGGAGAAACAAGACACATTAAATATTGTTCTTAGGCAAGCTATGGGAAACACTATGCTCCCTTCTGTTGCTACTTACAACATGCTCAGTAAACTTGCTTTCTTAAACCCTATTGCACACATCTAATGGTAAGAGAGCAAATATACATGCTATGAGATGCCTCAGGATGAAGAATTTGGTTTGAGTTGCAGTCATCAAAAATTTGAGTAGAAATGGTTCTAGCTGGTCCTGGAATAAGCTTTGGTTTAAAAAGAAGTAGAGACAAGAAGCAGCAGATTCAGAACTGGGAGAGAAGCCTTCCGTGGAAGCCTCGTTGGCAGGAGTCTGAGGCCTTGGAGAGAAAAGTGACTCTAGCTTAAGTGAATTGAGGGTTGCCATGCAAACTAAATTGGAATTTTAGATGGTGACAGATTATGAAAGACCCAAGTACAAATCTGGCCTTCTGCCTATTTTGTAGATTTGCTTTGAGAACTCACTAGATTTGTGGCTTTGAAAAAAAAAAACATAGTTTCAAGAAATATCTCTTCCTCTTCCCCTCCTCTGTCTGTCTGTCTGTCTCCCTCTCTAGCTCCTTCTTTCATCCCTCCCCCCATCCCCTGTACCTTGGTATTAGTCCCTTATACATGCTAGGCAAACACTTTACAACTGAAGTTTTCTCCCAGCCTCCTTTTCAGATTTTATTTTAAGATAGGCTCTCGCTTAGTTGCCCCAGCTGGCCCTGAACTGATGCTGTAGTTATTCAGGCCTTGGCAATGATGTTACCTCAGCTTTCTGTGTAGCTGGGATTTCAGGCCTATGACCCCGGGACCTGGTACTGGGGTTAAAGGCAGTTGTCTAGCCTGAGAAACTTGATTTCTTCATCTACAAAACCTGTGACAAGCAGCGTGGTTATTCCAAGTGGCTGTGGGGATTAGGGATATGAAGCAAGGAGTGTCTGTCACCATTGCTGCTCACTAGGTGCTAGCAGTTGCCAGCCAACACTGTGGGCATGAATGGGTGAGTCCAGGGGATGCCTTCCTTTCAGTTGGCTTGATCTCAGAATTAAAGCAGCCCCCAAGGCATTCTGGTCCACTTTCTGTTGGAAGCAAGTGTTCCCTTCACAAGCCCTTCTGGCTTTTATTTCTTTTTATCATCTAGCCTCTGGGGAAAATTGCAGTTATGATAAAATTTACCATTTTCCAGGAACAGACATTTCCATGGCTGAGCATTTAATGGCTTGAAAAGTATTTTATATATTGCTCTAGGTTGTCCTGGCAGTGCCACAGATGAGCGCTCTCTGCCTTTATTTCAGAGCTATCAAATTGCAGTTTCTTCTTCATGTGTCAGGCCTTACATACACATCCACCAAGAAAATGTGGCTTCTTCCTTGGGTTCTTCCTGAATCCTTTCCTTTCTAGACTGAGTGTCTCTCTTCATCTCAGGAATCAGACAGTTCTTCACATTCCAAATTCTTTTGTTTAATCTGACTTTAGGTGTCAGAGCTGTGGCTTCCAGAGCTGAAGGCTACTCCACTGGTAAGCCCTGAATAGGGGCAATTTCGACAGATCTTGCTGGATCTAGACTCAAGACAGGTGTCGATTTCACTATGGAATTTAACTAAGTATATAACATCAGGTGTAAACCCCAAGTTTTTTGATGCACCATGTTTAGATTTTGGAGTGGCTCTTGACACTATTAGAGGCCTACAGAGATGGGAAGGAACATTATTTAGTGCTGCAAGAAACATAAAATGTTAGAACCACATTAGAAGACACTACATCAGGTTTCAGCACAAGACCCATGAAATATAAACCTTTTGATTTATCTAAGTTAGCTGAAAATTTACACCCATATGACAATCTGCCCATGGATGCTTATAGCAGATTTATTCACAATGGTCCCAACTTGGAAGCATCTTGGTCCCATTAATAGGTGAGCAAATACATAAGCAGTGGTAAATCCAGACTAGAGGGCATGCTTCAGCACTAAGGAGAAGTGAGTGTTGAGAAAGGGATGGTTATGGGGGACACGCTTCCATATTACCGAGTAAGCAAGCCAGTCTGGGGTGTCTGCAGACGGTATAGTTCCAGGTCTATTTTGGGAAAGACAGAGCTGTGAAGACACTAGAAAGGTTAGTGATTGTCAAGGACTTAGGAGGGAGGGAAGACGCATGAATAACAAGATCATGGGATTTTTGAGGGCAATGAAGCTGTCCTGTACAACATCATAATGATTGATACCTGTTATACAAGTGTCAAGCAAGAGAATGCACACAAACAACAGTTAGTATTAATGTACACTACCAACGTTGTGTGATAATGATGTGCCCATGCAAACATCTGGCAGAATAGACTCAACATCAGTGTAGGCTTGGGACCATGCACGTTTGGATGGTTGATAACAGGGGAAAGAATTTTCTGTTTGGGGAACAAGGAGGTCTGTGAGCATTCTATACACATTTAATTCAAGTTTCTTGGAAACTAAGATGACCAAAAAATAATGAAGTATACTAATTAATCAAGTTTTAAGTCTCCACATAAACTTTATATTTAGCCCTGTCTGCAAGTCACAACATTTACTATACGGAAAAATGTTTATGACAACCATGGCCATTTCTGGTTATCCGTTTTCCATGCTCTCATGCTCACCTGACTCAGTCAGAGGACCTGAGGGTGTCATTTGCTCTGGGCAGAGTCCAGACTGATAGATGCAGCAAAAGTGGTAGATTTGGGTCTGTCCCCAATTTATCACCACTCTTCCCTGGTGATCACTCTGCGTAGCTCTCAGGCCTCCATGTTTGGGTTGCCTTTGACATCGCCTTACATTTTTTTTGAAGCGCTAATACTTGCCTATGGAAATGGAAATCGACAGGAAACAGGCCCATATGGGAAGAACCTTCCCTCCCTAGTTGTAAGGCTAGGCACCTCACTACTCTTGAGAGAGTCTCATAAAAGGATATTGCTGTAGTTTAGTTAGGATGACTTTGGCCTTGAGTATCAGGGATCCCAATTTAAAATGTCTTAAATAATGAAGGGTTCATTATCTCGCTCAGCAAGAACCCTGGAGGACAGCCATTCCGAGGTGAGTCGACTCAGCATTTTCCAATGTCCTCGGAACCCTGTTTCCTTCCACCTGATCTTGCTTCTCCTCACACCTCAGCACTTCTCTCCAGCTGACTTCCTCCAGGGCCTCAAGATGGCAGCTGTAGTCTGGGGATGGTGTGAAGGCAAGCCGACATCTTGAAGTATTTTTCTCCTCTTTTTAGAATCTCCTTATCCGATGGCCTCTCCTGCCATTTTCAGTTGACTATACTACACAGTTCAGTGCAAAACAAGTCCCTGCCTGCATAGAAGTGGCTCGCTGTGGGGTTTAAGATGCTCTCTGGATCTGGAGAGGGTCCCGCCTCTCAAGTAGCTCATGGACGCCTCTGTGCCTCTGTGCCCTTCCCAGAAATGGGACTTAACGGGTGCGTCCTGAGGAAAACTGAGATTTTGTGAAAAATGAAAATTATTTACGGGGAATAATTTCCGAGCGGGCAAGCACCAGTGTTTCTTGTTGTCCTAAAGCACAAAAGCATTTGCTTTGTCCAGGGTATGATGTTGGAAACATAGAACTTTATAAGCATGGCTTGTTATTGAACATCAAACAAATAATTAAGATATTGTCTTGAGAACTTCTCGCAGGAGGCCTGCATCTCTATCAATCCTGCCCTCCCTCCACTACCTCCCCAACCTCCCTTAGGGCCCCTTCTTCCTTGTTATTGTTTTACACACACACACACACACACACACACACACACACACACACACACACTGATATATACATGTACATACAACCTACTAAGTCCATTCAGCATCGCTAAAATGTACGTGTCCAGAGCTGACCACTTGAGATGGGCAGCCTATGCACAAGGTAAACATAACAGTATGTTATTCTGTTGACCACATGTTTATATTCTGCACTTGTCTGGGGAAAAGTAATTAAGGTCTACATAGAAATTAAATGTGTGCATGGCTCCAGATTAATAATAGATTGTTGGGCCAACATAAAACGATCCATGCTACGCAGGGCAGACATTCTTCTCTCAGAGGCACTGGCTCTTTTATTTATTGTTTTTTTTTTTTAAATTTATTTCACAATGACAACATGACAATCTTCCAATACCCCTTTAAAGGATGATTTGAAATGGAAGTCTTTTGGACTCCCCTTATCCACACAATATGATTAAATGAGATCACTGACAAAGCATCAGAAAGAGGAAGTATCATTTTTAATAAGCTAAATAATTAATAACAAATTACAAGTCTGTTTGAGAAGCTTCATTCAGTGTCAACGTAGAGTTCTTTCTTATTGAGTCCAATCAAACGGAGAGTCAGGAAATTAAGTAAAGGGAGTAGGGACACACATATGATCTGAAGAGTACACGTACTACGAATTGCTCAGTCTCCTTCTGAGAGAAAAGCCTGCCTGGGTGAATGCTGATTGGCACTTAAGCTTAAAGTTAACTTGCAGAAAGGACTAACAGATTTATGAAGGTAGATGGACTGGAAGTGTGTGCCACTCACAGAAGGACATGGGATAAGCAATCAGCAAGAGTGTTCCATTTATCCTGACTCAGTGTGCTGGGGCAGCCTCATCCAGTCCTCCTCTCACCTCGATGCAGCTTCAACAGGAGGCAGGCATAATCATGAGGACTTACGTCATTAGTTATGACAATGTGTTGTACTAATTCAAGGCATTTTTTTTTAGTTCATGTCTTTGTACATATGTGTCAGCCCATTGCTGAGCACACTGTTTTTCCTCAATGCTAGCACTAATACACAAAATCCCATTGGTTAGAGTTTAGCTGAGTAAGATTCATTAAGTCATTTCATCTCTGATGCCTATCCCTATAGCTAGTCCATTTCTCAAAGCAAATTTTAAAATCACAATCATAGGACTGAATCTTTTCATGTCCACGTGTGTGTATGTGTGTGTGTGTGTGTGTGTGTGTGTGTGTGTGTGCACATGTGTGAATGACACTACATTGATAGTATGAGATAATGACTTCAACTTTAGGGGGATATTTCTATTTTGTTAAGTATATATTTAAAGCTAAAATATAGTTGCATCACTTCCCCCATTTACTTTCTTCCTCCAGCCCTTCCCATTTTCCCTCCTTTAAAACTCTTCTAGGCCCCACCCACCACTCTCAAGTTGATGGTTTCTTTTTCTTTGATTATTAGTGTCACACACACACACACACACACACACACACACACACAAATATAACTAGAACTTGCTGAGTCTGTTCTTGTAATTTGTGAGTATATGATTTCAGGGATGACCGCTTGGTATCAGACACCAATTATCAGACAACACTGGCGTTATTTGTTCTGCTTCGTTCCTTCTCTTTCTATGTTGACCTCTCTTGCCCTCCTCATCCTGATTTATGTGGTTTCTCCATGCTATGAACTCACATCTGAAGATGGAGCAAGGAACCACACATAAGAGAGAATACCTAGTGTTTATCTTTCTAGGTCTGGGTCACCTCACTCAGTATAATCTTTTCCAGGTCTATCCGTTTACCTGAAAATTCCATTATTTCATTTCTCTTTTATATTTATGGACCATTGTGTACATGCACCACATTGTTATGACTCATCAATCTATTGCAAGGCATTTAAGTTGTCTCCATTTCCCAGATCCTGTGAATAAAGCAGCGATGAGCAAGTGAGCAAGTATCTGAATGGTAGGATGTTGGGTTCTATGAGCATATGCCAATGAATAATATAGCTGCTATATATAGCCCAAAGTCAGATGGCTGTAGTCACATGCGCTCAGGTTTGAGTCTTCTATTTTATTCTACTAGTCTACATGTGTGGGTTTGTTTTAGTACCACATTCGCACTGTAGCTTTATAATGTATCTTAAATTCTGGAATGACAATCCCTCTACCACTGTTCTTTTTATTTAGGATTGCTTGGCCATATTTCTGGTTCCTTATGAATTTTAGGATGTTTTCCTATTTCTGTGCAGAATGTTGTAGACGTTATGCTTGAGGTTGCATTGAATCTATAAATCACTTTTGGCAGGATGGTCATTTTTACAGCATTAAAGCTGTTGATCCTTTAGCATGAGGAGCCTTTCTAGTTTCCAGTGTCGTCCTCCATCTTTCTTCAGAGATTTGGAAATTTCAATATAGAGGTCTTTTACCTCCTTGAGTCAGTTTATTCCAAGAAAATGAATTACGTTCAAGGCCACTGAAGATGGAAGTGTGCCCATGAGTGCTTTCTTGATGTGTTGTTGGTGTACAGAATGGATACAGAGTTGTGTAAGCTGATTGTGGTTCTGTCACTATTCTGAAATGGTGGATTAGGTTTAGACATTGTCTGGTGGAAGTTTTGGGATCTCTTATGCATAATATCGTATCATAGGACAACAACAAGATAATTTGACTTATTTCCTCATTTGTAGCCCTTAATTTTCTTCTTTTGCCTTATTGTACAGCTTGTACTTTGAATACTTTAGCGAAAAGAAGTGAAGGCAGAACACTGGCCTTCCTGATTTTAATGGGGATTGCTTCGAGTTTTTCTCCATTTAGGGTAATGTTAACTATAGTGAGACTTTTGAAATTTTCATTTCTAATAACACAGAAATATTATCAGAATAGGTTTTAGTTTTAATCCCAGGTGTGGGATATGGGGCTGCTTCACGGCAGCTGACTGATTTGTCTCCTGCTCTAGCAGAGGCATGGTTTTGCCAGCTGCAGAGAGCTTCTGCGATTACGTGATATTTGAAGTTCTGGGGACTTTTCAGAGGGTAAATAAATGCTAGGGCCGTAGGAGGCAGTGTGGGATGTTGGTGAGCTGTTGGTTGGCTGTTGGCTATGGTTTGTTAAGTAGTCATGCACAAAGAGGAAACAAGAAGAAGAAGATCTGAATGCCCTTAATCAGCAGGAAGTAACCTAAATATAACATCACCCACTTTCAACCCTTGACTTTATTTAGGTGATCTCTGTCCTTTCCTCTCCATTTTTTCCCTCTCATATCTCATGTTAGGTGGTTGAAACCGTGGAAAGAAGAGTGGAGAAGTGTGGAGGGAGAAAAGAGGAACCCACAAAGTAAACGCTGGCTAAAGTTGGCTTTACGTTTATCATATATAGTCTTGATTATTTTGAAGTGTGTTTCTTTCAGAACTACTCTCTCTAGGACTTTTATAATTAAATCTTGTTGCACAATCTCCTTGATGTGTGTCTGCATTTGGCTTTTTAATATTATGTTTATCATATATAGTCTTGATTATTTTAAAGTGTGTTTCTTTCAGTACTACTCTCTCTAGGACTTTTATAATTAAATCTTGTTGCACAATCTCCTTGATGTGTGTCTGCGTTTGGCTTTTTAATATTTTACAGGATTATTACATCTTCTCTCTCTCCCTCCCCTGCAACCCATGTGCGTGTGTGTATGTTACCTTGCTTTGGCATTAGAGTAATGCTGGCTTCATGGAACAATTTTGGGAATGCTTCATCTGTTTCTCTGTTTCTTTTTTCTTTCTTTGTTTCTTTTTAAAATTTTATTATAATTTATCATATTACATCCCAATTGTTATCCCCTCACTTGTATTTTCCTGTTTCTCCCTCTTCCACCTTATCCTCTCCCCTACACCTCTGAGAGAAGGGGACCTCCTCCCCTATTATATAGCCACTTCCTATCAGGTTTCATCCAGATAGCCTGTTTTCCCCTTTCCTCTGTGTGCCTGCTGCCAGATTCCCCACCAAGGGGAAGTGATCAATTTGGGAGCACCAGAGTTCATGTCAGAGGTGGTTCCTGCTCCCCCAACAACTGTAGAGAATGATCTGTCCATTGTCTAGATCTGAACAGAACACCAACAGCTCAGGCTGTGGGATCAACAATTAATAGATGGGACCTCATGAAACTGAAAAGCTTCTGTAAGGCAAAGAACACTGTCAATAGAACAAAACCACAGCCTACAGACTGGGGTCTTCACCTACCCTACATCCAACAAAGGGTTAATATAAAAATATAAAATGAACTCAAGAAAATAAACACACACACACAAAAAACCCCCCAAATTATCCAACTAAAAATGGGGTACAGAGCTAAACCAAGAATTCTCAACAGAAGAATATCGAATGGCTGGGAAACACCTCAAGAAATGCTCAATGTCCTTAGTTATCAGAGAAAATGCAAATCAAAACAACCCTGAAATTCTATCTTACACCTGCCAGAATGGCTAAAATAAAATACTCAAGTGACAGCACATGCTGGCGAGGATGTAGAGAAAAGGGGACATTTCTTCATAGCTGGTGGAAGTGCAAACTTGTACAACCACTTTGGAAATCAATCTTTCTTTTTTTTTTTTTTAAAACTAAGTAAAGAAGTATTGGTTACAGATTTTCTCCAAAAGTATAGTAGATTGGCTTTTTTTTTTTAAAAGGCTGGAAGGTTTTTTTAAAAATTACTGTTTAAATCTCATTTCTTTTTAAAAAATGTATTTTATTAATTTATTCATATTACATCTCAATTGTTATCCCATCCCTTAGTCCCAGAGCTTTGATGCTCCATTGGTCTATGGTTCAGGGTAGCATTTTGGGACCCAGACTGCTCACAGAGTCCAGGTTAGTGTCACAGGGCCCAAAGCACAAACATACTGAGTCCAGTTCGCGTCTCTGGACCCAAATGGGTCTCGGGACGTAATCCATGCACTTAGTTCAGTTAGTGCTGAGTCCAACCCAACCAGGGTCACGGGCCCAAACTGCACACTGAGCTTGCTGAGTCCAGCCAGAGTCCCAGGAACAGGACTGTGAGCCAAGCTCAGCTAGGGACTCTGGACCCACATTGCCCGTTGAGTCCAGCCAGAGTCTTAGGGCTAGGAACATTCATCACACTCAGCTAGGGTCTCTGGGCCCACACCATGCAGAGCTTGGCTAGAGTCCAGGGGCCAAACTGCATGCCAAGCTCAGCCAGGGACTCTGGGCCCAAGCCAAACGCCAAATTCAGCCAGGGATCCCTGCTGAATTCAGCTAGGGACTCTGGGTCCAAACCACATGCACGGAGTCCAGTTTCAGTCTCAGGACAGGAACTGCGCACTTGCCGAGTTCAGTTAGGGTAGCGGGGCCCAAATCTTGCACTGAGTCCCCTCTCCCACAGCAATTCCCACCAGTTACCACACCAATTGCCTCTGCCGGAAGGTTCCCAGCTGCAAACCTCAGCTGCTGCAGCTGCCCCTCTGGTCCGAGAACATCCGTGCTTCTCCCGTGTGCAGGGGTACACAGGTTTTCTGTATTGTGGTCCTTTCGAACTGTGGAGTACTCCTGCTGTAGTGGGGTGGGGAGCTTGACTTTCCTGGTTAAGAATTCCATGCAATTCCCTGAATCTTTTACTGGAGCTTCTAAACACGGTCTGCGCTGTTCGCCGCCATCTCGGATCTCCAAATCTCTTCATTTCTTATGGGTGTCCTAGGTTGTTGATATTTTCATGGTCTAACTCTGGTAGTTTGGATGGACCAAAACATTAATCCATTTCTTTTAGGTTTTCCTGCTTAACATAGTATCACTTTAAAAAATACTTCCTTATAATGTTTTGCATTTCTTTTGTGCCTGTTGTAAAGTTTCATAATTAACTCCAAATTCTGTTAATTAGTCATGCCTTTCTTTCTTTTTGTTAGCTAGGCAGAGACTCTGCTCATCATTGCTCCTTTGCATTGTTTTCTTCGTTTTTATGGTTCATTCATTTTCTTTATTTTTACTATGTCTTGCCATCTATTGGATTTAGGTTTGACTTGTTATCTTTTTGGAAAATTCTTGAGTCATTCAGTCACTTATCTGTACCTTTTCTGATTTTTTTTAAGTTGTAAGTGGTTGGGGCTGTAAACTGTCCTCTTAGAACTGTTTTTAGTGTGTCCCAGAGATTTTTTGTACTGTGTTTTCATTGTCATGTAGTTCCTGATATTATTTTTATTTCTTTCTTATTTTAATTTTGACCCATTCTTCATTCAGCAATGAGTTGGTTAATCTCCATAGATTTATGCAATTACTAGAAATTTGTTTGAAGTCAATCTTATGTTTTATTGCACAATGACCAGATAGGATTCATGTAATTATTTCAATTTTCCTGAAATTGTTAAGGTTTGTTTTTGTTCTCAGCATGTGTTTTATTTTAGGGAGGCTCTCCTGGGGTGCTGAATAGAATGTATATCCTTCAATGTTTGGGTAAAATATTTATTAGGAACATATTCAGTCTATTTGACATAAAAGGACATTTGATTTTGAAGTTTTGGCTTACTTTTTGTTAAGATGCCTATTAGAGGAAGTGGGGCATTGAAATCACCTACTATTATTGGGTTAGTGTTAATCTGTGTTTGCAATTCCAGTAGTATGATTTTATAAAATTGTGTGCATCAGCGTTTGGTGCGTATCTATTTAGGATTATTATATTTTCTTTCCTTCTTTTAAAGTATGATTTACTTTGTATGTATGGGTGCTTTGCCTGCATGTATGTCCATGTATCACCTTTGTGCCTTCTGCCCATGGTGGCTAGAAGAGAATATTAGATGCCCAAAACTAGAGGTAAAGATAGTTGTGAGCTACCATGTGGTGCTGGGAACTGAACTCAGGTCCTCTGGAAGAGCAGCTAATTCTTTTAGCTGCTGATCCATCTTTCAAGCACCATGTAATTTTTTTGATTATTTGTTTTCTTAATTAGAATAAAGTCTTTATCTCTTCTGAATAATTTTGGTTTTAATCCTATTTCATTAGTTATTAGAGTGAGAATATCAGCTTTCTTTCTAGTAGTACTACTTGTGAATAATATTTTCCATCTTTTCACTTTAAAGTTGTACCTATCTGTAAAGCCAAAAAAATTCTTAGTAATAACAGAAATATGGATTTTGTTCCTTAACCTGTCCAGCTAGTCTATGTCTTTTGAGTGTAAAATTGAGGACGTTGGTATTTAAAGTTATTGTTAAATGATGTGCATTGATTATATAACTTTGTTGGGTTCTTTCTCTCTACTCGTGTGTGTGTGTGTGTGTGTGTGTGTGTGTGTGTGTGTGTGTGTGTGTGTGTGTGTGTTTCTGTTTGAGCTCTTAGTCATGGTTTGCATTTCACTAATTATACCTTGATTTGTTTTCTTTCTAGAGTCCTGCACCTTTTCCTTTCTGTAGTTTTATCTGTTACTTCATATTTGTGGTTGTTTTGGTGGACATGAATTTTTTAAAGATTGTTTGTATCATAGGAAGTTTTTATTTTTTCTTCCACTGTGGCAGATAGTTTTGCTGGGTACAGAAGTGTAGGTCAGCAGGCATAGTCTTTTAGAACTTGGAGTGCACTGCCCAGGCTATTCGAGCTGCCAGAGTGTCAGCTGTTATTCTGATGAATTTCTTTTTATGTGGTATGTGTCTTTTCTCTTCCAGCTCTGAATACTTTTTCTTTGTCTGTGTCATCTATTTCCTCTCATTTATCTTCAAGTCCAGATATCCTGTCTTTTGCTTGAACAATTCTACTTATACATCTTTCCTTTGAGATTTCTACTTGAGTCATTGAGTTTTCCAAGTCTATTTCATTTCAGCTTGAATTCTTTCTAATATTTCTCTCTTTTTACTGAATTCTGATTTATAATTCTGAATTGTCGTTGTCACTTCATTTAGAAGCATATCTGCACTTTCTCAGACATCACCCAGGCATTTATTATTATCCCCCTGAAGTTCAATGGACTTTTTGTTCTTGTCTTAACTCAAACTTCTTAAATTCTTTGAGAAAGTTCTTTGGAAATTGTTCTTTTAAATTCTGTGTCCTGAGATTCCTCTGGGTAGCTCTCATTGGAGAACATTTCTACAGGCCTAGTGCATTCAACAAGATGCATGCTGTCTTGGCCAGTCATGTTGTTTTTGATTTTGCAAAGTGACCTTGGTGTTTAGACTTCTTTCTTTGGTTGTGTGTCTGATGTGAGAATCTGGCATGCCTTAGGCTGGGTCAGTGCACAGGTTGTTAGACTAGAGATAGACCTGCCAAAGCTAGTATGTAAGGTATTTAATTGGACCAGGCATAGATGGCTTGTGAACATGGAGATGTTTGTGGGTGGTAGCAAATGTGAGTGACTCCCCACACAAGGCTAGTTCACAAAATAGTGTGTTTTTCAACTGCAGGCCTGGAGCTGGGCCTGCGAGGATTTTTGTTTTTAAAATTTCATACGTGAGTACTGTATTTGAAGTCTTCTATCTTCCTTTCAATTCCTCTGTGTTACCTCCTTGTCAAATTCATAATATCCATATGTATGTATGTGTGTGTGTCTGTCTATCTGTATAAATACAATCTGCTAAGTCTATTTAGTGTCACTCAGATGTATATGTGTTCAGGGCTGCCAAGAGTGGGTGATCCGGATATCTTCAGAGATGAACCCACTGATAGGGCTATTCAACCCTAAGTGGTCAGCCTTAAACTTTAGTTTAAAAATATCTGGTTTTTGAAAGAATATATTTTATTGAAAACACAGCTCCAAATTCTTAAGTTTGCTTATATTATAGCCAAGGGGAAAGATAGTATATAATGGTGAATATTGGTGTGGGCTGGGATGGGAAAGAAGAAAAGTAAAAACAGGTTTACACTCCATAGTATACTTAGCTGATGCGTGTGTGCACACAGTTTGAGTTTTAAGCAATTATTTTCATTGTTTGTCACATTCAGGGTCACTATTGCCTCAGCTCAAATAAAGCAGCTCATTAGGAAAAGATGTCTGTGAGAACAGCACGACTCATTTATTTGAAAAATGGAATGGGAAAGAAACCCCCAGCTAATAATATTTTGGAGTAATTTTTGATTCAAGAAGAGATATGCTGGGGTTAAGAAACATATAAAGGGGACTTTCAAATGAAACATTAACACTTGCTTCTACAATGGTTCTGCTAGTTTGAAAACCAACCAACTGGCATGAAGGTCATTAGAAATGACCTTCCTCATGTCATTTTGTGTGTTCAATTGCTAACAGTGGGACTGGGTCATCAGGGGAAAGCCTTCAGCCTTCGAGCCAGTAAGACTTGGCTTGAATAGAGAGAGAAAAGGAAGGGACTAAAAGGAAGTAGATGGATAGGAAAACTGGGGGTTTCAGGAAGCTGATAGTGTGCTGTCTTCAGTTTTTCTATCAAATCACATGTAATAAGTGCTCTGGATTTTTTTTGACAGTAATTTGTACAAATTGATTCTAGGACTGTTTTTTTTTTCTTCTTCTTTTCATTTTGTTGCTGTTGTTATAAACATGCTGACATAAAGTTCATCCTTCTTATCCACAGAAGGAAGAACATTTTATTAGAAAAATGTATTTTCTCTTCGAGGAGCATGGTGTATTGTCATGAGGTTTCAGCAATGTAAACTTATATGAAAATGAGTTTGAGGAAGGGGTGAGGAGATGGCATTGAATAAAGCACTTGACATCAAAACACAAGGACTAGAGGTTGTACCACCAGAACCCATATAAAAGCTTGGAACACTTGATGATTGTCTGTGGCCCCAGCACCCAAGACATAGGATCAGGGGTCTCTCGGGTGAGCTGCATAGAAAGACTAGCTGGAATTCCTGAGTTCTGGGTTTAGTGAGGGACTCTGCCTCCATAAGTAAGGTGGATGGTGGCCCAGGAAGAGACCAATGTTAACTTTGAACATCCCCAGATATTCAGACACATGTGTGCCTGCACACACACACAGATCTATCCTCACACATGCAAACATGCATCACACACACACACACACACACACACACACACACACAAATTGCAAAATAAATGATTTTTTCTTTTATTGAAAGATATTTACCCCTAAGTGTCTTCACTCACAAAGCCTCAGACTGGCCAAAAAGAGATCGGGACCTGGTATACAGCTTTGCTTTGGGGAGTTCTCCTGAGCTGACCTGGTGTCATCACAACAGCTGCACTGTTCCTGAAGGGATGGTGATTAGCACGTTGACAACAAATCGACTTCTGTTTTACTATAAAGAAGGCTTGAATCATGTAGAATCTGACAAATAAAGCTGGCTAGCAGGTCATGTCGGATATGCACAAATATCTCATGAGAACAGGAAAGGCAGGGATGTGCCACATAGCCGTTGTTGACCACGCCAACCATGGCAGCTAAGTGTTCCATAGTGATAGCATGTAAGCATTTGAAGTAAATTTATGCTACCGTACCACCTGTCTTAGTTAGGATCACTATTGCTGTGATAAAACACCATGGCCAGAAACAACTTGATGAAGAACTGGATTGTTTTGCTTACTATTTCTTATCACAGTTCACTACTGAGGGCAGCCAGGGCAGGAAATCAAATAAGGTAGGAACTTGGAGGCAGAAGTTGATGCAGAGGTCATGGAGGAACACTCACTGCTTTCTTAGCCTGCTTTCCCCCCTTTTTCTCCCAATTGAATTATCTATTTAATCACTTTACAAGTGGATTGCAGCCCCTTTCCTCCTCTCCTCCAAGCCTTACCCTCACACCTCTTCCCTCTCTCCCTCTCTCCGCTTCTCTGAGTACCATGGTTACCAACCCCCCTTGGCATTTCAGGTATCAGCAGGACTAAGGGCATCTTCTACCACTGAGGCCAGAAAAGACATCCCAGCCATAGGGAAGAGATCCAAGGGTAGGCAACAAAAGACAGCCCCCACTCCAATTTTTAGGAGAGCCACATGAAAGACAAGCCACATATCTGCTACGTATGTGTAAAGGGCCTAGGTCCAGCCCATGAGTGCTCTTTGGCTGGTGATTCAGTGTCTGTGAGCACCCATGGGCCCAAGTTAGTTGACTCTGTAGATCTTCTTGTGGTGTCCTTGACCCCCCTGGTTCCCTCAATCCTTCCTCCGTGTCTGTCACAACACTCCCTGAGCTCTGCCTGTTGTTTGGTTGTAGATATCTGTTTCCATCAGATTCTGGATGAAGCCCCTTAGAAGATAGTTATGCTAGGGCCCTGTCTGCAAGAATAGCAGAGCATCACTAATAGTTTCAGGGGTTGGCTCTCTCCCATGCAGTGCCATTCTCTCAATCTCTGCTCCATCTTTATCCCTACACTTCTTGTAGGCAAGAAAAATTTTGGGTCAAAGGTTTTATGGGTGGGCTGCTGTCCTCCTCCCTGTCCTGGAAGTCCCACCTCACTACAGGAAGTGGCAACTTCAGGTTAACCTGCTTTCTTATAACACCTAGGACGGCCAGTCCAGGAGTAGCACCACCCACAAGGGGTTGGACACTCCCATATCAATCACTAATTAGTAAAGTGTCCTACAATATAGTCTAATGCCTGATATTTTGGAGACGTTTTCTTAATTGAGATTCCCTTCTTTCAGATAAGTCTTGCATGTGTCAAGTGGGCATGATAACTAGCTAGTAAATTCATTAGAGTGAGGTTAGACCTGGTATATAGTCTCACAGAACTATTGCCTTGAATATTTTTTTATTCATTAGATTGCAGTAAAAATGATTGCTTTTTTTAAAAAAATTAAAGTGTCTTGAGTTGGACAACTAGAAAGGCTCCTTTGCATGTTGTGAGACTGAGGGCTCTCTTCTACCCAGGGTGTCTTGCCTTAGATGGGTGTGCCAGGAATTATTTGTACTGTTCTGAACAAGATCTATAGATTCCAGCTTAGTGTTTAGCCCAAAGGTGACTCTCAGGAAGCCTCTCATGGGTTACTAGGGACTACCTATTAATATATCCTGTTCCTTCTTTTGCTCCTAGAATAAAAAGAAATTGTGCCTTTCTTCAAAGAGCTCTTAGGATGTGCAGGAAAACATGGCTGATGAAAAACATCTTTTCCTTTTTGAGGGATTTATAGAGGCGGATCTCAGCTTGTAGGCCATTGGATCATGTAGAATATAATCTTACTTAAAGGATGACAGAGGGTCTGCAAGACTCTGGTTCTTGCTGCCTGACAGCTGCAGTCTATGACTCTTTCAAGGACAAAGAAGGGCTCATTAAGTCCAGAATTTCCCCAGCTGGTTGCTTTAACATCAAATAGCAAAGCCAAGAAAGGACAGAGCCTTCTTGTTCTCCGACGACAACCAGCAGGATGTTTAATTCTGGCACACAAAACACAGAACTTTCTAAGCATCTAGAGTAGAGGCTGGACAGAGATAGCAACTGAGGGCACATGTGGCCTGTGGACTCTACACGTGAGATGTGACACCAATATTCAGCAAAGCATGAAATATTGCATCTTGACCTGCACTCTGCTATCTGGGAGGCAGCTTTGGCCCCTATATCTCTGCTCCCGACAGGGAACGGTTAAGATTTTCTTTCTTAGCTGCCTATGGTGAGATTCACTAATCCTTACAGTGAGCTTGGATGACACTTGGCTGCCAGTGTTTGGGAATTGCCTTTGCATATTGTAAGGTGGCCTGCACATCCTAAGTTGTGTGAAATTGATGAAAATGGAAATTTGTTTGGGGGAAAAGTAGATGTATGCAGGATACGGAATGTACCAGAAATAGTAGAATAATTTTAAAAATCATGAGAAACACTAGAAACATGGGAAACAAAAATATACAGTGGTCAGAACTAATTTATAAGAGAGAGAGAGAGAGAGAGAGAGAGAGAGAGAGAGAGAGAGAGAGAGAGAGAGAGAGAGAGAGAGCCTAAGATTCTCAATCTCTTTTGGACAATGTTCACAATCATCCAAGCCCAGGGACAGTTTTGTAGTTTTCCTCTTCACATGTCAGTGAGATGCTGTTTAATAGCTTAAATAATTTCAGAGTCAAAATAGGGTAAGTGTAATTCTTACACCTGTGTACTGGATCATATTTATTGTCATCTTGATACAAAGTAGAGTCACTTGAGGGAAAGCCAGTTGAGGCACTGACTCCCGGGATAGGCCCATAGTTATGTCAGTCAGGAACTGGCTTGATCTATGACTGATGTGGGTGGGTCCACTGTGGGTAGCACCGTCCCTAGACAGATGGGTCCAGGCTTATAAGAAAGCAAGTTGAGCAAGTAGGAAGAAGCAAGCTCTATTCCGCTGTGGCCTCTGCTTCAGTTCCTCCCTCCAGATTCCTGCCCTGAGGGCCTTCCCTGGATTCCCACCATGGTGGCCTTTAACCTAGAAGCTGCAATGAACTCTTTACTCTCCAAGTTGTGCTTTTTGTGGTGTTTATCACAGCAACAGAAAGCAAACCAGAGCAAGCTGTTATTCCAGTAATGGTTGGTGACTACTGTATTCTATTCTATTGACACCTGCTTACTTCTTTTCTTTAGCTCCAGCCTCCGCAGGCAGAAGCCATGGGCTTAGGAGGGAGGTGTGATTACCAGGTAGAATAAAGTGAAGATTAAGAACTATTTTGAGAAAGCCTTTAAGAAAACACACTTATGGAACACTTTTAGTGCTTCATATTATACTGAGACTCTCCAAAGAAATCAGAAACACACTTGGAGGGAGTGGGAAAAGAGTGGAAAGGGGGAAGGAAGGAAGGAAGGAAGGAAGGAAGGAAGGAAGGAAGGAAGGAAGGGAGAGGGAGGGGGGAGGGAGATCTTCTTTGCTATTTAAGCCTACTTTTGTGTTCTGAATCTTTCATAAAGTTAATGCATAAATCAACCAATGAAATCCTCCTCAGTATCCTCTCTGATTATCCATCTGTATGTTTTGGAATCCATTTTTTTTTTGCCCCCTTGCTCTTTTTAAAAACAAACAGACAAAGAAGCCAACCTTCTGTTTTGTCTCCTCGTTTTTACTATCTAAAAAGTTTTAAATTCATTCATATTTATCATTTGTGCTTGTGTGTGTGTGTGTGTGTGTGTGTGTGTGTGTGTGTGTGTGTGCAGTCTATGTGTGCTGGTGCACATGTGCCATGTGGCAACTTTCAGGAGTCAGTTCTCTCTTCTCCTGCAGTGTTTATCCCTGTTTTTTTTTCCTGTGCTCTGTATTACAGGCTAGCTGCCTCCAAATTTCCAGGCAAATGTCTTGACTCTACCTCCCACCTCACAGTAGGGTGCTGGGCTTACAGATGTGCCCTACTGCTTTTCTTAAAGTGTGAATTCTGAGACTGAACTCAGGGGTCAGGCTTGCCCAGCGAGCACTTTGACCTTCTGAGCCATCTCATTGGCCCGGCTTATGCTCGCATTTTATATCTCGCTTTTTAACAGTGAAACATGATGTGGCCACCTACGGTTCTGTAGGCATAGCGTGCACTGACCCCTCCTGCCTCACATTCCTTTCTCAGTATTGAGCTATTTTTACCACTGTATTTCTATTTGTTAAATGGCTACACAGTTCCATATTATATCACTTATATATGACATTATATATCATACATCAGAGGATATTATATATATCATATACTATATTACACATATTATTATATTATAGATGTGATAAAGGGACAGTGTAGTCATTATATATATATATATATATATATATATATATATATATATATATATATATAGCATTTGTTTTGTACACTGTATTTATTACTGCTACTATTATTAAAGAAGTTTCCCTACTAAAATATCATATCTGATATTTTTGCATTTAATGTTTGCATTTCTAGGTTCTACCATATATTCCCCATTAAATTATCCACTGGTCATAACTCTTATTCTCCAGACTCTTGGATGTTTTCCAATGCCTACAGAGATGAGGCCTAATGCCTTTAAATTGGTACCCAGTGCTATTCCTTATCTGGCCTAATTTTTGCTCAGCATCTACTTTTGGCCTGCTCAGCCTGGTGACTAGCACACACGGGCCCCTCCCCCTTTCCTCTGTGTCTGTGCTGCCAGACTGCCCGCTCTCAGGACTTTTTCCATTGCTTCCACGTAGAACAATGCCTTCCTGAGTTTTGGTGCCAGTTCATGTACTTCCTGGTGAAATCAGCCTTTCACTCCATCAGATCTTCCCCTCACTCTGTTCCACAGAGAATGAGCTTCTCCTGCCTTCCTGCTTCTGCACTTGCTCCTGGAGCCCTGCCCATTCAGAAAGGATCATACTGCTGCAAAATACAGTTACTTTCATGTTTCTCCATCATTTTCCTACTGAATTAGATCCTTAAGAAGTAGGGCTCTTAGTCTGTCCTGTCAAGGTCACTAAAATGAATTTCATTTATGCTGAGCATAAATTAGAACTGGTCCAATTACAAGTGACTAATTCCCTCCTCTTTATAATTTGTGTTTTTCCAAATATTTCTTACTAAAATGAACACTGCAATGAGTAGCTATAATAGTGGCCACGTGTCCTCTTCGTGTGGCAGGCACCACGCTATGCTCTTTAAAGGCATTCTTTCACTTCTGCAACGTCCATGTAAGGTGTACATTACTAGCTCATTCCACGTGACAAGTCATTCTTTTGAACCTCTTGAGTATGCTTCTGACTCCAAAGCTGCACTTCTTGACTGTTATGTTCTTTTTATTTGCCAAGATGAAAAAAAAAAGCTTTCATAATGGGGACTTCTGAAAGCATTTATCCATCTCTTATAATTTAATATCACTTGCGAGATTATATGCAATGTATGACATCTACTGCTCAAGGTTTGAGACAGACCATACTTTGGTACTTATCTGCCTCTATCCATCCATCCATGCATCCATGCATCCATGCATGCATCCATCCATTCATCTTGTCCCATACACTGTTTTCAGATGATTGACATACCTCTTCCTGCAGGTAGGATCAGTTTCCTTCTTATAAATCTGAACAGGAACTTAGACTGCTTCAGCTGGTAGAGTGTGACAGATGTGATCTTTTGTGGCCTCCTAAGCTATGTAATGAAAAGCTTCTGCTGTTCTCTCTCTCTCTCTCCCCCCCTCTCTCTCCCCCTCTCTCTCATGGACACACAAAAACACACACATGCTACAACTTTCAGTCATTATAATGATGACAGAAAAACACAGAGAGAGAAAGGGAAGGAGATAGAGGTAGAAAAGAAAGTGAAAGGGACAATTTGGAATGAGGACAGAGTAGGTAAAATATTTATTGTTTGTTAATATTTTATTATTATTAGTAGTATTAGTATTAGTATTAATTGACACTGTCAGGGGTTGAACAAAGGATGTCATATATGCTGGCTAAGTCCTCTAAAACTGAACTACATCTCTTGGCAGTAAGATTTTAGGCAAGAAGTAGAATAGATAATTTTACATGAATAAAAGATTTTTTTTGAGGAAAATAAAATCAAAACTTAAAAGCCAGTGGGCAAAGCCTGAAACCTTGGCTCTGGTGTGAGAATTTAAGATATGTCTAAGAATTTAAGACATAGCAAGTTTCACAGAAGTCGCAGTTACCGAATGAAAAAAAATATATATGCACATATATATGCATAAAGATGTAAACACAGATTGCTCAGTCCATTTATTGTTGTTTGTTTATATATAATTTCAAGGTTGACCAGTTGGCTTGGATAACCAGTTAAGGGGCTCATCCTTGAGGATGGCTATTTCTCCCATTCTCAGCATTTCATAGTTGCCTTGTAGTTCCTTGGCTAGGGGTGGGGCCCCATGAGTCGTCCTCCTTCTGGGTTAGCACATCTATCAGTGTTGTATTGGTTCCGGTCTTGTTTAAGCAGCCATCCTGGCTTATACAATCACTCTCCCCTCTTTCCTCGATGTTCCCTGAGCTTTCAGCGAAGGACTTCTGTGGTGGTTGTACTCACCAGAACTGGGCACCTCACATTTTGATACGTTGTGGTTTTCCGAATGGCCACTGCCTGTTGCCAAAAGAAGTTTCTTCGATGAGGAGTGAGAGCTACCCTGTGAATATAGGGAATAGTTTTTAGAATGTAGTTGTGCATTTTGATGATTTAGTAAAGTGGAAGTGTAAGAGTCCCCTCCAAGATTTATCATCTCACTAACCCTAGGAAGTTGGGTAGGTGTCCAGCGACAGGTATAAGTTTCTTCCTGCTGAATGGGCTTTAGGTCCAATTAAATAGCTATTGGTTGCTTCCAGTAGATGGATGGATGGATGCCACTATTGCAACAGTGGGATATCTTGCCAAGGCTGGTTATTGTTGTGTGTTACAGATTAGTTGAACTAATGATTGTTTCTTTGTTGGTAGCCTGCATTTTCCAGTACTTCCCAGCACTCTGCCGCTATTCCTCAGGGAGGAGGCTTTCAGGTCAGATACAGCTTGGGTCCTCCGAGTCCTGTGTCTGAAATGCATGCTGTTGTTAGCAATAGGGACTTACCTTTCACCCCGGAGAGGCAACCAAGTGCAATGGCTGGAGTCTCTACAGTTTTGGGAATCTCCTGGAGTCCTTTGATCAACAACTCAAAAGGGGGCTTCTCTTGCCTGGTACAGGGTTTTTGTGAGAAAGCCTATGATTCTTGGTGAGAGGAACTGTCATCCCAAGGGCTACAACATCATTTACGCTATACATATATATGCATACACATGTACTTATATGTGTTATATGTAATTTTAGATAATTAAGGATAATGTTATTCTTTGAGATGTTTTATTATGATTTTTTTAATGTTTAAAATTATACTGCATTATTTATGGTTGTGAGCCTAGCCTTTAACGGCTGAGCCAAATAGGAGGGAGGGAAGAATGGGAGGATACAAGGGATGGGATAACCATTGAGATGTAACAAGAATAAATTAATAAAGGAAAAAAAAGAAAAAAATAAAATTATACTGCAATTACAACATTTCTTTCTTTGCTTTCTTCCTAACAAACCCTCCCATATTACGCTTCCTGCTCTCCTTCAAAGTCATGACCTCTTTTTTTCCACTAGCTGTTATTATATGCAGATATGTATTTATATATACATATGTATTTCTAAGTACAATCTGTTGAGTCCAACAATGTAACCGGGTTTCAGGCTACCCATATGGCACTGGGCAACCAATTGGAATGTTCTTCCCTGAGGAAGACCACCTCTCCTGCTCCCAGCATCACTCAGTTGCCCACAGTTATTTCTTTTGGATTGAAGTCTCATGGGCTTTTCTTTATTCAGTTTGGCCTTTTCGTTGGTGTCCTCCTTGTGCAGGCCACGTTGGGGCAGACATGCTGATGAGACTTTATGGTTACAACCTTCTGATGCCTCTAGGAGACAATCTCAGGACAAACCCCCTGATCTTCTGGCTCCTGCAATGTTTCTGTCCCCTCCTTTCCAGTGATCCCCAAGTCTTGGAAGCAAGGGTTGTAATGTAATTGTCCCATTTAGGCTGAGGATCCTGCAGTTTCTTAATTCTTTGTAAATTGGGCAATTGTGGGTATCTCTGTTAATCACAATCTACCACTAAAAGAAGCTCCTTTGATGAAGAGGTTGAAAGGTACATTAAGCTAAGGGGTTGGTGTGATGCTGTGTCCATTTAGCACAATAGAAGTAGGATGGTGTTCCCGAGGGGCTGTGGCCTATAGGTCATTCTTTGATTGTAGAATATAGAGCATCAAACTATAGTTCATATTGTCAGATTGTTTATTGGCCTTGCATTTAGATGTTATTTGTGGGGTTTTTTTTGTATCATATAGTCTCACCATTATGTTTTTTTATCAACTTAATTTTTTTGTGGATATTCTCCACTACAGTTTTCGGTGTCTATAAAATCATGTGACCATGTGGTAAAAGTTAATTTAGCCTGGGTTTTATCCCTAGCACTGCAAAAGATTTTTTAAAAATTACTTTTGAGTGATTTTTATAAAATGTTAGTTATTTTGCACAATAAATTATTTAAAAATTATACATCTTAATGAATTATGCACGGAACCCAGCCATTGATAAAGCTGCTTTCTTTGAACCAAGCCAGAATGTCTTAAAAATAAACAATTTAAAATATGTATCTTTCTTAGATAGCATTATAAAGATTTAGACAATGATCAGTGTGGTTAGACTGAACAAGAGGCAATAAAATATTGCATCCACAGCAGTTTTCAAAGGCAATATGATGTTTCAGCGACATTATAGTACATTTTAAAAAATCTCTCATTTTATGTGTACAGGTGTTTTGTCTGTGTGTATGGTGCCTGAGAAGGCCAGAAGAGGATATCGTATTTCCTGGAACTCAAGTTACAGACAGTTGAGAGCTGCCATGTGGGTGCTCAATTCTCTGAAAAATCAAACTTGGCTCGTCTAAAAGAGTAGTCAGTGTTTTTAACTGCTGTGCAATCTCTCCAGTCCCACTGTACCATCATAACTAAAACAAACAAACAAACACCACATACTTTTTGTTACTACTTTTAGTTAAAATGGGAAGACCTGGTGGCACTCAGAGGAAGGATAGCAGGCTACCAAGAAGAGACTTGATACCCTACGAGCATATACAGGGGGAGGAGGTCCCCCTCAGTCACAGTCATAGGGGAGGGGAATAAGGGGAAAATGGGAGGGAGGGAGGAATGGGAGGATACAAGGGAGGGGATAAACATTGAGATGTAATATGAATAAATTAATAAAATAAAATTTAAAAAATAATAAAATATATTCTTTTTCTTTATTTTTGAAATTTATTTATTTATTTTACCCACCAATTGTATTCCCCTCCCTCATTTCTGCCCAGTCTCTCCCTCCCACCCTCTTCCTCTATCCCCCCTCCACTTGCTCTCAGAAAAGGGGATCTCCCACCTCCACCAACCCACCCCAGCACATCCACCAACCCACCCCAGCACCT
Source organism: Acomys minous (assembly GCF_964271855.1). Lineage (NCBI taxonomy): Eukaryota > Metazoa > Chordata > Mammalia > Rodentia > Muridae > Acomys > Acomys minous. The sequence continues at coordinate 45,774,198 of NC_140496.1, read as the reverse complement.
CCACCAACCCACCCCAGCACATCCACCAACCCACCCCAGCACATCAAGTAGCATCAGGACTGAGCTCCTCCTCATCCACTGAGACTGGGCAAAGCAGCCCCAGGAGAGTAAAGTGATGGCAAGTGTGCAACAGAGTCCATGTCAGAGACAGCACAAGCTCAGCTTACTAGGGGACCCACATGAAGATCAAACTGCCCATTGGTTACATATGTGTAGGGGGCGTTCTGTCCCTATAAGCCCCCATGGGCCTAGGTTAGTTGACTCCATTGGTCTTCTTGCAGCATTCTTGTCCTCTCTGGGTGGGTCCTTCTATCCTTCCCTTCCACTCTTCCGCAGGATTCCCTGAGCTCCCCCTAACGCTTGGCTGTGAGTCTCATCATCTGATTCAGTTAGCTACGGGGTGGAGCCTCTCAGAGAAGGTTAAATGAGGCTCCTGTTTGTAAACATAGAAGAGTATTCTTATTGGTGTCGGGGTTGGCTCTCTCCCACGGGGAGGGTGTCAGGTTGGGCCATGCAGTAGTTAGACCTTCCCTCAGTCTCTACTCTATCTTCATGTCTGCATATCTCATAAACAGGTTAATTCAGTATTCTTATAACTAATTGGTTCTTCCTTGATACAAAAATTTGTTAGTATTTGAATCTTTTATAAATGTCTAAAGTCTCTTTATCTGTTTTTGTTGAGTGTGGCTTTATCTTATTTTTATATTCATTCTTGATGGCTTATTCTAATGTTAGAAAATTTTCACATCTCAGGAACAAATATGTATGTATGTATGTATGTATGTATGTATGTATGTATATATGTATGTATATAATATCTTACATAACTGTGATATGATTCTCCACACAAAAGAATTAGCAATGAATTTTATTACTATATAATCCCATTCCACACACAAATGTTCTTTACTTTCTTATTGATAATATTTTAGAAAAATTATTTTGTTTGATACTAAATTCTCAAGAAAATTAAAAATTTTATTGTAGTTAGTTTATATATTGGAAAACAATATTCAACATCAGAGAGAAGGGTATGTCTTAGTTTGTTTCCTATTGCTGTGATAAGACACCATGACCAAGGCAACTTATAGAAAAAAGAGTTTATAGAGACTTACAATTTCAGAGGGTGAGTCCACGCCATCACAATAAGAAGCATGGCCATAGGCAGGCAGGGTACTATTACAAGAGTTAAGAGCTTAAGGCTTGAGTCAAAGCCATGAGACAGAAAGAGAGGTAACTGGGAATGGCTTGAGCTTTTGAGATCTCAAAGCCCACTCCTCCAACAAGGCCACACCTCCTAATACTTCCCAAACAGTTCCATCAAATTGGAGTCACATAGTCAAGTAGTAAAACCTAGATTAAAATATATATATTTAGATATACATGTTTATAGAACATCAAAGAAGAGAGAAGACTATGAGACTGGTTGAAGATGTCTAATATTAAGAAGGAGGGAGGGAAATGAGTGGGTGAGAAAATGTGACTGTCATGGAAAGAAGAGGAAATTGCTTTGTAGGAAGGCGAGAACCAGACAGAAGGAAGGATTGGAGAGATGGGAGTAAGGTAGGGAAGATAAGAAAAGTATTAAGAAATATTTATGTAGATGTCACAATGAAACATAAAATATTGCTAATAAAAACAAAACAGAAATATATTCAGATATGAGCCTATGCAGACCAGTCTCAATTAAATGCCACAAGATTTAAAAAAAATAAAACCCTTTTTCTATTGGCGCTTCATTTAAAAAAGAATCAAAACAAAATAAGAAAAGAAAGAGACAATTTTATCTTAGGTTAAAAAGTGAAATAAGACTGACTTTCCTGCACTGAGTTTCAGCCTTTGAAGCTGATTTTACTTTTCAAAGAGTATATATATATGTGTGTGTGTGTGTGTGTACACACATATAATGTATATGTATACATATATTTTGGGGGAGTCAGTATGCTTCACTGCTGATGGTGGTTATTTTACCAAGAAGTAAAAATTGTGAATCACAAATCAATTTTTCCATCTGGAACTTCTCTATGAGATCTTTACAAAAACAAACAAACAAACAAACAGAAAAACCCATGGGGCAACTTCCAAGTGTATACAGGAGGAAGGACTAGGGAAGGCTGAGGAGCACTCAGAGGGACTAAGATCTCGCTATGCTTTAGCGTAGCACTAGACCACATGGGGCTTTGAGCAAATAGTAATTCTTCTGCTGTTGATCTTTTTTTTTTCTGTTGATCTTTTGACTTAAGAGCTTGCACAGACCTTTGCTCAGCAGGTCCGAGACCAGCCAATTCTCCATGTTTACAGTCAATGGCATTTGTGTCTCCCGTGGATAGTGCAGAGGTACACAAACAGATGGCTTTCCACTTCGAACTCAATATGGCTAAAGAGAAACCATCCTAGTGCCTCAATAATGAATTCAGCCAAATTTAGTAATACTGTTGTCAGAGGCAACAGGTAGGGATAATGAAAAACTCTCTATAATAATTTTAATACACTTCATGCTAAAAAGTTGATAAGGCTGTCTTTCACGGAACCTGGGGAAACGAATTAGTTGGAGAAAAAATTTAAAAGCCTTTAGTTTAGAAGAATTTCCAATGTAATCAGCCTTATTAAGCTTTAGTGTGCCTTTGGACCCCCTGTGGTACTTAGAGATGAGGAATCTGACTCCGTTCTTCTGGGTTGCTAATGAGCATCCCATCAGAGGTGAAGATGCTGCTGGGTTTCCGGCTTCTCTGAGAATAATGCATCTAGACTCTGATACTGGCGTGAAATAGAAGGTGAGAAAAGCATAGTGAAATATGTAAAGAGGGAATGTAAAGAATAACGTCGGATGTGTATGTGTGCTTCGAGGTAAATTGGATAGCGAGAACAATTTGTCTTACTTAGGACTGAGTGCGCACTCCAAAGTCAAGACATAGTATGTTTGCAATTTTAATGAGTACTCGAAAAATACAGAAAGCCACAAAGATATTCGCAGAACAGAAATAATTTTGAAGCTGGGTGGTGGTAGCTCACTCCTTTAATGTGAGCACTCCGGAGGCAGAGGCAGGCGGATCTCTGTGAGTTCGAGGCCAGCCTGGTCTACAAAGGGAGTCTAGGACAGCGAAGGCTATACAGAGAAACCCTGTCTCGAAAAACCAAACCAAACCAAACCAAACCAAACCAAACCAAACCAAAACAACAGCAAGAAAAACCAAACAAACAGAAATAATTTTGAAGTTGTAGTTAAATGTATTAGCTCACAGTAAGAGGTAATACATGTTTTTTAGAAATTTATTTATTCTTTTTTGATTCTTTTTTTTTTTTTTTAAGACACTATAGCTCTGCCTGTCTTGGAATCACTTTGTAGACCAGGCTGAACTCAAACTCAGAGATTTGCCTGACTCTGTCTCCCACGTGCTTGGATTAAGGCGTGTGCCACCACTGCCCCTTTAAATGGATTTTTATTTTGTATGTATGTATGTATGTATGTATGTATGTATGTATGTATGTATGTGTACCATGTGTATAATATCTGTGGAGACCAGAGGAGGATGTTGGATGCTTTAGAGCTAGAACTACAGACAGTTGTGAGTTGCCCTGTGGGTTCTTGGAACTGAACATGTGTCCTCTGTAAGAACAGACAGCGCTTTGAACTGTTTATTAAACCATCTCCCCAGCCCTGAGAGAATGCATTTTAATAAGACATAAGAATACAATATATTTCATAGAACTGTTTTGTTCATGGAAAGAACAAAGGTGTGTTAGGTCAACTAAAGACTCGGGATAAGGCTGGGAAGGTGGTGCATTGTTTAGTCCCAGCACTTGGCAGGCAGAGGCAGGTGGATTGTTGTGAGTTTGAGGCCACCCTCGTTTTTAAAGTGAGACCAGGACAGCCAAGGCTACACAGAGAAACTCTGTGTTGAAAAAAAAAAAGACTCAGGATAAAATGCTGAGTGCTGCCTGCCCTCAAATCCTACCATTCCTTCCTGATCTTGTGATTCAGGCACTTTGGGTAATCAAAGCATGCTTCAATGTCTTCACCTACAATATACAGCCTCAAGAACAAAGGGTTTTACAGGTACTAGTGAGCAGAAAGCAACGTGGAACAACTTGTTTGGGTTTGACAGAGATACATGTTTCTGTTTTTATGAGAAGCATAAGAAGTCACTTTCAAAATAACGCAGATTTACATATTTTAAATTTTAATTAAAATACAATTCCATAATTTTCTCCCTTTATCTCCTTCCTCTCCCTCCCATGTCTGCGTCGGCTCTCCCTCCTCTTCTTAAACCATTGTTGTGACATACGTTCACACTCATCTGCGTGAATAACCATATAAACATTACCTGCTGAGTCCATTCAGTGTCGCCCCATGTAGAGACAAGTCATTTAAAAAGCTCTCAGGAAACAGAAGTTCTCCTAAGCCTGCTGATTGTATGTGAAAACTGTATTCTTCTTTCATTCATCCTTTGGACAAGTAACAGAGCAAAATCTAATTTAGGGACTGAGACTGGCCCTGGAACACCGTGTGCCTTTGGTTCCCACATCCACAGAGCCAACCGATTGGAGATGGAGTGTATTTGGTGAGAAGTTGCGTGTGTGTCATACACGGACAGACTTTTATCATGTCGTTTATTACATGGCAAGAATATAGCATCTACTCGTGCCCATTTACCTTGTGTTTGATATTGTAGCTATGCCAGACAGAATTATAAGTGTCTAGGTTCATACACAGCTTATGCCATTTGCTGAGCGCGCCTGAGAATCTGGGGATTCATAGCAGTTTTGGAAGAAATCTTCCGCACGTGTCAAGGGGTATTATTAACAGCGTGTGGAAGTCAGTCACATAAACGTTAAAAAGAAATAGAATGCAAGACTAGAATGGAGTTTTACACCAACATTCTCCTCCTTTCTGTGCTTTCTCTGTGGAATTTGCCTTTGGTGTTTTGTTTTTCCTGTCTCTGGCACGGTTTGGACACACCTTTCCAAGGGTACGGGCCCTGATTCTTGCCTTTGTGGTTTCTCATTCGCGATTTCTGATCTAGGGTTAGTGTTGGGTCACAGAAACAAAGGGTTCTCCTGTCTGATTGCTTGTAGGGAGGCCCCAACATGTACTTATCACATTTCCATTTTTTTTCCGTAAGTATATTTCCTTTCAGCAGCTTAAATGTAGATGCTCCGAAACTTAGTCTGTGATGCTATGGGTCTGTTTACTTTTGTTTTTCTGGGCTAATTGTTTTCTAAGCTAATAAGCGTGAACAGTCACACAGCAATCCAATAGTAGTATATTTAGTAGTATTTGCAAAAGCAGTTAATTTCAGAGATGATCACACTGACAATCCGATTCAGTATCCTTGCTAAAGTTGTATGAATTAAAAAAAAAATCTCAAACATATGTACTGTTCAGTATTATGCAAATATGTTTTTAAAACTGAGTATCGTGTATGCTTTGCATTACTGAAAATGGTTTGTTCTAAAGAATAGTGTTCTGATCCTGGGGCTGTCTTGAATGCTTGCTTCTACAGTTATAGATGGTAATGAGTTCTGCATTTCTATTTCTTCCAAATCAGGAATCATTAAAAAAACATCCACTGGTGCTGCTTGTTCTGAGAGCTAAGATGCCAATGTCCCTGGACTTGTTTCCACATGCTGTAACAGGCATCTGAGAAACAAGCCCATCTTTTTTTTTTAATTTTTTATTAATTTATTTTTGTTACATCTCAATGGTTATCCCATCCCTTGTATCATCCCATTCTTCCCTCCCTCCCATTCTCCCCTTATTCCCCTCCCCTATGAATGTTCCTGAGGGGGACCTCCTCCCCCTGTATATGCTCATAGGGTATCAAGTCTCTTCTTTGTAACCTGCTATCCTTCCTCTGAGTGCCACCAGGTCTCCCCCTCCAGGAGACATGGTCAAATATGAGGCACCAGAGTATGTGTGAAAGTCATATCCCACTCTCCACTCAACTGTGGAGAATGTTCTGTCCATTGAACATGAAAACAGCCTAAGTGTCCATCAGTAGAAGAATGGATAAAGAAACTGTGGTACATTTACACTATGCAATACTACTCAGCTATTAAAAACAAGGAATTCCCAAAATTTGTGGACAAATGGATTGAGCTAGAAATGATCATAATGAGGGAGTTAACCCAGAAGCAGAAAGACTCAAATGGTATATACTCACTTATATCTGCATACTAGCCCAAGGGGCATGTCCCACGAAAGCCGTCACTTACCAGGAAACTGGGACAGAGGGGAGGACATCCTATTGGGACTCTAGATGAGAAAAGCATGGGAGAATAGCAAAGTAGAAGGATCCAGAGGGTCCTAGAAACCTACAAGTAGAACATTATGATAGGCAGATTTGGGCCCAGGGGTCCCGCCCAAACTATGGCACCAGCCAAGGACAATACAGGCGGTAAACTTTAAACCCCTACCCAGATCAAAACAAGCCCATCTTATGTGTACAGCTTGGGAATTCATCTGCCAAAGGGAGCACGTTCGACCTAAGTGCCAGGTCGACAAAACGATATATTTTCAGCACCGCAAAGGCGCTCCTTAAGTTTTTTCCACTCCCTGTGCTGTACGTGTTTCCTCCATGGTCTGTATCAGCGGCTAAGGCAGGGCTCGGCATGTTCAGGGTTCCCTTATAACCAACCCCTCATAACTTGAAAATACCCTAAGTTGAAAGTGTCTTTCACACACCCTTCCTTCGGAGCAGCACACCCTAGCCATGTAAGGCACTTTAGAGGACTGTGGTCCTCCACCCCATGCCCTGTAATCGTGAAGCTCACACAGCACCATCAGAGCATCTCATACTGCAAACCGCAGGTGCCTGCAATAGCAAGAAATCAAAGTAGAGATTCTACACAGGGCATGCCCTTCCACAGCACACGGAGTTGAAACTCTCTGAACCCACAGTCTGAGAACTCCCGTGACCTTTTCTCTGTAGTTGCAACCCATTGGAGTCTCTTCTTATGAGAAAAAAACCAGTCATTATAGATTATAACAATGTCCAAGTATGTATTATCAGACCATCATGACTGGCATTGATGAGATGGCTCAGCCGACAATAGCACCTGTTACCAGGACTGATGACCAGAGTTTGATCTTCTGGGTATGCATGTTGGAGGGAAGGCATCAACTCACAGAAGTCATCCTGACCTCTGTGGACTTGCCATGGCATGTGAGCCCTCCTCTCACCAAATAAACAAATAAGTGTGCTATAAAATTATTCCATTGAAGCAAAATACCTTTATTACTTTCCTAGAAGCCTTGTCTCTAAATACAGTCATACTGGTAATAAATTTTCAGTATTTAAATTTTAAGAAGACACATTTGTTGGCTTCTAACAAAAGGTTCCCTGTGGTACAAACATCTTGGTATGAGACCTTTTTCCTTCAACTTTGTCTGTAACAATCATCCAACTGCTCATGTAAGTGGGCTTTGCTATTTCTCATGAATATATATTATTTAACTGTATGAAATTATCTTAATTTATTTATCTGTTCTGTTCACAGGGATTTGTGTCATTTATTATTCTTCTGATGTGAGTAGGGCTCATATCAATATGTCTGTACACAATTTTTGGCAGCCATAGGATGCTTTATCATGGCTCTAAGCCTGAGCATAAACTTGCCCAGGTAAAAGTCATATAATATACGTCTTTTTAGCAGGTGCTACCAAACTTATTTTGAAGCAACCCCACCCATTTCCATGCCATGTCAATATGATATGTTGTGTCATTTACCCACATCCTTGCTCATTCTTGATATTAATTTTCTTTTCTTTTCTTTATAAATTGAAGACAATTTTTCTTCATGTAGTTATGTCTAATTTTATCTTGTATTTCACAGTACTAAAAAAATTGAGAATTTTGAAATATCTTTGTCAAAAAGTCAAGTGCCTTCTTTGATGAAATTTCTATTTGTTTTCCCATTGGTTTTTTTTTTTATTGAGTAGTCTGCCTTTTTCTTATTATTTGTAAAAGGACCATACCTTCTGGGTATGAGCTATCTGTGTATATTAGAAATATGTTTGCACTCCGTGGCTTGGCATCTCATTCTCGATGTGTTTTGATGAAGATAATATTTTTGCTTAAATGCAAACAAACTTCTTATAGATTTCCCTTGGTGGATCAGTTGAATCATGTATAAGAAACTACCGTCTACCTCAAAAGAAAATCAAAATGACATTTTCTTTTAAAGTCACTTGCTTGTCTTATTTCCCATATATCAGATCTATAACCTCTTGCCGCTGAGGTTTGCTTATGTAAGAGTCAGCATTCCTTTTTCCCCAAGCAGATATTTGATATTGAATTCATTTCCTACTCTATGAATTTGTGTATGTTTGTTTCTGAACCTTGTGTGAAGATATGCGCGTGCGCGCACGGTCACACACACACACACACACACACACACACACACACACACACCACATCAACACACACACACCACATCAATGATTTCCCTAATTACCAAATCTTTTAGTAAGTTTTAAAAGTTATTTGTGTGTGTGTGTGTGTGTGTGTGTAGGTATAGAATCTGTGTGTGTATGGTGTGTAGGTGAGTTCAGAGTGTGCCATGGTGTGTGAGAGAGGGTCAGAGGATAACTCTGGAAGTCAGTTCTCACTGCACTTATCTTTTTCAGGCAAGGCCTCTCTTGTTTCTTGCCTTCCCACTGTGCTAGCTGACCTAGAACTTCCTCATGTTTCTCCTGCGTCTGCCTCCTGAACTATAGCTGTGCTCCCTCACATCCAATTTTTACACGAGGTCAGGACCAGACCTTAGGTCACCAGCTTGTATGGTGAGCATTTTACTAAGCTGTCTCCTGGCCTTATAAGTTTTGATATGTGAAAATGTAAGAATTCCAAATTTTTTATTCATTATCACTGACTTGGGTAATCTTGATCCTTACATTTCTGAATACATGTTTGCTTGTTGATATTTTCAGTATAAAAGAATGACCAAACTAATATGACTAAGAGCTGACTGTGAACATGTTGAATATGTGAGTCAGTTTTAGAAAACTGACATACCAACCAACAAGTGAACCTTCTGGTGTATGAGCAAGGTGTGCCATTCTCTGTTGATTCATTTATAATCATAATATATATGATTATATATAATATAATAAAAGTTACAAATGTGTCTTGTTATACTTATTCCACATATTTTATTACCCCACCCAACTGTAATAGCTTCTATTTTATTTATTGATCATTTTATGATAACATTTTATTTTTATAATTACTCAGAATTTAGTAATTTTCCTAAATTTACAAATTAAACCTATCAATTTTCTATGTATTATTTGTAGCTTGATTTTGAATATATTTCAGAATTCATTAAAGCAGATTAACTAAGATTATTATATTTTGCATTTACCTAAAATAAAAGTTGAGTTTTTATCTTTATATGTTGAGAAATAACATAATTCATATTCACGATGAAAAGAAAGTGTAGGCTAGGAGTATCAGAAAGCATATTCACACATGAGTAGATGTAATAAAACAGATTTTTTTCCCCCTCTGACTTCATGTATAACATTCAAGGAAATGAGTCTGCCATTCTGGCCTGGTTTCCTTATCTATCAAGCAGTGACATAAACTACATTAATTTTCACTGTCTTTTACAGGATGGGTTGATGACTGGATAAACTGTTGTACTTCCAGACTGTTCCCTACATCTCTGCTCACCACTCTGTGGTCTTGTGATTTGCAGGGATGGGAGAGGACACAGCTCCTAGGACTTTATTTTCAGGCAGAGTGGTGGGTGGTCTCAGCCTACTCAGTATTCCCACATTCCCTTCTGAGGACATTTGAGAACATCTGTGTCTTTGGGGCTCCTCTATTGCCTGTGGGGGCGGCACCGTTCCATCCCAGCCCTATCTCTGTGCACACTTCCCTTCTCTCACACCTTAGTCTGCTCCCGTGATGTGCTAGGAACTGCCACGTGCCGAGTTCTGAGAGTCTTGATTCTGAGTCTGGCACATTAGTTTCTAACCCCCAATTCTCCTCGTGTCTTCATGCCACTTTCCTGTGGGTGTTTACCTCAAGGAGAACGGAAATGAGCGTTCTATGTTGATCTCTTCCTCTTTTTAACAGAGGACTCAAGTTGTGTGCTTTTCACCAATGTGACAACGTACCCAACCCAATCAACTTTGAAGAAAGAAAGGTTTATTTTGGCTCCAAGTTTCATAATTTTGAGTCTGTAGGTACTCTTTTTCCATTCTTTAGGCCTATGTCAGGATGGCGTGTCATGCCCATGCGTCATGTCAGGGGATGCTTGCTTACCTTATGGTAGCCAGGAAGGGAGGGGGTAAGTTAGGTCCTTTATGGTTCTGATATTCCTTCAAAGACAGGTTCCCAATAACTCTGGTCATTTTCTTCCTTCTTAAAGGCATGGAAACTACCCAATGATGCTACATTTATACCCAAGGAACAAAAACGCCAACGTGTACATCAGTCCCGTGGTTTATTTGTTTTGAGGATTGAATCCATGATCTAGTTCTACACATTCTAATATATTTTATGGAAAAGATATTTTAACTCTAGGAAAAGTCCAATGTTGCCTAGGGTCTAGAACTCTTGCCAGATGTTGAAACCTACAAGTCTCTTTTTCAGTTTATCTTGCAACTTGTAGGCAAGTGCTATCCCTAGCAGAAAAGCGAGGTAAAACACAGACCACCTTTGGATCTCTTCCTACAGTGTAGCATCCCATTGTGTGGTGCTATGACTTCTATCATACTCTTTTGTTTTCTGTGTCATTTTATCCTATAATTGTTTTAAATTTTATAGTTGATGTGACAAAAATAGGGACTTGCTATGCAATTGTTCTCATAAGACACAGTGAGATTTTCATGCTCTGTAAGTCAATGCTGTTTTGTATGTATTAATATTTAATTTGTAGAAAGTGGAATATACTTATTAAGGATCGTTTTATGCACTAGTCATTGCATTAAGTGGCAAAGGAGATCAGCATTAGGCACAGTATACAGCTGTCCTTGAGGAACTTGAAATACTCGGAGAGACGCGGCAATACAAGGCATTTCAAGGAGGCAGTATAAATTGTAGGCGTTGACTGTAATTGCTGTGTCGTGGTGGCAAATGGTACAACCAACAGAGTCCAAACTACCTGGGGATCACTTTGTGGGAAAGTGGGCATTAAAGTTTTGACAGGTGGTAAATTTGGGTAGTGTAGTGCTGGGGAGTGAGACCTGAGCCGCAAGCCAAAGGAGCTGTTATTATGAATGGAAATGAGAGTGAGCACCGTGGCAGCCTCGTGGGATTCTGCTTGATAGAGCAGGAAGGACACAATGAAAGAATGATATAACATTCATTGAATGATCATAAAATGAAATAGAATAGAGGATCCAGTTTTGTAGGTGTTTTTCCTATAGGTAAGCTGGACTTGTGGAAAAACTAATACCACAGATATAAAACAGTTACAATTTAACCCCCTACAACAGTGGCTATCAGACACTTACATGATATATAAGCTATGTCACCTTTGAGCAATTCCTCATCACCAAGACAAGAATCAGATAAGTCCTACACCTTTAAAATAAAAGGGTTCTGAGGTCTGGAGATTATAGGAAGATTTATTTGGGATGAGTTAAGAATATGCTAGAAACATCTGGGTATGGAGGTAGAGGGGTAGGTAGTTGTTTCCCTGCTGATGCTGGTAAAAGGTGCCACAAGGAGAGATTAATCCTCTCTGGTACAGTTCAGAGGAGAGAGCAGAAGTCGTACCTTGCTTTCTGATAAAGAAAAGGAAAGAGATGAACTAGTGAGCAGCTTTGGTGCAGCCAAGAAGAGGCCAACAGGCAGCTCTTGGCTGATGCTTCTGAGTTTCTTTGGGAAAACATGTAGCCAATAAACATATTTTTGATTGATGTAGCTCCCTGCTTGAGAGCCGTCCAGCAACCAAACTAGTCTTGGTAGATGAAAGTTAAAGGCATCGCCTGGGGCTATGGTTGCAGTGGTTCATGTGTAAGGTCCCAAGATGGCAGGGGCTGATTGTCACAACAACTCAGGGAAAGTCACTTGTGGTTGACACCCAGCCTTTACCACGTACCAGACCTAAATCCTAAGTCCTGTCAGATCAGTGGCCAGAAAGTGCACTGTCCATTTCTGTCCTTATTCTCTATTTCCTCTTTTTACTCTATCCCTTGTCCCAGAGGGGACACCAGGATACAAAGGCATTTGGTATGAAAGGAGCAAAAGGCAGCCGTGGATCCTTCTTCCTCGCCTGTTAGTCTTGGCAGATTAGCAGATTAGCCACGGATTCTAGCTCAGAACAGAGAATCAACTTTAAATCACGTTTTCATATGCAGCTGAGCTTTGCTTTCTAAGTTAAGACTGTTTTCTGCGAGTTATAGGAACTTTATAAAAACCTCTGGGTGCTAAGAGCCTAGACAAATGCTTGATCGTTGGCTGAAATGTTCCATTAATTTCCTAAAGCGACTGAAAATTTGCAGACTTTGTGGTTTAAGAGATTTATGTTCTGCCACTTCCAGGGGTAGAAGTCTAAAGATTTGTAGTTTCATATCTAATCATATATTTTCTATTTTAAAAATACACGGAATGAGCTACTGACTCGAAAATGCTCTTTCTCTCTGTGTGTGTATGTGTGTGAGTGCACATGCCTGTGTCTGTGAGCAGGTGTCACACTTGCAGAAATCAGAATCAGAGAACAACCTTCGGGTGTTGGCCTCAGCCTTTTTTTTTTTTTTGGCCAGGCATAATACTTTAAAACAGGGTCTCTCCCCTGTGGGACAAGCCAGGTAGCTGACCTTCAAGCTTTTGGAGGTCACTTCTGCTTCTCATAGACACACTGGCATTGCAAATGCCAGCACTAGTACATCTGGCTTTCCACATGGCTTCTGGTATCTGAGCCCAGGTCACCCAGCATGCATGGCAAATACTTTTTCTGTTGGTTTTATGCATGGAATCATCTCCTTGACCCTAAAATGGTGTTTTTAAATCTATCCCTAGGAAGGTTTCAGTTACTGGAAAGGCTTATACTTTGTCCATTTCTATTCTCACACTGCTATTTTCCCACTAAAGATCCTCTGGAGCTGATTAGCAGGTACCGTGGGAGGGCCATGGTAAAATAGTCTTCCTGTTCTTTATACTTCTAGATCTTTATACATCCTTTTCTATCTCAACTGAAAGCTTGAACCTGCCCGATTCTTGTGACTATAACATAGTCCATTGGGATAGTTATTTTACAAAGAGAAAAGGTTTATCTTGTTTCAACATTCTGGAGGTGTTGCTCCCACATAAAATGGATCCATAACTTTCACTCACAGCAGCATACCACGCCAGCAGTGAAGGTTATGCCAACCCCTCGCCTCATGAGCCAGGAAACATAGAGGAACTGCTCCCCACAACCTAAAGAATTCCTCTTAGACCCCACTTTCTAAAGATCTCATCCTCCTCCTCCCCAATAACACCACGCTGTGAACAGTTCTACACAGGGACTTTCCAGGGAAGGGCATTCAGTGTCCAAACTGTGACTCAGAGTTTTGAGGATTTCCTGTTTTGCGAACTTTTCATACAGGAAACCGACTTGCCTGTTGTGTCTGCGTATAGTTTGTGTTTTAGATTTCATCTTCAGTTCCTCACAGATTTCCTTTCAATGTATCGTGCAGCATCAACACATATGCTATTTAATGAGAACGCACTTACCTATTTCTTGGCATAACTGTCTGGATATATGTTGCCCTAATTACAGCACACTTTTGTTCAGTGTATCCTTTGTTTATTACAGTTTCTCTCAAGTGTATGAGAACCAGACTTTTTGTAGGCATTTCTTTAATGGAATCAATACTTTGCCAGAGAGGACAAGGCCCGGTACGTTAAGAGAGCTTGATGTGTTCCACATTGTATCGGAAGGTGTCTTGAGTCCACACTCCTGCGCCAACTCCAGAGGAAGACATGCAGGAAGGACAGCGGTTGGTAGCACATAGCTTACCTTCCTGAAACATGATTCAATCTTGTTTACGTATCTGCCAAAGACCTACACTGGCTGGTTCCTTGACTATCACAGCTTGACTAATCAATAGTGAAATGAGGTAACTTCCAGTGGGCTACGGTTTAGTCGTTCGACGACACTTCTCTCTAGGATGTTGAGTCTCCATGGGGCCATAAGCAGAAAGTTGCTAATGCTTCTAATAACTACATTGATAATTGTATCAGCTGACACTTGCTATGCTTAGCTGGCACTGTCTTCTGTCCTTTATATTTATTTATCTCCTTTAATCGTCATACTAACTCTCTGAAGCAGGGGGCACAATGAGCCCTATGCTACAGAGGAAAATGAATGCATGCAGAGTTTAATTTACTTGCCTAACTCCTCACAGCTGGTGAGATGCAGCGATTGCAGTTGCAGGGCTATTCCGATAATGGCCGATTATTTAATGCCGCTTAGCTTTCTTAAAGGGTGGATTTAAAATTCTCACCTGCGTATTTGACAGCTCCTTCCGCAAAGCCCTTGCCTGGACTCCTGTTTCCCATCCTCCCATCTGAACATTCAGAAAACGATGTAGTGAAATCTTTTATGGGACATTCCACGAGATTGTTATATGCTCAGGGAGGGAAACAAGATAGATTTCCATAACTCCCGACTCCCATAGAGTGGATTCCTTCCCGTTCACAGCTCAGAAAAGCCTGGGAACCACATCCCCTAAGAAGGGTAATCCGTAATTATTTACAGTCATCCCACAATTTCTCGTCTTTTGATTTCTGTGGAAAGACACAGACTCTCATGAATATTTTACAGCTCAACCTCACAGGGAGAGGGAGGAAAGCAAGTTTGGATAATTGCAAATTCCATTTCAATCTTTTGTGTTCCCATAAATGTTGGGTCCCAACATGGCTTATAGCTTGTCTTTTCAAATTGCGGGAGCTAATGCTTTTCCTTGCCAAGTGCAAATCTTATTTCTGTGTGAGAAAAGAAGAGAACTAAAGAAAGCTGAGGGTTGTGCCACAGTCACCCATGTTCTGAGCTGCAGGCGAGAAAGGACCTTTGGGGAATTATTTGGCATTTAAGGCAAGTGGCTCCTGAGGCAGCTGCTGAATGAAGCTGGGTATTGTGGTAAATGATTTTCTTCTCTGACCTTTATTACTAATGAATCTTCTTTAAGAAGCATTTAGAGAGTAAAAAGAAAGGTTGTTTTTATTAATCTTCTATCTCTTTGCCCACAGAACCCAAAGAAATGGTGTCACCTGGCAAGAGATCTGCAGTGTTTTACGAAAAATCAGACCAAGGTAATAATACTTATTTTGAGTTAATGTTTTTATTATAGTCTGTTAAGTACATGGTGCTGTTGAATTTCCTTGATGACTGAGTTTAAATATTGACTGAGTCATCAGAACAGTAATTTATTTATTTGAAAATTAGAAGGAAGAATTTGTGATGATCACCATACTTATGAAGTGCGCAATAAAAATTAAAATACACAGTGGCTTATGAAAACTTGTGGATAACAATTAATTTTTAATATTGTTTTTCATTTATGTGAACAAAGTCTTGAGAAGTATGCATTTTCATTTTTTGACAATAACTCTAATTGATGGCCACCAGCTAGAGAAATGAGGTTTTTGTCAAGATATAGTTTTGGGAGCTTTTCTTTTCTTTAAGCATTAGTCAGAAAGCTTTGCATATTACCTTTTGAATATGCAAAAACATGTCAATGCAGATTTCTGGAAAGCTTCATCTAGTTTTATGAAGATACTCTTATCCAAAAACACATGTTTTCTCTGGGAAGACTGAATTACATCACACAGTTGTTGAATAGCATGCCTGATTATGCTTAACAGATTGCATATTTAGCTGCTAAATTTTCAAATCGCTGTGTGATTTATTTACATATGTTGTCCTAAGAGTATGAAAACTCATGCAAATATTCTAATGGCATATACATGAAAACAAATTGGGTGTAAGCGAAGGCATATAAAATGTATGCGTTTTACAGTAAAACTTTTGCAGGGAAAAATTCAGATGGGTTAGAATTGTAAATGGACCTAGCATATATCTGTTGAATGACACTCTTGCAGAGCCATGTTGAAATATATTGTATAGTTGCATACCAATCAGAACTAATTGGTTTTTATTTTTGATTGATTGTTGAATATACCTAAGTAAAATGAGAACCGAAATAAAGAATTTTAAATTTAATGGACATTAGTAGAAAAACAGCTTCTGAGCTCTGATTAGCAGTTGGTCAAACGTAATTTGTTAAACTGCGTTACAGATGAGGTGTTTCTGCTTATTTTTGGCTTTCCTTGATTCTTAAAAAGAGAGGCAAACTCTCTGAGGAAACTCATTTTCTAAAGGAGATATTTTTGTTGTAGTCTTCTATCCAACATCTTCAAAACGTAAAAATTGAGCTTTGGGATGATCTCCAAGGCTCAGAAATCATCAGGTAAGAGCGAGTAGAAATTATAAAGGCTGAGGGATGAGGATGCTGTGAAATCCTGTCCTCTGAACATGACTCACGTTACACACATGAGCTCACAACAGCTGTGATCGCCCACCACAACACATGGCCAGGATCAAGCCATTTCTAGGGATTCCGGCATGGAGAAGGAAAGGGCTCTGGAGGTCACGCCCCGAGGGAGCCATTGACAGTTCATGACTTCTTGGTCAGGAAGTGTGCCCATCGTCTTCAGGACAGGTGTCCTGTGCCCCAGTGGATGGGTCCCACAGCCATTCACAGGGCTCCTGGTCTAACTCAATGTGTGGGTTTTTGGGTTTATCAAAAGAGTTTATGAAGCAGAAATGGGAAAGTACCAAAGAGGGGAGGGAGAAGCAGAGGGTTTGGGGGCTAGAAAATGGAACCTAAAATTTTCAAACACTTAATAACATCGCCTGATGGTTGCCTTTTGTATACAGTCACTACCCATGGAGAGAGAGAGAGAGAGAGAGAGAGAGAGAGAGAGAGAGAGAGAGAGAGAGAGAGAGAGAGAGAGAGAAGGAAGAGGAGGAGGAGAGATGAGAGAGAGGGGGAGAGATGAAAAGAGAGACACACAGAGAGAAAGAGACAGAGACAGATGAGAGAGAGAGGGGAGAGAAATAAGATGAAGAAGAAGGAGGAGGAGGAAGAGAGAGATGAGAGAGGGGGAGAGAGGGAAAGAGAGACACATGGAGAGAAAGAGACAGAGATGAGAGAGAGAAAGAGAGAGAGAGAGAAGAAGGAGGAGGAGGAGGAGAAGGAGAGAAAGATGAGAGAGAGAGGGGAGAGAGAGGGAAAGAGAGACACACAGAGAGAAAGAGACAGAGACACAGATGATGATGATGATGATGTGTGATATATATATATATATATATATATATATATATATATATATATATATATATATATGAGAGAGAGAGGGGGGGGGGAACTGACTTATACCTAGCCATTATGCAGAAGATGCTGAAGTTGAACTGAGTGATGCTGAGACGAGTGAGGAAGTTTTAATGAGTTCACAGACAAGATCTTGTTGAAGGGGAGTCAGAGGAAATTGGTACAGTAGGGGAAGAGACACATGCTGGCTGGAGGGAGAACTGGTAAGGGGGGCCGGGTCCTGGATCCATGTGCTGCTGGTATAAAAATACAAAATGAGGAAAAGACAAACAGTTCAAGATACATTTGTGTGATCAAGATCCACTTGTGTGATTTTTTTTTTTATCTCAGTGGTTCATACATACTAGTATATTCAGCTTATTAGGTGCTTATCTGACTGACTGGTTGTGTGGAGAAACTTTGTTTGAAGTGAACGTTGTAGAGGAAAAGTTACGGCTGGAGAAGGAAACCCCACCAGTATGGGGGGGGGTTAAAGTGTGTACCCAGAGCAGCGAAACTTGCCTCTTATCATACCAAGATATTTTGTATAGCAACAAAATTTAAGTTTTTGGCAGAACAAAATCCCCAAAGAAATCATGGTCCAGGATGTGTTTGGATTGTGTGTCAGGGTGAGAGGAGTGGCTTGGGATGAGATAACTGACATGAGGAAATAAATTTTTGTCCTGATTTCTTGGTTAGCCCTTTAATGAGGTGTGCTTGCCTCTTTCAGTATTCCCCAGTTTGTTTGTTTGTTCTGTTTTCGGTTGTACTAGAACTCACTATGTAGACCAGGCTGGCCTTGAACTCACAGAGATCTTCCTGCCTCTGCCTCCTGAGTGCTGGATTAAAGACGTGGGCCACCACTGTCTGGCTTGCAGTATTCCTTTTAATAAGGTGACAAGCAGTAGTGGGTAGATGCTCTGCCTGTGTTGACTCAAGTGAGAAGTGTGCATGCAAATGTCAGTGTGTGTAGCAGAGGTCGTCCTACACGGTGACCCACACGCTCATTTTGTCTAGGATTAAGTGTCCATGGGGCTCAGAGCACAGCCTGCTGGGTTAACAGGAAACAGTGTAGTTGGGTGTTTATAAAAAGGATGTTTAAATAATTTCTCATATATTATTGCATCACTTAAGTTTTTGATGTTTTTTACTTACAATATTCATAATTTTGTAACTCAAAAGTAGAGGTGATTTTAATTATTCAAACAAAATATTCTTCTCCATACCTAGTGTGATTGCGTGTATTATGTAATACATATTACATTGTAATATATGCTATAATATATCATATTTTGTGTATATGTCTGTTTATGTATATACCCTCATTTTGTTTAATATTTACCTGTTTTCTTTATCTGAAAATAGAATGAATTTTATATAACAAATTTTCAGATTTTTAATTTTTTTATTTTTATACTGTGGTTTTTAGATTTAATTTACTTATGTGTGCATTGATGTTTTGCCTGCATACATGTTTGCGTACCATGTTTTTGCAGTGCCCTCAGAAGCCAGAAGAGGGGGTCAGAGTCCATGGAACCGTAGTTAAGGACAGTTGTGAGGCTTCATATGGAGTCTGAGAACTGAATTCATGTCCTCTCTTGAAGAGCAGCAAGTGCTCTTAACAAGTGAGCCTTGTCTCCAGCCCCTGTGATTTAATTTTTTTTACTTGTATGAATAAATTTTAATATCATAAATAAGAGAAAAATAGAATAGTCTTAAACCTTAAAACAAATCCGACTCTCAAACAAGACAATTTGCACCTCAATTCATCTTTTATTGTGCAAGAACATCAGTCTTTCTTCTCAAATGTATTTAAATTTTTCCTTATGAAACTAAATTATAAAATTAAATATTTAGCAAAACTGTTGGAATCTAGGCTTTAGTGGAAGCATACTTTTGAGAAATTAACATAAAGTATTACACTTTATTACATATATTCAGGAACATTAAGAAATACTTCCTTTGTATACTGCTTATAGGTTGGTTTTGCTGTCGCTCCCCGTTTCTCGGTCATCACGTGCTGATGTTTGCAAGGGTAGCTATCGTGATAGTTTTAGGCCTTAGTGCAGATTGTGTTTCCTGCCATTGCGTAGCCATCACTACAACATCAACAGAAAGAGCAACCTAGAAAGCGAAGCCGACTAATAAAAACCACGATTGTAAACAAAGTTTAGAACTCCTGGGGCCCGATGGGATGTGGGAGGCAGATCGACCTAGGCCAGATTCAGACCTAGTGTTTGGTGAGGACAGTGCTTTGCTAGGATAGAGGGCAGTGCTGGGCAAGGCGCACTCGCCAACAGTTTTTGCTTCAAGGCAAACAGTAGTCACTGACAGCCTCACAGAGCCGTGGTTAAAAGGTGATTCTCCCTCCCCAGTATATGTATATATATATATGATACATAAGTCTAAAATAATTTCATACAATGATTACAATGTCTTTTCATCAGGTCTATACTTTCTTCTCCAACTCTTCCCATGTCTGCTATATCTCATCTCAAAATCACGTTATTTTCTATAATTATCTCTCTCTCTCTCTTTCTCTCTCTCTCTCTCTCTCTCTCTCTCTCTCTCTCTCACACACACACACACACACACACACACACACACACACAGAGAGAGAGAGAGAGAGAGAGAGAGAGAGAGAGAGGGAGAGAGGGAGAGAGAGAAAGAGCGAGAGAGAGAGACAGATAGACACAGACAGACAGACAGACAGACAGACAGAGACAGAGAGATCGAGGCAGAGACAGAAGGATAGAGGCGTGGGCAAACTATCAGGAGGTTTGTCTCTCCCTTTGATCCCAGTGTTAGGGAGGTGGGGACAGGACGGTGCTTCGTGCATGCAGCCAGCCAGAGCTGCTCAATCAGTAAACACCTAGCTTGGTGTGAGGTCCTATCTCAAAAACTCCAATAAAAAACAAAGTAACACAAGGAGATACCCATCACCCTCTAGCTTAACACACATGCACACATAACTGCATGTGTAGTGACACACACATGTACACAGAAACACAGATTTACCTTTTTGAAATCTTTGTCATATAACAGTTCTCTGTCTGTCTGTCTGTCTGTCTGTCTGTCTGTCCATCCGTCACAGCCTGCGTCCATGTATCATTGCTTGGACACAGAATCTATTGCAGTATCTTTGATTTATGTTGGCTTGCATTTGTACTTCTGTTTCCACGTGTGTATGTATGCTTACATATGTATATATGTCTATTATATGCTTTATGTAATAGTGCTTTTTTCTCTCAATATAATTTTGAAAATATGTTTACCTGCCACTTGCTTTTACTCCAATGTGTAAGTATAGGCATCCTTTGAATGAATATGCATGCTCTTTGATGCTTCAACATCTCCATTGAAGGAATAGTGAAAAGGCTGAAGGATTCCTTTGTACTACGAGAGCTACAATTTAGCAACGCTCCGCATTAATTAGCCTTACCTTGGAAACCTACTCTATTTTTATCACTTATTTTCAGTGAGAATAAAATCACCCTGGAGATTCAGTGATTTATAAAGCCATGACTAAAACATACCTTGGGCCATAGGAAGGTGGCCTAATCCTGTGGCTGTGGGCCACATTGCACATGTTATTGATGAAAAATCTAACCTGAGTTACTCAGCAAAGTCACTTTGACCCAAGAGAAAAAAAAAGTCAGTGCCTTTTGACGCGTGTACCTCTTTCATATATTACACAAAAAATCGATAAAGTAAATTATATTTATTTACTAATTTATCCATTTAATTTCTACCTGCTGTGTTTACAAATACTGCAGCTGAAGTAGAAATGCGCATCTAGACATAGTGGCTCTTTCCTTTTCACACATACCTGCACATGTCTGAATGAAGGTGCTCTCTCCCCGGCACACACACACACACACACACACACACACACACACACGCGCGCGCGCGCGCGCGGTAAATTATGAGTTTATCTCTAGGCTGTTTATTGTTTTCTTAAGCATTTTAGCTTCTTCCGTGCTCTCATCAGCCATGTGGATGGCTAGAGACTCTTAGAGAAGCCCCCCTCCCCCGGTACTAGTTTAGATCTCTGGTCCCTGTACCATCACGTGTACGGGAGTCTCATGGCATTTTCAGTGGGCCAACATGTGGATGTACACTGTAAGATGTCGCCACCATGCTCTGTGGTGGGCAATGATTCTACAGGCACAGCACTGCTGAGTGTATGAGAAAGCTGGGGTGTGGCGGGAAACGCTGAGTGTGTGTGAAAGCTGGGGTATGGCGGGAAACGCCGAGTGTGTGAGAAAGCTGGGGTGTGGCGGGAAACGCCGAGTGTGTGTGAAAGCTGGGGTGTGGCGGGAAACGCCGAGTGTGTGTGTGTGTGAAAGCTGGGGTGTGGCGGGAAACGCCGAGTGTGTGTGAAAGCTGGGGTGTGGCGGGAAACGCCAAGTGTGTGAGAAAGCTGGGGTGTGGCGGGAAACCCTGAGTGTGCGTGAAAGCTGGGGTGTGGCGGGAAACCCTGAGTGTGCGTGAAAGCTGGGGTGTGGCGGGAAACCCTGAGTGTGCGTGAAAGCTGGGGTGTGGCGGGAAACGCTGAGTGTGCATGAAAGCTGGGGTGTGGCGGGAAACGCTGAGTGTGCGTGAAAGCTGGGGTGTGGCGGGAAACGCTGAGTGTGCGTGAAAGCTGGGGTGTGGCGGGAAACACTGAGTGTGCGTGAAAGCTGGTGTGTGGCGGGAAACGCTGAGTGTGCGTGAAAGCTGGGGTGTGGCGGGAAACGCTGAGTGTGCGTGAAAGCTGGGGTGTGGCGGGAAACGCTGAGTGTGTGTGAAAGCTGGGGTGTGGCGGGAAACGCTGAGTGTGCGTGAAAGCTGGGGTGTGGCGGGAAACACTGAGTGTGTGTGAAAGCTGGGGTGTGGTGGGGCTGTCTGAGAAGCTGAGGTACAACAAGAGCTATTGAGGTTAAAGGATAACCTTTAGGAGTTGGGGCTCTTATCACCAATACCCAGAAAAGGACTAAGGAGGGAGTGGGGCTTGAGAAATTGATTTCTTCAAGAGTTAGCAGATGTGTTAGATTTCATTTCTTCAGTATCTTTGGATTAATCATGAAAGAGAATCAACTGAATGAAAATTAAGGACCCAGGCTGAAATTAATAGCTTGGAATTCAGGACACACACACACACACACACACACACACACACACACACACACGCACGCACACACACGCACGCACATACGCACACACATATGTGTGTGTATACATATAGATATAGTTTAGAATTGTACTGTGTTTATATATGTTCCATGGTACACAGTCTCTTTCTAAATTCATTAAGCATTTAAAACTTAAGCCACTAGGTGTCAGCAGCAACCTCCTAGGGTTTCTGTGACCTTTGTAACAAGAAAGAAACTTTATTAGAACATCACAAGTCTTCAAACAGCCTTTACCTTAAAGGTTTAAGGCCTGTTCTGAACTATAAAAAGTAGAATTGTAAACATAGAAAGTCTTATGAGATTATCTTAAACTCCTTTCCACTCATAGTTTCTGTAACCGCCCCCCCCACCACCCCCGCCAGCCTTTCTTATTTCAATGTACTTGGTAGATCTGAGAATCTTCTCAGAAGATGAACTTGATGCTAACACTCTCCATTTCCACATGTATGGCCTGTGATTCAAATATTACAATATTGCTTAAGAATTGGCTCTTTGGCTTTTTATTTTAATTGTTTTCGTAGGTGTGCATTTTACAGTTATCAACATCAGAAGACAGTGTGGCGTTAATTTTTAAATACCCACACCCATACCCTGTTCATTTACTAAGGGTTAAGTTTCTCAGAATCTTTGTTCTCTTATTGCATGGAACTCAGAACATCTAGAAAGAAAACACTCGGAATTCTGGATGCTTTCTCACCAACTGACAATATAGCAAGGGAATAGGAAAAGTATATGTTCTGTGAATTACAATCTATAATATAGGCCTTAACAAGGTAGGTAAATATCTTATAGTTGTATTTACAGATGTTAATAAGAACCCCATGGCTTGTCAGCGTCTAATGGATGGGATTTATTTAACAAAGGGTTTAGTATGTGGCCAGATTTGGACTCTGTCTAATTTGTTGGACTTCCGGTGCTAGGATCCTAACTTGGGTGCTGTCTATCAACCAAGTACCAAGCAGATTTACAAATAGTAAACAAAAAGTAAACTTCCTTCCAGTTTTCTCCTTCAGACAAATTTTGATCTAAGTGGCATTTAAAATCATCTCTGGCAAAAGCTGTCAAGAGAACCCTTTTCCCCCCAAAATATTCTAGCAATGTCTACAAAGTGCAAACCACCTCTACTTCCCCCTGAAGTTGCTCGTTCGTGAGTTCTTAGTTTAACTTATAAGAGGAACACTGCGTTGATCGGAGTTTGCGTATCTGTTTTAGAAGCAGTAGTAAAAGTCCGTGCTGAGCTTTCCCCGAACACCATGGCTCTTAGTTTTAATTATATTCACAAATAATGAAGTCATGCTGCAATTACTTGACCCACGTAATGACCTCACTGGGAGTAGATGAAGCGGGCAAGTGCTGCGGATACATGAGAGGCACATCAGTCACCAACCTTGAACCTTGGGCGGAAGTGCCCAGCTTGTTGCCTCTGTAAGGGCCCAGCCTGTGATTCCTCTATCTAATCCCTTAAAAGAGGTCAGCGCTGAGATCTGACAGGGTATCTGTCACCCATCGGTCTCTTCATGACGTATGTGGAATTGAGAGGCTGTCGACTTCAACCTCACTGCACAGGAAGCTAGCTCTTCCTTCATATGAATGGATACATCCCTCCTTTTAAATAATAACTTTTTTACCGAGACAATATGAGTATATCTTTGTGTGATATTTATGGCAATTTGGTGCATATATGCGGTATATTATTATAATCTAATGCATTCAATTTCTTCATTGGTAGTTTCTATAAAAATGTTGGCAATTTCATGCCCCCCTGGTCATCGTGAAATGCATCCTATGTGGTTTAATCGCTGGTTACTCCTCCTCTGTAGCTGGCTTCCAGTGCCTTTATTTGAACTCAGTCCCTTCCCTCTTAACCTCAGTCTTTCCCAGTCTCTAGCTTTCCCAGAGGACACGTGGCATTTGTTTTTCTGTGTCTGGCTTATTTCACATGGTGTAACGCCTTCCAGTTTCATCCACGTTTCTTCAAATGATAGGATTTTGTTATTTTTATAGTGAAAATATGCCATTGTCTCTATTCGTGGGAAGACATCTGGGTTGAGTCTGTATTCTGGCTATTGTATACAGACAGGGCTGTGATGAGCAGGGGACTGCAAGCATGGTTTCGATGTAACGATTCCACTTCCTCTGGCTGTGGACCCAGCGATGGCGTCACCGGATTGTGTGGTGGTTGTGTCTCAGTTTCCTGATGTCTTGCTCCACTGGTTTTCATAATGGGCATTCTGATTTATAGCTTCCCTAACCGTGTACGCACTTGTGCTTCTCCACATCCCGGGCCACGTTTGTTAACCTTTGTCTTTGGGATGATAGTCATCCTGACCGGGTAAGAGGCTCTCTCATTCAGGCTTTGATTTCCACTGCTCTACGCATCCTGCATCTCCTCTCAACAAATTCACTTGACTACTCATTTACACGATTTAAGCCAAATATTGAAAAGACCAGGCTCTCTTTAGGATGTTCTGTAAATCCAGACACCTCATTAGGCCATTCCAAAAGACACTTTACTGCTGGCTACATCCCAAATGTTTGCAATTTTATTTCTAAGCAATTCCTTAGGGCTCATAAAAGCCCCCAGGTCCCATTTGTATGTGACATCCTTGTTTTCACTTTGATGATTCTGCTTTTAAAGTTATGTCTACATAGGATTTGGTATTTTCCTCCTCTGCCCCAACGTCTTCATTTTAGAGGTATCAGAATAGGAAAGGCCGTATCTCGGTAGTCAGACACACTAGGTTCAAATCCCGGATGGTCATTTTATTTGTGGATTTTGAGACAGGTTCCCACTATAGCCCATGCTGGCCTAGAAATCATGACACTCCACATCTTTCTGTTTTACCCTTCTCAGTGTTGGAATTCCAGATGTGTGCCACCATGTCCAGTCTCAATTTATTAGCATACTGCTGCCTAACTGAAGGCAAGCGACTTAACCTTTTGTATTTCATACTTATTTTTCCAACAATCTAGGAAAGGAAAATAATTAAAATAATTGAAGATTTTAAAGCAATACTATTGTTGTTAATTTATAATACTTGCTAGAGTCTAAGAAACCATTAATATAAACTAGGTAGTGGGTTGAGGAGAGAGATCTATTGGCAAACTGCTTCCACTGGCAGCAGGAAGAACTTATGTAGAAAACTGTGTGTGCAGTGGTGCATTCTTGTAACCTTAGCTCTAGGGCGACAGAGACAGGCCAGATGTGTGCTGAGCTCAAAGACAGTGAAAGACCCTGTCTTAACAGCAACAAATACAAATAGACAAGACCTGAGGAATGACACTAGATGTTATTCTCTGGTACAAACACACACACACACACACACACACACACACACACACACACACACCTGTCTCTATCACAAACAATGAATACCTAAATAGCCAATATTAATTCCAGGCCAGTGCCAGAATTCACTTCCGTGAAATATAGTCTCAAGATTTATTGTCATCTGTAGACTTATTAATGTCACTGAAGTGTATTCGAAGCTTTAACTGGCCACTTCACCAATACTTTTAAAATCAGTCACATATTTTTTAATCACTTCCTGTATTAATTTTCTCATCATTAAATTGGGACAATAAGACAGGGCAGAGGTGTCCTCAGAGTTACTATAGAGTCAGACTAGAACATGAGAGTAGCCAGGTTGGGAACAGTCGTCACTGTTGCTATGGACTAAGAGCTAAATTAAAAGCTTTGCTTGCATCCTTCTAGCAGCTGGAGTCTGGCCCAACGGCTTGCATGTGCTTCATGAGTGCTGGGTAAGGAGATAACTGAGACCAGCTTTTCAAGCACAAAACCAACATGTGTGGAAAGTGTTAAAAAAAAAAAAGTGGGCTGAGGCTGTGGCCAAACAGCTGCTGAGAGAGCAGAGACAGTGAAGAGTCATGAAAGATGCTACGCTACCCTACCTCCCCGCTCACACTGCCATGTTTTCTACAACCTCCACACAGAAACCGGGGGGTGACAGAGTTTTCCCGAGGCGGACGCATTTGTCCTTTTCAAGTTTATGGTTGAAAGTAGCAACTGCTATTGGAAATCCCAGGGCAGGTGAAACTACTCTTGACCCAGTTTTTGACATGCAATAAATATCATGAACAACAGCAATTAAGCATGCCATGAATGTTTTCTTGTACGTTTTTGCAAGCCGGAAGTTTGCTTCTTGACCTAACTGTGATATGTTGGTTGCCCGTACGTCAGGTAGCTGGTCTCTATATGACACAGGAAAGCCTTTGGAGGGCATTGGTTTTGACTTCATTGACAATAAGTGATTTGGTTCCCATTATCAGCATTTACTTCCTATCGACAGAGTCCATGCTTCTCCTTATAAACTTGTTAGGTTTGTTAAAACCTTAATAGGTTGCATTAACTCAGGCAAGGTTTGTGGTAGACTCGTAATTTTTTTGTCTTGTTTGTTTTTAGAGTTTACTCTGGAGAATTTATACCGGAAGTGACCGTAGTCTGTGTGAAATTGGCAAACTAATCTATGTTTGATTGAATGAATTATGAAGTATGGTCAAAGTGATGAACAAAATTAATATAATAATAAAATTTAAAAGGCAGAAGTGACTTCCTCAACTTATAGGTGAATGAGTCAGCTGTGGTCAAAGAGAGCTAGTAGCAGCAAGCATTGATTGACTACCATCAGCTCTCTCTAATTTGCATACCTTGATTACATACTTCTATATTATATACCTTTATTATATTCCTCTATGACCTGGATACCTTGTCAACCAGAGGAATTAATTTCCCATGGTGCTGGACGCCAGTAACCCATGATAAGAGAGAGTGGCAGATTTGGAATCTTCTGTGGGCCTCCGTTATGACTCATTTATGGCGTTTGCTAGATGTACCTTCACATGGAAGAAAGGGTCAAATGACCTCCCCTGTGCCCCTTCTAACAGCAACCAAGGGCACAGGGCCCTGAGGTCCTAGTCACACCTAAGGAACTGTCTTAGGGTTACTATTGCTGTGAGAAACACTATGACCAAAGCGCCCAGAGGAGGAAAGGGGTTTATTTGGATTATGCTTTCATATGGAAGGATGCTGCTTACTGGCTTGCTCCTCCTGCTTGCTCAATCAGCCTTCCTATTACATCCAGTTTGACTAATCCAGGGACAGCACCACCCACATCAATCACTAATAAAGAAACACACTACAGATTTCATCAAAGGATGGTGGTCATCATCGAAGGAAGTCGGGACAGGAACTCACGCAGGGCAGGTACTTGGTTGGAGGCAGGAGTGGTCCAGAGGCCATGGAGGAGTGCTACCTACTGGCTTGCTCAGCCTTCTTATCCCAGAACCACCAGTCCAGGGATAGCACCATGCATCATAGACTGGGCCCTCCCCTAGTAATAGCTAGTTAAGAAAGTGCCCTACAGTCTTGCCTACAGCCTCAACTTAAGGAGGCATTTGCTTTTTATATTGAGTTTTCCTCCTGCCAAATGGCTTCCGTTGTGTCAAGTTGACATAACGCTATCCAGCACAGGAACAGTTCCCTGGTCCCATCCCAATGGGGATTGAGAGCTCAACATGGAGGCATTCAGGCCTGGGCCGTCTCATAGCAATTGTAGGTATTAGGGGCTGTTTTGTCCTGTGTTTAAATTTTCTCTTGTAATAATTCCGTAAAAATGAATAACAACAAAACTTAACACCAGAGCTCTGCAGGGGTGTATGTGGGTATGTGGGTTATGCTGCATATACACTGTTGTCAGCCAGAGTCCGTTACAGGTTGTTTTGTGACACCCGCGAGACACACACACACACACACACACACACACACACACACACACACACACACATGAATTTAGCCAGCAGAAATTGTTTTCTCTTGTCCCTTTCTCAACTTTGTATGCTAAACTTGTCCTGTGGCTGCAATAGGAGTCTAGGAAAGGAAAAGTGTATCTTGAAGAACGTTTGAAGCAAACCATCTGCGCTAGTGTACACTACTGACCACTACTGACCACTACTGACCACTACTGCCGAAACCAAATCTCCAAGCAGATCCTACTGTCTGAGAGGAAGAAAAGCCAAATAATATCACAATTGATTGGCCAATGGCAAGTGGAGGATGAGGGTCATTTAAGCCAAGAAAAATAAGTATGTTGAGATAACGTGCTGTTAGGATGGACGCAGGACTTCTACCTGACCCCCTACAGAGTTCCATTCTCAGAACCCAGGGAATTGACAACAGCTGGGCACGCATGCTATACAGAATAATCAGTCATTATCACACAGGGCCTATTGTATAAGGGACAAAGATACTTTCTTCAGATCAAAGCAGGCAAAGTGCCAGCTTACAAGTTGCTTTTGTTCTGCCATTTGGAGAAGATAATGACACAGCTATTTTTAACAATGAAAAAAGAGAAACAGGTAAAAGCCAAGAAAGAGCGGCTGAAGGAGAAAAAGTGAGAAAGATACGTTTGCATCATCAAGCCTCTGGGCCAGCCATGGCTCAGACCCACACATCTCTGCCATGGGGCTGGACTCACTGAGCTATCTTCCTGCCCCTTAGGGCATAAACAATCCCAATAATAGCCATGGGCTATTTTGTAGAAATGAACCGCCACATGGCTTCCTGTCACCTTGGTTGTTTCTGAACCTTCTTGACGCTTTCTGTTGTCATCTGAAAATGTTTTTCCATCCCTTGAACCTGGGAAGATTACATCACATACACACATACAGAAGTAATGAATGTGTTACTTCCAAGGTTAGGCCACTGTAGGATTATGGGCTCAGTCTGCTTTCTAACTCTTTGAAGATACCCGCCCTCAAAACCAGATTACAATTTTTGTAAGATTTCAAGCCCTAGAGAACAGCTAGTTCTAAGCAGCCTAGATGACACTTTCTTCTAAGGTCTCAGCCAATCGTGCGTGCCATCTTTTGGCCATGTGAATACGCTGCCCAACTGCTAGTCTAGAGGATGCTTCGCACATAACAGTGAGCAGCGCAGAAACGAACCTTGCTTTCATGAGCCTTGTCCCAAATGCAGATTCGTGAACAACACAAACGCCACAGTTGTCACCCTGAAAATCCTGAAAATCTGGAGTAGTTTACTAGGCACTCACTCATCAACTGTTGTGATCCAAGCCAGCTTGGTGCTCTCGGGCGCCTACACCCGATGACGCTCTTCTACTGAGTACCTGGCCGACCCTCCTCCTCCTCCTCCTAGTAAGAGCTTTTCTACATTGCTCTACACTTTGATTTCAACTTGCTGTGATTAACTTTACAGTTTGGACATGTATCCGTTGTCGTTCTTTCTGTCCTTTGTGATGTAGCTTTTCCAAGATGGAAACTCATCGAGGGTTTCCGGTACTGGTACTCCATGCCTTTCTCACAAGCCTGTAAATCCCACCTTGATGAAATTTCCTCCCATTCTTGAGGACTGTGGCGTCTAATACGTCAGGCTCTAGGCACACGTGAATCTTCAAATTCGAAGCAGAATTAAAATTGACCACAATTAGCAGTTCTCTCCTCTGACTGTGCTCGTCACACTCCAAGAGCTCAACATTTATCTGTGAAGGATGCCAGGGACTTCCCACTGCCTCGCCATTCCACTGGGCCATGCTCTGAGTCACACAATTCACACGTGTGCTCCAAGACTGGATCCTTTAGATACTGAGCCAGTGGCCATGAGTGGAGAGCTTAAGGGAGCCACTTTGTTCCCCAGATCTGAGCACTGGGGAAGACAGAGATGGCGATCTGCAGCCCAGTCAGCCTGGGCGTGTTCTGCGTTCACCCACAAAGATGGCGTTTTCTAGCTTTCCCTAAATTCTTGACTACTCCCGGGACACAAGGACAATGGGTTATTTTCTTGGTTATATTTGTTTCTTTTTTTTAAAAAATCCACCTGTCTTCCAAAACTGTGCAATTCACACACATTATCCTAGTAACAACAGATATCCCCCTGCCAATGCCTGGAGGGGCCCCACGCCTCCTGCCAACAGTCCTGAGCTTACAGGGCCTCTGCTGACATGGCAGACTCTGGCATGGGATGGCTATTGCTCCCTTAGAAAGAAAAAGGAGTAACTTCAAGGCAAAAGGGTCTTTATTCTCTCAGCATGTAAGTTTCCTTGAAAGCTTGTTTATTGATTTCCTCATAACGACAGAACTTGCAAAGTATAAAAGGAAAAGTAGAAAAGAAAGAGGAACAGAGAAATAATATCAGTGATCAGCAGGCCTGGTCATAAGACTCACCTCATTTGTAGTCAGCCACTGTGAGCTGTGAAATAAAAGTGCCACAAGCCCCAGTCCCAGTTTTAATTTTTATTATTTTTATTTTTATTTCTTTTTTATGGAAACCAAATTTAACTGATCAAAAGGAAAGTAAACACTTAAACTCTGAAGCCCAGGTCCCTGCCGCTGAGAAGGGGTTGTGCCTGGATTTACGTCATCGAGGGAAGTGTGGGAAGCAGCTGGACAGAGGAAAACATCACTAGAGCGGGGAGGTCACCTAGTGCCACTTTCGTGGAGCCTAGTCCCCAGCACTAATCCACCTGTCACATTTCCTAAAAACCTCACACGTGTACTATTTCTGTAGCAAGATATTTTCCTAAAATTCTGACTCACACATTGACCTTTTTTCATGGCCTTTGACTTTTCCCATATTTCTGACCTACAGGGGAACCTTCTTTTCAGGCGATTTTAGAATATGGTATATTTCATATCTCCCTCCTGTAGTTCTGTGATGCACAGTTGAATGTGGGTGTCTTTGTTTTTCTTCTATTGATGTAACAAAATACCCTGGCAAAAGCAACTTAAGGGACATGCCCCTTGGGCTAGTGTCTACATATAAGTGAGTATATACCATTTGACTCTTTCTGCTTCTGGGAAAGTGGGTCAGAGAGGAGGACATCCTATTGGGACTTTAGATGAGAGAAACATGGGAGAATGGGGAAATAGAAGGATCCAAAGGGTCCTAGAAACCTACAAGAAGAACATTATGACAGGCAGATCTGGGCCCAGGGGTCCTGCTCAAACTATGGTACCATCCAAGGACAATATGGGCAGTAAACTTCGAACCCCTAACCAGATCTAGCCAATGGACAGGACATTCTCCACAGTTGAGTGGAGAGTGGTGACTG
This sequence comes from Acomys minous, assembly GCF_964271855.1. Classification (NCBI taxonomy): domain Eukaryota; kingdom Metazoa; phylum Chordata; class Mammalia; order Rodentia; family Muridae; genus Acomys; species Acomys minous. The sequence goes on along the minus strand of NC_140496.1, from coordinate 45,742,624 downwards.
ACTTTCACACGAACTCTGGTGGCCCATTTTTGACCACGTTTCCTTGATGGGGAGGCCTGGTGGCACTCAGAGGAAGGATAGCAGGCTACCAAGAAGAGACTTGATACCTTATGAGCATATACAGGGGGAAGAGGTCCCCCTCAGTCACAGTCATAGGGGAGGGGAGTAAGGGGAAAATGGGAGGGAGGGAGGAATGGGAGGATACAAGGGATGGGATAACAATTGAGATGTAATATGAATAAATTGATAAAATATTTTTTAAAAAGTAACTTAAGGGACAAAGCATTTATTTTAGTTCAACACAGCAGGAAAGGCATTGTGAAGGAGCTGGAGGCTGTCTTATAGTGCACGGGCAACCCAGAGGCAGAGAGAATAAGAAGTAGGGCCAGGCCACAAAGTTTCAAGGCCTGCGCTCGCTGATGTGCTTCCTCCAGCAAGACTCCTGAAAGTTTACAGCTTTCCAAAGCACCAGCACCAGCTGGAAACTAAGTGTTCAAACTCATGAGCCTCTCTCTCTCTCTCTCTCTCTCTCTCTCTCTCTCTCTCTCTCTCTCTGTGTGTGTGTGTGTGTGTGTCTGTGTGTGTGTTGAGATGGGGGCATTCACATTCAAATCAATATTAATCTCTAAATATTTCTAGTTAAGTTTGTTTAACCTAACACTTCCTAAAATTAGTAGATCATGAAAAAAATTATATTTTAGTGTATATTTTACTTGGTGTCCATAAAGAAAACCTCTTTTAAACACTGTAGTGATAAATTTTAATAAACATGAGAAGAATCCATATATAGGTGATTATTAATTGTTTCCTTTTTAAAATATGTAGTGATTGGATTTTGCAAGAAAAATAAAAAAAAAACTGAAAGAGTGCTAAATACCCTTTAGAATGGACGATAGAAGTGGGCGAGTGTGTGCATGTATGTGGGTGTGAATGTGTGTGGGTGTGTGCTGAGTGTGGGTGTGTAATAGAGTAGTACATAAGCATCAGAGCCTAAGCATTTGTGTTCACCTGGGGCACTTGTGTTCACTGTAGTTCAGCAGTGCGAGATCCACAGCAGAGGCACAGGCGTGGCAGAGCACACGCGTGAGATCCACAGCAGAGGCACAGGCGTGGCAGAGCACATGCGTGAGATCCACAGCAGAGGCACAGGCGTGGCAGAGCACATGTGTGAGATCCACAGCAGAGGCACAGGCGTGGCAGAGCACATGTGTGAGATCCACAGCAGAGGCACAGGCATGGCAGAACACACGCGTGAGATCCACAGCAGAGGCACAGGCGTGGCAGAGCACACAAGTCCTTTTTCTTTCACACCTGAGATTTTAATCTCAGTCAAGTGCATGTCGGTATTGCTTATTTCCCCTCCAGCTTGTGCTTGATAGTCTCATACATTTATATAATGGATTTGGTGCTTTCACCCCACCCCCGTCCTCTCTCACTGCCGCTCCTCCCAGATAGCTCTTCCGGTTCCTTATTTTCTTTCTGTGCGTGGCACACTGAGTTTAATTAGGGTTACTTACAAGGGAAATTAACCTGTGACTGCTGTACTAAAGCAAGTCACACCTTTCCTGCCGCAAGCATTGACTGCCAGCTCCTCCCTTCGCCTAATGGCCATTTTAGCGCATCATTTCATATTAACAGAAACCCCTACACTGGGTAACTTGTAAGTAGTAGGCATGTCTTTCTTACAGCTCTGAACACTAGATGCACAAGACAGTTACCAGGTTTCAGTATTGTGGGGGATTGGCCTCCATGTTTTTCTCAAGCAGTGGAAGGGCAAAAGGTCAAATGGCTGCCTCTGGCTTCCTTTCTATGATCATTAGTGCCACTCACCAGGAGGGTTTTCCCTTATGGTTTGGTACTCTCCCAAAAGTTCTTCCTTAATCCCATCCTGCTGGTAGTTAAGTTTCACTGTGTGAAACTGGGGAGGATGCATACAGACATCAGAAATGGCTAAACATTCTTCTTAAAAACCTATCATCCCGGCAGAGGCACATGGAGTGCAGACACAACCATGTGAGCTCTCAGGCCTCCCATCATAGGAAGAAGAATCTGCAATTAATCACAGTCATTCTTCCTTTTAATGAATGCCCTTGGCCTCCCTCTATGGGCCATTAACTCTAGATGCTGGGATACAGCAGTCTACGAAACAGACAGAAATGCCTGCCCTGCTGGATTTTATGTCATACTAAGAAGAGACAGATGGTAAACAAATGTACAAAGCTCTAGAAAAGAGCTATAGAGAAGAGCAACAGCGGGAAGGAGGCTGGGCATCTGTGGCAGGGCAAAGTTTCGTGTTTAACCTCGCAGGGCTGGACGTCTTCACTAAGATGCTGTTTGAGCAAAGACCTGAAGAGGTCAGGAGGTCAGGGGGGGCAGTGAGTGGTGTGATCAAAGGGGTGGGTCAATTAAGTTTTTTCTTTATCAGGAACGTGTGTCACATCTGCCAGCTCTGAGCACAGACAGAGAGTGAAACCAGCACACTGCAAGAATCTTCACAGAAGATGGCGGTGGATCGGGCCAGGGTGGTCAGACTGGAGGTGGCACATGACAGAGATTTTAACTCATCATACATATGGCATCTCAAAGGCTGAGGCTGTTCTGCAGAAGTGCTAGGATTCCAAGGTCAGATGAAGGGCAAGGGACCATGGAACAAAGAAACACACACAGAATCACCAGAATAGCAGAGTCATTAGAAAATGGAGAGAGAGAGAGAGAGAGAGAGAGAGAGAGAGAGAGAGAGAGAGAGAGAGAGAGAGAGAGAGAGAAGATGACATAAGCTTACAGGGTCTGAGTAATGCTCAACACTGCAGAACATTCAGCTAGGGATGTGTCTGAGAGAGGTGCATCAAATCTGATGGGCAGAAGGCCATAGGTGACGTCATCAAGGGCAGCTTTGGTTGGTTGCTGAAGCTGAGACAACTGAGAAGAGAAGAAGGGCAGAGAGATGATGTGGAGGGCCCTTTCAGGAAGCATCACAGGTGCAGGAACAACTGTCAAAGTTTTTATTATAACCCACAGTGAGATGTGTATCTATCTCCTCCAGTGATCTGCACTTGTGTGCACATAGCAGTCTGATTTGCAAGAACTACTTTGGGACATAGTGAGTTCTCACATGTGTAGTGTACGCTAACATTCTTCATCCTCTCCCATAGAATCTATTTTTTAATGCTTGCCAGCATCCAATACATTGGTTTTTTTGACTTCATCTAAAACCTTGACTATGATTTGAACTCATTTTTAGCAACAACTGGCTAAAAAGCTGCCACCTAGAAGCTCACGCTCAACCGTGGGCATTGGAATCATATTTTGGTCATTATGCTCAAACTGTAAGAAACATCATTCTTTCTTCACAGGTGGAATTTCTACCCTTCAGCACTGGGACAGAGAATGGTGAGCATGTGCAGGACCATGAGTTTTATCTCTAACACCAGAAAAACAAGTAGAAGGAAAGGAAAGACTTGGCCTGGATGGATAGTGACAGTCACATTGTGTTCATGGATGATTTCCTGCCAACAAAACAGCATGGGTGTCTCTCTGCCCTGATTTGATTCTGTCTCTGTGATGCCTAATCTTTGATCTGTGACCTAGGGCTGGCTCAGGCGGGTTAGCTGTACCAGGGAGCTTGGTCCTCAGTTGAAATTTAGAATGGATCTTTTTTGAACAGAGATTGATGTTTATTACGGATGAATAAACACCAGATGAATAAATGCAAGTGATATTAAGTGCTATATTTTTGAGAAGCAAAAAAACCAGTGTAAGCCAACGAAGACACTTATTTTGTCTTGTGTTGCAACTCTGTGTAAAACAGAATGAACAAGGACAAGAATATTTAAATGAACAGTGGACAGGAGAAGAGAGAGAGGACCATAGAGCAACCTCACATATTACAGGATGGAGCTGCCAGGTCAATTGAGTAGGAAGGTGTAGAGATCTCCAAGGAAGAGAGCGATGAGTGGGAGTGGGGTCACCTCTCCTTTGGGGTTGGTTAGTTCCAGATAGAGCTAAGTTTGTTGACTGATAATGGGAATACAAAAATAGTTTTTCTTTGTTTTTTTTTTTAATTTTAATTTATGTGCATTGGTGTAGGGGTGTCAGATCTTGGAGTTACAGACAGTTGCGAGCTGCCATGTGGGTGCTGGGAATTGAACCCGGGTCCTTTGGAAGAGCAGGCAATGCTCTTAACCACTGAGCCATCTCTCCAGCCCTAAAACTTTGGAGCTGTGCTCTGGCACTGACCAGGTGTGAGATTAAGAGGAAGGTACCAAAGGTCTGGGATGGCCCAAGTGGGCATGTTGCTGGCAGCGCGGGGCTTGGCAGAACACAGATTAGCAGTTGTCGATTTGCAGATTCAAACCCTGGCTTTTCCTTTTGATTTGAAGCTAAGGCCATGAACCGGCAACCTACCTGAGGTATACAACACTCACGCATTTGTTTTGTTTGCTCTCTGGTATTTTATTCTTAACATTGCAGACTTTTTAACTAGCAGCAAAACACTGCAGAAGTTCACTTTTCATTTTGTGTTTAGGAAAAAAAAAAGTGGAAAATTTATTTTTTGTGCATAGTGTCAGTGCTTAGTGTTTTGGGTTGATAATTGGATTGCTGAAGGTAGTGTAGTAAACACCATCCATGATTATAGCACGTGTCCCATAAAGATGCATCCAGGATGCTAAGCTCTAGCCCTTGCACCTTCCTCTATGTAACTGCCAATCTCCTTGTAAAATTCTTTAAGAATTTCATACAATGCATTTTAATCACATTTCCTTCATCCCATGACTCCTCCAGAATTGCCTCCATTTCTCCTCCTACCCAACCCATTTGAGTCCAGTTCGTTCTGCTCATACCCTCCGGGGTATGAGGTCATCCACTAGCCCATGCCCACCATACTAGGGATTACACCTCTGTATGAACCTGACCCTCCGCTGGCTTTATCGGCTTCCATAGTCTCTCAGTTGGGGATGAGACCTCCCCCGACCTCCTCTCTCCATGCTGAGGTTTTGTCTGGCTTGAGGTTGCATGGGTCTTGTGCGTGCTGCCATAACACTGTGAGCTCATGTGTGCAACTGTCCTGGTGTGTCCAGAAGTCACTGCCCTGTTGTGTTCATCCACCACTCCAGTTTCCACAGTGTCTGTACTCACCCTCATTCCACAACTATTCCTAAGCTTTGGTAGACAGGATTAAGATATAGATGTCCCATTCAGGGCTGGACACTCTGCAGTCTCTCAATCTTTGTATTTTGACTAGTTCTGGGTCCCTAACATTTAGTAATCTAAGTTTTAAACTAAAGAGCTTCAAATGAAGATGCAGGATTTTCAGGAGTGGGGCAGACAAAAAAAAAAAAGCAATAAGAAAGAAATACACTCTGTGTGTGTGTGTGTTTCTCTCTCTCTCTCTCTCTCTCTCTCTCTCTCTCTCTCTCTCTCTCTCTCTCTGTGTATATGTACCAAATAGAAATATTTAAAAATCCTTCAATATTAGAAAAATAAGAAAACTAATTGCTATGTCTTCTCTGGCATGGCTCCGCAGGTGAGAGTGGGCATCCCTTTAGCAAACTGTCCGTCTGTCTGGGTCTTCCTGCACTGTACTTCCTTGAAGAAAACCAAGGCAAAGGGTGGGATCCATGCCCCTACCTTCCTGCCCTTCTTTCGATGAGGCAAGATGTAATTTGATAATGGCCTCATTTCTGTGGTTAGTAGGAAAAGAATGGCACAGATGCCCGTTTTGGGTCTCTGGATGAATCTCCCATGTCTGCTCAGTCTCCCACATTCCTTATGTGACCACCTGAAGTACTTGTCTATGGCATCAAACACTAGGTTTATGGAAATCAGATAATCTCTTTTGAACCTGGCTCTGGCCAAGGAACATGGATGCACATTATATGTGAAAGTGTGCCTTTGTAGTCCCAGAGTAAGGGGAAATAAAAGAAACTAAGGTCCTTTTCATATAGTTTGTAAGAATATAAGGTAGACATATTAGAACCGAGTTTGAGGGGGGAAAGAACAGGCTAGGACCAAATAAAACAGACTTGGCCTTGAGCTTCTCTTGATGGCTCCTGGCGAGTGTACGAGGTGTTCACATGGCACTTCTCAAGTGCTGACGTGCTTTGAAGCTAGCAGAGAGACCCTAAGACAAAGCTTCCATCTTGTACACATTTCTGTGCCAACTTTGCCCACTACGTCTCTCTCTCTTTCCCCCATCACTCCCCCTTATCATACTATGGTGGGCTTAGAACTTCCTGTGCTTTTTTCCCCCCCAAAGTCTCCACCCACTGAGCCTGAGTGTGCACTGAATAGACGTGTGCGACATCGGGCTCCGGCACCAAGGGGACAGTTATTCTCCTTACGTATTAAGGAAAAATAAAGTCTTCCACATGTTTACTTGACAGAGAAGAGAGTGTGAAGGAAGATGGAAAATGCAACGGAGAAGGGCGTGTGTGACAGGACCTTTCAAGGTCAGGAGACAGGGTGCTGCACACTGTGCCAGTGAAAGTTAATTTTAACTCTATTCAATGGAAAACCCATATGGAGAGCTGCATATGGCAATAATTCAGAAAAATCCTACATGAAGTTTTCTTTTGTTATGAATTCATAGCAGTTACAGATATCATGTTTATACAGGATTGAAAAGAAGTATGTACTGAGAGATTGTTTTACCAAATTATATACTATTCCTCCTTTTACCATTGTGCACACTACTATAGAACTCCATGTAAGTAATGTCTTCCCAGAAGCTGTTCTCTCTTGGTTTGCTGCTGGAAATAGCCGTCTCTAAGTAGTTTCGGTGTGTTAGCTATCAACCCAACTCCCAGCTCCAGCTCTGTCTCTTCACGATGTAGCTTTTGAGTTCCAGTGTGTCTTCTATGTTTGGAACAAGTTTTTATGCTTTGTGTATTCTTGCTTCATTATCTTGTGTTTGATTCATCGTGCATGCATGGAGGGTGAGGCCCCGAGTCCTCTCTGTGATGCACACAGCTTCCTGTGTTTGCCATGGCTACTGATGCATCTTCAGTGGCTTTGCGGGGCGTTACTCTCCTTTTCTCCCACGATCAGTCATCACACCTGATGAGTTGGTCCAGAGTTCGCGTGTGTATCTCCTCCTAATGGCAGAGCTGCAGATGCTGACCACTCTGCTCAAATGCTGGTGCCAGCGTGACCAGAACATCCAGGGGCTGTGTGGTCCCTTTCCCTCTAGCTGACCTTCTACTATTAGAATGCTTTCAGTGCTCTCTAAACCTGTATGGTTTGCAACCAGGGCGTTCTGTCCTCTAAGCAGAAAGTCCCTTTCTGTTTCACCCCTCATTACTTCTAAGGGGTATTAAGAGGAGGAACACACATTCTTTCGGAGATAAATAGGCTGCATGAAGCTGAATCGTGTCAGAGGAAATAATATATACTTACATATCCATGTATACCTACACACACATATATGTATGTGCATATATACCATATGCTATATATGCACCTACATATCCATATATACCTATATACCCCCACATGTATGTATACACACACACACACACACACACACACACACACACACACACACACACACTATACCCATGCTCAATTATTTCCCAGAACTCCCTGGACTCATCATGAAAACAGGGGCACAATTGACCTTTGTCCTCCTGAAGCTCTTGCCTTAGCCATAATAATCTCTTTGAGGCCAATTCCTTCCCCATTGCTGCACATTGACTTCTTAACAGGAAATCTGGCTGTAATACAATCAGCATCCGACCATTTAATCTAGCAATGCAAAATTAATTACTATATGATATTGACTCATCATTTTAAAAAGAAGACACTTTTTAATTCATAAAAAAAATTATGAGATTTAAGAGCTGGGCATGGTGGTGCATGCCTTTAAGCCTACCACTAGGGAGGCAGAGGCAGGTAGATCTCTGTGAGTTTGAGGCTAGCCTGATCTACAGAGTGAGTTAAGGACAGCCAGGGCTATGTTACACAGAGAAACCATGTCTCAAAAAGCTTATGAGATTTTTGAACACAGAGCTTTTACTCATGAGCAAATGCCTCTATTGGTGAAAATTAGTGCCACAGATTGGCTTTTTATGAAATTTCTTGGGTTTAAAGTTATTGTGTCAGTTTGTGAAGTTTTTGCAGTCATTTCTGACAGTATAGGGCATCATAAATACCTCAAAGATTGTTAGCTAAAGGATACAAATAGGTTCACAGGGAGAGTGGGGGGCAGAGTAGCAAGGCTCCGCAGTGTTTGCCCACATGCTCTGTTTAAAGCACTGTCTCTCATCATCTTTTTTGTAGATCAGGGGACGGGGCCTAGGAGGAGTTAAAGGACCCGTTCTAAAGAGCACAGCTCACAGGTACTTAAACTAAGCTGAACTCCTGCTCCAGAGCAGGTTCTCCTTCAAGTTAAGTGTTCTAGATATATGTTTCTCTGTTCAGCAGTGAAAATGCCTCTGTTCCTTATGAAAATGACTCCAAGAATTGGAATGTAATTTGGTGATAAAGCGTGTACCTGACTGCTTGACAAGTTAGACAGCATAACAAAATAAAACAGCCCAAGGACAAAGCAAAGCCAGACAAAACCCAAACAAATGAACCTAAACACGCAATTTTAGGTGGAGCCAGCACCAAGATCAGGAATGCCATGGTACAAAATCATAGGTAGTTATTATTATCTGATAATTATTATCAGATTCCAATCTTTGTCTTCAAATACTGGAGCTTTTTAATTGAAAGGAAATCCAAGTATACATCATAAGTAAAAGTTCTAATTATACATTTTGAATAAATAATTTGATTTTCTGGAATATGAAAATGCCAGTATAAAGAGAATTACATAATCTCACTTTCTGAAATTTAATTTGTTTATTTTTGTAGCAAATAGGACGTAAATTACTTCCATTTGAAGGGAAATTAAATATAACAAAAGAAAATTGTAGTTGAAACACTAATATAACTATTGAGAGGTACAAGATATTAAATTTCCACTATAAATTAAGAAGTGAGTTCTATATAAAACAAATATGCAGAAAATAAGAATTTCAATTATTATGCATATCATAGAAAATTTTGGAGATTGAGATCATGACGCATGGAAATGGAAGGTTTTTAAAGATAAACTTGAAAAAAGCCAAACAATCAGAACAAAAGAAAATATTAAAAATTAGAGAAAATACGATGTTATATTAGTGCATGAAAGTACAATTTCCTAATTATTTCAATCATTTACTGTTTTCTTGGTATCTTCCATCCCACTTGCTCTTATAATCTTTCTGTCTCTTTCATATAATTCCCTGATCCCCAAGGGGAGAGATTTGATAAAGATATCTCATTTAGGACCCTCAATCTGCAGGATTTTCATTTGTGGGTCTCTGTATTGGTCTCTATATCCTGCCATTAATTACATAACTTTAGAGATGGCATCATCAATAGGAATTCTGAGAACCAACCACAGATGTTTGGAGACTCTGTTGTCTAATAGCAACAGTATTTGCTCTGGCTATTTTTATGTCAACTTGACACAGGCAAGAGTCACTTGAGCTATGGGAATCTCAATTGAGAAAATGCCTTCATATGACCAGGCTGTAAGACAGCCTGTAGGGCACTTTCTTAAGTAATGGTTGATGGGGGAGAGCTTAGCCCATTATTAGTAGTGCCACCTCTGGGCTGGTAGTTCTGGGTTCTATAAGAAATCAGACTGGGCAAGCCATGAGGAGCAAGTCATAAACAGCACTCCTTTATAGCCTCTACCTCACCTCCTGCTTCTAAGTTCCTGCCTTGTTTGATTTCCTGTCCTGATTTTCTTCAGTTATGGAGTATCATGTGGAAGTGAAAGTCAAATAAGATGTTTCCTTCTCAACTTGCTTTTGGTTATGGTATTTAATCACAGTAATATTAACCCTACCTAAGACAATGTTTTAAGTCCAAATAAATAATTTTGTGAATAAACCAAAATTTAGTGAAACTAAAGCTATAAGAGTGCAACGTGGATGACAAATGCCATGTATGCAAGTGACAGGTCAGGGAAATTTTGGGTGTGGATAGGACAGCTCTAGAGTCTTTCAGAATCAGTCTTAGCTTGACCTAAGTAAGCTTCTGTGGAAGTGGAAGTCTGTTTTCCATGACTTGATTTCATTCAGGTAGTTTTGTAGTGAGTTATTATAATATATCAGTATTTAAATTAAGGTATCCCAGTGCCAACACATTTCTTTTTAAAATTATTACTATTATTATTTTATTATGTGTGTGGGTGTTTTTCCTGCATGCACGTTTCTGCACCATGCGCATGCCTGGTGCCACCCGAGGCTAGAAGAGGGCATCAGATCCCATGATTTTGGAGATATAAATGGTTATAAGTCACTCTGTGAGTGCTGGGGATTGAACTCAGGTCCTCTGGAAGAGCAGCCAGGGCTCTTTACATGAATCTATCTCTTCATCCACTCAACCTATTTCTGATAGAAGTTTAGAAGATGTTGGTATCACAATACCAGCTTTCAGACTCTCAGAAGCTGTCTTTGTTCTCCATTCATCAGTATAGAAGAGGCAACACCTGACCACTGGGAACTTTGAGTAGAAGCAGTGAGTCAGGAAAATATCTCATCAGGGAAATGGTAGCTTTCCAATTGGTGTTCATAACAAGGTCCAGGATTTCATATAGATCAATGTATGTGTGGTAAAGCAGAAGCAACCCCACATTTTACCAGGGCTTATCTTTCTCACAAGACTCCTCTGTTGTACTGCATGCTCGACTCTGACTTCTGTCGCCAGCTAATTGCAAAGTGTTTCTGATGCTCACCCATGACAGGAGACATTTTCTGAAGGCCTGTGTTTGACTTTCCTCTTTTTTTTTTTTTTAGCTCTTCAACATGATTTTCTTTCAGAGTATCTTCTACTGTAGGGACTGATTTTGAAGAAGTATCCACTAATCACTGTGGAAAGAAAGTGGGTGTGACACACTCTTCTTGGAATGGTGATGGGTTGCTTATAACATAGTGTGGCTCTTGGCTCACTTTCCTAAAGCTCCATTGCACAGACTATGTCAGTGCTCAACAAAGCAGACGGTGCTTGCCATGTGACCTCTTCGGTGGCTCCTGCTACCTTTCTGGAGCTCCCTTGAACCCAGCTTTTTCACCTTTGGCATCTTCCCAATGAGATGTTAATGTCTTAGCAGTCAGGGCCAGTTTCCCCTATTTTCAATCTAGAGCTCTGACTGACATATGAACTTACTTTCATGATAGCACATTCTGAGGTAATAAATATTTAAATCATGTAAATAGCACTTTCCAATATTTTAAAGATATTAGTTAAGTGATTTTGGCCAAGAGAGTTTTTAAAATTGATGGCTGGTATGAAAATATAAATTCAAGACATTTCACTGATAACGTAAACACAAAACCACATGATTTCGCAGAAAGACAATGTGACTTGTTTCTAAGAAAAGATTATAATCTGGGGCAGGAAAAAGCACCTGCTGTAAAAATATAAAATTTTAACTCCATGAAAACAAACCAGAGTGAAAACAAAGGACTAATGAATTGTATGATATATATGCTCACAGCTGTTTAATTTTTTTTTCAGGAAGAATGCTTGGGTTGTTTGTTTGCTTTGTTTTGTCCTAAAGAAAGACTAAGAAGCTAACACAGTTTACAAGAGATATTGAGAAGAAAAGGGATAATTTTCTATCTTGATATGGAAAGATATGCAGAAATACAATTCCGTGGAAATCTGACTGTTTCATCTTTGAAAGTCTGACCTACTGTGGGATGAGCTGAAGGAAGGAATATACTACAAAGAATTATGAGAGTGTATTTAACTCAATATTGTGTCATCTAAGGGAATAGGATCCCTGCAATCCGTACAACTAACCTTGCCATTGTTTAACATTAAGTTTGATGATTGTACTTAAAACAATGACAGGGTTATTATTACTGTTTCACAGACTTGTGGACTGATGACACAAATTCTTCATTTACTGAACCTACTTACTCCTCACCTCCTCCCTCACTACCTCCTCTTCTAACTTCAAAATTTACTTACTTGCATCCTCATTAGCATAAGCTAAATGTATCCCCTGACCCTTGCAGCCTAGATTCCCTAGAGAGGCCAATCATTACTAAGTTACTGGAAACTTTGCTGACTAGTTAACTGTTAGGTCCTGTCCTCATGACTACCACTGTTATGGATGTCACTGGTGATACAAAAATTGAATTTTGTTAGGGTAATGAGTACCGAGCTTGACTTGAGCTTTGAATAAATGATAGGGGGCAATTAAAGATGAGGAATATAGGCCAATATTACATGGCATTTTATTTTTCAGGAAAAAAAGAAAGGCTACGGCCACTGAAGGAAGTATTTTCTGTTTCCTCTTTTAGTCTGGATAGAATTGGCTATTTGTATACTGATGCAATTGGGCCAAAGGAGAGAAGAAAACTACTTAGGAAAGATGATATACATAGTAAAAGTGCCTGAGAGTGAGTACAAAGCAGGATGGCTGGCTTGAACTAAGAGCATAGAGTTCACTCATGATGATATAGAAGGGCTGGGAGGGGCATGTACAGATGAAGATTGATAATGTGTTGACCTTTTTCCACTGCACTAAGAAACTTCTCTGGTGAGGTCCAAGAACCCACAGTTGTTAAAGTACAGAGAGAAGTTGTCAGTCAGTGGGGGGCTGAGCAACAAATAGAACACACTTATTTCCTTCACCCCAAGGCTCAGGGACCATTTCAGAAGAGAGGCAGAAAGATAGTATGAGCCAGAAGTCAGAGAAGACTGTGCCAAACTGTGTCTTCTGAACATAACAGGATCACTTCCGTCATGAACTGACATCAGCCTAAACAGAGTGGCAAAAGATCCAGCCAGTCAACGTTCTGCCATGGAAGGGAAAAAGTTTCATGTGAACCAACCCTAGCTGAGGAACTAAGGGCTGCTGCTCGCTTTGTGGGGTACAGACAGTCAATTTTGATTAAGGGTGTGGCCTCTGTTGGGTTGGCCACTATCCGGTAGATAGCCCCATACCCAAGAGTATATGGGCAGCACCAAGTGGACTCAATGGTTTATTTTAAAAGGATATCAAGTTGTGGGGATATGGAGGTGAGGGTAGATCTAGGAATAGTTGGGGGATATTGTGGGTAGATATGATCAAAATATGATGCTATAAAGTTCTCAAAGATGTATAAAATTATTACATTAGGTTGAAATTATATTATCATTTTAAATTTATAAGTATAAACAAAAATTATAAGTCATAAAAGCATTATATTAAAGAAAAATAAAATATAAAGCTATACATGTCATACCTTTGGTGCGACATTGAATGACTTTTGACGGTGTATTTTTTAATTAGAAAGCAAGACCACCAGAAACACAGGATGAAGAAAGTTTGGTTATTTTGTAGGATAGGAAGTTATTTGGTAGACATGCGGAAGAGTGAGTGGGGCAGGAATAGGCTGTACAGTGGTTATGCTTAAACTTAACATTGATTATAGAGATCGTAGATTTACAAAGACACTTGTCAGCAACAGAGTAGGTTGGGAGCTGGTTGTACTAAACATGCAACTTTCTGGTATGAGCATGTTGAACTGAGAGTCAAAGTCATTTGGATTGTGCACAAGATGCTGAAGCCAGTGAGGAGATATAATTGAGCTGGGTGAGAATGAAAGTTAGAACAGCAGGCAAGAAGCTACACTGGTACAGTGCATGGTAGACAGGAAGGGTCTGGATTAATGAAGCTGCCAAGCATCTGAATACATGATGGTGGTGATGGTGACTATGACAATGACATAGATAATAGCTACAATGATGATGATGATCATGGCGAAAATGAAGGTACTCGTAGAAGTAAGGGCTCACCTGCTCCCAACCCAATGACATTCTCACCCACTGTACAGTTTGAGATGAGGGTCAGGTGGATGAGGTGTGAGAACCACTGCTAAGGAATAAAGATGCTTGTGCTTTGGTGTATCTCACGCTCAGGATTAAAAAGGGAGACTAGGAGAAAAACTACACAGAATATGGAGAAGTGTTTTCCAGAAGATTTTTCTCTTTCATCCTGAGATGGGCATCAGCAGAGGTCCTGAGCAAGGCCTTTTCCAAGGTTCCTGGTACAGAGGCCTCAGTGATGAGCTAAAAATGTGAGAGTGTGGTTAAGAGTACCCCTGACCTTAGGAACTTGATATGAGTTCTTTTTTTCTTTCTTCAGTGCAGAGAAAGCTACTGTCCTTGTATGATCTGCCAGGTCAAGCCATTGCACCTGTCTCTGGGTTGGTTCTGAAAGGTCATACTAGGTCATATGTGTGGAGGTTGCTGGATAAAAGAGTAGCTTGCCATAGTGTCTGAGGATGGATGGGCATTGGATCTAAGATGTCACAGCAGAAGTGAATGGTTATAATTTGGAGAAAAAGGAGAGGTAGTGTTGGATATGAGGAAACTTAAGTTTGTAATTTAAGGCATCAGGGGTGGGGAATGTGGCTCTGTGGTTGACAGTGTACTCTGCAAGCTTCCTGGAAGGTCCTGGGTACAAATTTCACAGTCCAACAGAACATAGTCCAAAACAAATAAAATATATATGGTAGAAATACTGCTGTAAAGATAATTGGCAGCCTATTCTTTCTGCTCTAGTATACTTAAACATTAGCTCATCTGTGTGATTTTTTTTTATGAACATCAGTTTATGAAAACATTGCTGATTCATATCAATCATGAGGAGATTTATATCAGGCCTTTATTTTCTTCCATTTCTCTGTTATGAAATCTATAACTACACTGACTGATTTTACTGGTAGTAGTATATATTTTCACTAATAGTGAACTTTATAAGATGACTGTGGTTGCTTCTTTTAGTTTAAAGTAAGATTTGTTTTTAGCTGACTGTAATTCATCTGTCCCATTCATCTACCTATCATAGTCTGAGAAGCTACTCTTCAATTAGACATCATTTATCCTGTTAAATATCTGGTATTCTGGGCTGGAGAGATGGCTCAGCGGTTAAGAGCACTGGCTGTTCTTCCAGAGCTCCTGAGTTCAATTCCCTGCAACCACATGGTAGCTCACAACCACCTATAGTGAGACCTTGTGCCCTCTTCTGGCCTGCAGGCGTACATGCAGACAGAATACTGTATAAATAATAAATAAATGGATCTTTAAAAAAATATCTGGTATTCTCGGAATGTGTAATTCCTGAGGGAACTTCTTTCACTCCCAATATTTTCCAAAAATGATGCTAAAGTTACTATTTTTCAAAGAATGAAGGTGAAAAGAACAGAGTTTAACTGAGTGCCTAGAAAGTGATCTGTAGTATCTTGCTCTTGCAAAAGGCCAGTGATTAGGGGTCTACGCTGGTTCCCGCCAGGGAGTATGAATATACCTACTTCATAATATTGGGAAATTCTAGTGACAGTATTGCCTTACTTTTGTTTGCACTGCTCAGTTTGTCTATTGTAATTTCCCAGTACACTCTCTGGTTGTATGTACAAAGGAAAAAAAATAAACTTTTGATATTTATATATAAAACCCTATTAAGAATATTAAAAATTCATTGTGCAAGCCATTTTGGTTAAGGTTGATTGGTAGTATTTCCTAATAAAATATCTATTTTTAGAGATTGATTCTTTTTACTTGTTTGTATACACGTGCCTGCTTTTGTGTGTGGGTATGTGCAGATGAGTCTAGGTGCCTGCAGATGCCAAAAAAAGAGTATGTGATTCTTTGGAGTTAGAGTTACAAACAGTTGACAGCCTTCCTACATGGGTTCTGTGAACAAAACTTCTGTCTTCTGGTTCTAGCCTGAATTACCCCCTCCCCGTGTGTGTGCGCGTGCGTGTGTGTCTGCCTACAAGTGGTATGTGTGTGTCACTACACACATGTTGAGGTCAGAAGACAACCTTGAGGATAGATCTTCATCTTCAACCTTGTTTGAGATGGAGTCTCTTAGCACTTGCTACTGTGTGTACAAAATAGCCGGCCATGAACTTCTAAAGGTTCTCTGTCTCCCACCTCCTACCTCAATGTGAAACTAAGAGGTTTAAGAGAAGGTGCCTTCTCTTGCCTTGCTTGGTTTGATTTGCCTGCTAATTTATATAATTTTCTTTCCAAGTTAACTCAGACTCTTATTTATGAAAGTATGTAAATATAGCCAATTTTTCTAGGAGTGAAGTTGAAGGATTTGGTATAGGATTGGTAAAGCGTAAAGTACTGCAAGCTAGGGTCCTCTGTTCTCTCCATTAGCCGTCTGCCATCTAACTGTCATGTTTTCCTGGAATTATAAAGCATTGTGTAGAAGGTACACACTGTGTATGGTTGCTTACGAGTGACTTCAATATTATGTGAATAAGATGTGGATTAGAAGTTCATCGTGGGATAATGAACTACAGCTGGCCTACTTTTAAACTCAAAGTGGCTTCTTGCCAAATTCCCTATTGTGTTTTGCTCCCTCTGACTCACTTTTCTGAGAGCAAATCCCTGTAATGGAGTGTACCGGACTGCACACTGAGGTTTTATCTACTTCTTTGCTGGAGGAAAGCACTTCTATATATAAAAAAAGTAAAACATGCAAGGAGAAGTAATTTTACAATAAAAGAGTGAAACTGTAAACCTACTTTTTCGTGGACACCTGGGTGTTATTCAATTTGCTCCCTTGCTGGCCTTCTTCACCAGCTGGCTATAGAAGAGCGTACTTTTATGACTGTGTAGAGCATCATTTTGAAATGCTCAGGGAACCAAAGAAGTAGTAGTTGATGGTGATGTGGGATTTGCGGGGTACCATAGACGTCAGAAGATGACAATTTAAGTGATGGTAGCAGTGAATTCAGGGTGAAAAGTTGGGTAAGCCAAGATGCAGAAGTTAGTCAGCAGCTCAAATAGTACATGTAGAATGTAGGAAATGAGTGTTTGAGCCACAAAATTACAGCACATCTGTGTGTTTTGTCCTCTCTGCTGGACTGCATACTCTTGAAAGGTGAATGGTTTAGCTTTGTCTTACAGGTGGATGTGACATTGCCATCATGCAGTGGAGCAGCTGTAATGACCTATAGGAGACGCCATAGATATTAGATCTCCCAGCATTCCTGTGGAGGGAAATTGGAGGGTCACAGAGCTTACCAGATTCATAAGGCCTTTCCTAGAACCCCATGAGAGCACCCTCTTCCACAATTATCACCATGTGAGAGCTTGAATAATAGACTGTAGAGGGTATGATTCTTGATCTGGCTGCTTAGAAGTTACCCAGATGATTTTCAGGTCATACAGCTATCAGTGAGTCACCAATATTTCTGTAGAAAGCCCCAAGCTGGACTTGAATCGAATTCTTACTTTGGTTTTGTCAGTGTCATATCTATCTGGGGTTAAAAAGTGATTCTGTCTCTCCAGGAAATGTCATGCAGCAGGGTAGTATTTGGCTTAACAATTGCACCCATAAGTGGCAGGATATGGTGTGCAGTAAGCTTGGCTGCCTCACAAGATGTCTTAAGATGTTTTCTCATGCTTTTTTGGACTCTTCAGCATGCATAGATGTTTGTAATTCCAAGCCACTATGTCTTGTTAGAGGACAAAGGAAATGGCACAGAGGAAATGTGCTGACTTGGGACCACGGCATGATTCAGTTCATCCAAGAGGCTAGTGTTGTCATGGTGTTGCCTTCCTTGTCAACACTGAGCCTGCCTTTCTAGCCTCTGCATTACTCCAAGCTTCTGATGTCTCTTTCGGTATTTAGTATTTTCTGGGTCAACCTAGGAACAGTTCTCGCAGTCCAGCTCTCTCATATGCCCTTACTTGACCTCTTGTCCGACAAAACTTTGGTTCATCTCAGCCCACCCTAATCCCTATGATTCAATGTTATGATATGATACATGGCTTTCACTTAGATGAGTGACACCAGTGTGACCATGGAGCCCTATGCCTGACAACCAAGATTTGACTGGAGATAACTCAATGCTCTGTTGGATAGAGCGCTGCAGCTGTCTTAATGAACATTATATAGCTGATTTAAATTCTGCTGCACAGTCTATTAAATCATAGCTGTTGGATGGGCTCCTGCCTTTGCAGCACGCTGCTAAACCACGATGCGTCTTATTTTCCTTTCTACTCTCTATTTCCAATCATAGATTTGTACATAGTATTTTACAAATAAACTACTAATTTTCAGATAATTGCATCAGGAAAGTGACAGCTCTATTATACTTGGTCTTTTGCTTAGAAAAACACATTAATGTAGAAGACACATTTAGATCTTTAGCCCCAGAGAGACTGTTTTCAGCATTAGTCAAGTTTATTTTATGTATTCATCTTATTTTATTTTTTTATTTTCAAGAAAAGAAAATAGCTATTGAATTTGGCAGAATTGTCTGGGGGATTTCTGGCTGAGCGCATCCATGTTTCAGCTTCTGCAGAGCTGTATAAGAATTAAATCCATGTGTGAAACCTTCAGCTCTTGAGTTGTTTGGACGTCACTTTCAGAATGCGGTGTCCTTGTGCAGTCATGAAACAGGGCCAAGAGTCAGTGTCTCTAAATGGGAGCTTACTTTGTCAAATAATACTTGGCATAATTTAAATATGATTATAATCTTACTATAAAGGAATGGGTGTTGTTTAAAACTAAATTAAAAGCGAATGTTTAAGCCGTAGCTTTCTTTGTGGTTTTGTCACTATCCTCAACTTTGTTGATTCTGGAATGATATTCTCCCTTGTTCTCCAAGACCCCATTGGACTGACAGTGAAATGAAACTGCTTGTAGAAGAGGATGGTTTCTCTTGTGTTTGCTCCTTGGAGACAAAATCTTTTCCTGAGAGGATTTAGCTGGTTTACCTCCCTATATGTGTAACCAAAGCAAGGTTCTCTTTCGAGAATATTTTAAAAGACAGTCAATTTAGTAAATATAATTCAACTATGTTTGAAATCACTTTGTGTGTAAAGGTATGGTGTGGGTCTGTGTGGTATGTCACACATGTGTGATGGAGCACATGGCTGTGTGCCTGAACTCCTCCATGAACTCAAGTAAGTTGGAGAAAGACGTTGGATGTCCTGCTCTGTCACTCACTACCTTATTTCTTTGCATCAAGGTGTCTCTCACTAAAACCAGAGCCAGGGTAGGGAGCCAGACATGATCTTCTGTCTCTACCCCTCATGGGTCTGGGACTACAGAGATGTGTAGTTATATTTGGATTTCATCATGGATGGTGGGGATTTGAACTCATGCCTTCATGCTTGTTTAGGAAGCAATCTCACCCACTGAGCCATCTCTCCAGACACCTCAAAACTATTAATCTTTCTTCCAAAAAAGAAAGTAGAAAATTATGAAATAGTGGATATGTATATCTATATTCTTTATTTTTAATTTTTGAGGATTGCATCTATAAGTACTGTAGATCATTCTCTTCCTCCCCCTCCCCCTCCTTTCTACCATGTCACTTTCACTCTCTCTCAAATTCATGAGTATTTATTTCATAATTATATATGCATACATATGTTTATTAATATAACCTGTTGCTAGCGTTGCTCTTAGGTATTTAGGGCTGACTTCTTGGGGTTGGTTGATCCTGCCAGCAACCATTAATTGTCCAAAGTTATTCTTCTAAGTCCTGTGAGAATGTATGCTTTTGTTTTTGTTTTTGTTTTTTGTTTAAGCAATTTATTCAGATTACATCTCAATTGTTATCACCTCACTTTTATCTTCCCATTCCCCCCCCCCACCTCTTCTACCCTATTCCCCTCCCCTAGTTCTGTGACAGGAGGGGACCTCCTCCCTTTTGTTTTTAACTACGCATTTAGAGTAACTTGTCACAAGTTGGCTTCTGAATAGAAATTCCAGGAAAAAAATGATGTCATATCCTCCAGTTTATGAAGAGGTAGTGCGAATCTGTTTCAAGAATGCTGGATAATTTGTCATAAATTTTTGAGCGTGAACAGAGTGTCTCAGCTCCATCCCAGGTCCTCTGCTTCATCCACCCTACTGCAGAGGTGATTGTGAGTTCTCAGAGAGTGTGGAACATATGCGATTATGGTCTGTGTGACCCAGTCTGTTTCATGTTTCCCCCATGTTGTATATGAAGCCACCAGCAAAGGGTGATATGAGCAAAGTGGTGTATCTAACTCAGTCAGTAAATTTAAAACTTAGTAATTGAGGAACAGCCATGTCAGTCTCTGGCACTCTGATTTAGCCCAAGGAACACAGCCCAGCAGGTTCCCCACTCATGTGAGGGTACAGTGAGGTTGTCTTTCTCCATCAGGCATGGCCATGGAATTAGGATTTTAAGTTTGTCTTTCTTCCAAATCAGGATGATGGGTTCACCATAGACTCCATTTTACTTGTTATTTGGAGACACAAAATAAATTTTCTTCAGTGGTTCACCTCCCTCTATTTGACTTTAAATCTATTATACCATAGCTTGGCTTTATTAAAAGGCACTATCTCAGCATTCTTTTTCTAGAAACATCCACATTCTAAATACACTTGTTATGGCCTGTGTTATGTTATGGGAATGGTAAAGGGATCTTTGCCTGAGAGAGATTTTTGGATTCGCTTTTCCTCAGTCCTTTGAAAATGTGTCAAGACCACATTGAAGGCCCTGTGACAGGATGGTTACTGTTTTTCCTTGGAGCTTTTTCTCCCAGTCTCTGAGAGGAGACATGGTGACACTGCAACTGAAGATAATGTCAGGATGAGAAGAGGGGCTGTGATGGCCTCATCATCCCAGGTGTCTGGTGATGGACCTGGGCACGTGGTCCCTCTTCAGTTCTTATCATTGTTCAGTGCTGCAGGTCAGCTGGGCTTCACACACAGGCTAGGAGGCATCACCATCTATCAGAACTTGAATAGGCAGAGTGACAAAAGAGAAGCCACTTTCTATAAACCCCTTTCCCGGTGCTGACTAAAAATAGCTTTGAGGGAAAGGTGGGGTCCTGGGGTGTCTGAGCTCATTTCTTAGCCCTTGCAGTGCTGAGTGAAGAGCTCAGTCGCATCACATCTCAGCATGGAAAGGGGGTTCTGGGAGCCGTGTAAAGAGTTTAAATCGGCTTCCCTAATGAAGCTGAAGCAGCCAGCAGAGGCCCTGTAGGAGGAAGAGGAGGCGCCAACTTACCTTTCCTTCTCTGGCCTTTCCGCCATTTCTCCAGCAGCTCTCTAAAGGAGAGCTCTGATTTCTTACAAGATTGTTCCAATGCTAAATTGACACTAAATCAAGAGCACAGTAAGCCCCCCAAAATAGTCTTTTTAAGCGAAGAAAAAATTTTCAGGCAGCCAGGTCTCCAGTGGGGAGAGATGTAGAAGCAGCCAGGCAACAGATAAAACCTCCCAAGGGACTGGGAGCAGGGATGACATGAAAGACATCAAGCTTTATTTAAACCCCATCCTAATAGAGCTTCTTCTTCTTACACTAGCAGCTACAATGACCTATTTCGGGTGGTTAGTATTTTTCCCAATCTAAAAGAATGAAAAGACCATTTGAAACCTTTCTCCCTGTGCTATGTCCAGGTCATGGCACTCCAGACCTGTGGGATACCTTGTGACTCAAGCTCTCAGCCAGTGTGTGTTCGTGCTTTACAGCACAGGCAGGTCATATATTCATGGATCAATAAAAAATGTCCCATTGTGCCCTAAAGGGAGTTAAGGACCAAATCTTGATTTTGCATCACGGTTCTATCAGATACTGACTAGATAATTTTTTTTTCCTGTAAAATGTTGCTAAGCATGCTTGTTTAATTAAAATCCAAAGGGAGGTATAGGGATATGCACGGTAATATGTCCCTTAGAAAAGATTAATACATGTTTAAATGCCAACTAATTTTGTGCTATAGAGAGTAGTATCTGTGTTTCTGCCTATATCACACACACACACACACACACACACACACACAGAGACACACACACACACACACACACACACACACACACACACACACACACATTGGTCATGGGTGCCTACCTGGATTCCAAAGAACCCATAGCAAAGAAACATGTAAAGATGGCATGATAGATTGATATCTTGTTAGAGGTTCTAATAGATACAACAGTGACATACAAATTATTGAGATATATTCAGGTTACATTCAAGAAATGTAATAGGCTCTGGAATAGGTTCTATTCTTTAAAATATCATGGGAAGAAATTCCTGTAAGAAGGAATGACATTTGTATCATCATAGGGGGAACTGTCCTGTGTGAGCTCCTGTTGAAAGCTGGCTTTCATGTTCATATTTGAGAAGAAAACAAACTGTGTTGCTTGTATCGAGTGTGAGAGAGGTAAGAAAAGGACATGGGCTATAGCAGTGACTGAACAGAGTGACTTGGTATTGATTAGACCTTTCCTCCTGGTGACAAAGTGAATCTGGTGTTATAGGGACACAATGGAAAAAGCACTGCTAGTTTATAAAGGGAGATAGTCTGGAATAGGGAGAAGCCAACAGGCAAAGTCTAGATGCTGCTTTCTGTCCATCCATGAGCTAGGAGTTACGCAGGAGTGAGTGTGGAGCTTAAGGGTGGTAGGAGAAAGGTATGCTTTCTTCAGGGCAAAGAAACAGAGAGAAACTTAGTGAGGTCTGTCATGGTAGAACATGGGTTCTAGAGATGGGGAAGAGAACGATGAATGATGCTGAAAAACAGGCGGAACTAATCTGAAGATGAGGACAATGGCATCTTGGCAGTGAGATGTTGGATGTGTATATGACCTTCAAGAGTCCCATAATATTACAGAATACTCAGGTCATCTCAGCAAAATTCACCCACAACATTCATACTTACTGGGCCAATCTTGACAATTTACTGTGACAACAAATAGGCACTGGTATTTTCTTTCTTTCTTTCTTATTATTTT
The DNA here is from genome assembly GCF_964271855.1 of Acomys minous. NCBI lineage: Eukaryota > Metazoa > Chordata > Mammalia > Rodentia > Muridae > Acomys > Acomys minous. Next base: position 45,719,844 of record NC_140496.1, on the reverse strand, counting down.
TGTCTTTCTATTCTTTATAATTTTTATTAAAGATTTTTACATATGTATTTATAATATTACACATATGTACAATAAACTACCTACAGCAAGAAGAAACATGAAACAATAGTGTTTTGGCGATGTCTTTTTGGCAGACTTGAAGAAAACGTCTTTCCTATCTTGGTAAGTCTAAAATTCTGAATGTAAATCAGTATCTATCATATCTCATCATTATCAACTTAAAATATCTATCTAGACCTAAAATTATCTTAGCCCCTAAGCAACTAAGCTTAATTATAAAACTAAACTATCTGGTCTTCATCCCCATCAGAGACTTGAAAAGCAATAAAATTAATTACCTGAGCATACAGGAAGTGCAAGTTAGTAACTTCCCAAATGAGAAGATGACAGAGAGGTTTTGCTGCCTGAGCAGTCACCCAAAGCTTTTTATAATGTTGGAGCATCATTTTCAGCCTTCTGGGCCAATATATCTGACAGACATTTGTGAGGCAGGAACTGTTGAGGACTTGCTTACCCTATCTCGGCAGAGTTTGGATGTTGACTTTGCTTGCTTCCAAGCTTGCCCATTTTTAGGCATAATTCTGTCTGTGGTAAAAATGAGGACATTTTGGTAAGTGGCTTGTTTGCTACATAAGGAGGTACTTTGATGCTCATCATCTTCTTTGAGGAAGGCTAGGTGTTGCCATGAGTTAACCTGTCTCATTGTAAATGTATCTTTGAAATAATAAAAAAACACCTTTAAATGCCATATTCTGTATGCCTCCGAGGCTTCTGAAGACCTTATCTACCTATTTTACCTTGTCTTTCTATATAGTCGTATCTGTCTGTAAAAGCTAGGATGTATATTCTTGTGATAAAAATAGACTAGTAATTGATATGACCATGGTTTGATCAACTGATGATTAACTTGTTTAACTTACTTATGTTAAACAGCCTGCAATAGCACTTCCAAAGTATTGAAAGTAAACTTACGCTATAATTGAGTTGTATGGGTACAATACCTCATATTAGAGTAGAAATATGTATGATGTGTGTGAAGAATAACCTTAAATTTGTATTCTATACCAATGTATCTAAGTTTAAACTTATTTTGCACCTATATGCAAAATTATATGCTGGTGAATTAAAAATAACTTTGAGTAACAATTAAGGCATTAAGTTGAGGAGTATATTCACTAATCTACTTTTTGTCCTATCATAGCTAAACATTTCTTTATTTCCCCTTCTTCCTTTTCAACCCCTATCTCCAAAACTAAGAATGATAAAGGAAGGGAGAGAAATACCCAAGTCCGACCTTGTTTTCTCTGTAAAAATGACCAATAACAATGTATAACCAACTCCCAATGAAAATAAACATCTATCACTCAAGAAAGGAACCCAAAACCTACCCAACCTTCCTTAAGGGAAATGGGACATCATTTTCTTAAGGTTTCTTCAGGCTGATCTGTGATGAATAATACCTTTTTAAGGGCCCAAATCAAATTGGGGAAAATGGTTTAAAAAGCTAGGAATAGCATTTTTGGTCCAGTTTCTAAATGTTGAGAAATTCCAGGCTTAGAGTCCTGTGTAGGACAGTCTGAAATGCTGAACCAATTGGGTTTGGAAGCTTTCTTCAAAGTTGTCCTGGGAGGTATCTTGTTCAGATGAGGCATAGCAACTGAGGCACTTGGCGCTGGAACATGAAGGATGCAGGATGTCAGTGTCCAGCATGCTGAGAGAACTGAATCCTGTCAGGTCTGCTCCAGTGTCAGTGTCTGGTTCTTTTGTTCTGAAAACATATAATTTCTCAAAAGCATTATACAGTCCTAAAACTATAAATGCAGAAGGTGTGGGTGATGCACGGAACAATTAAGGCTGGTTCTCTTTGTATGTGCAGGAAAAAAAAGGACATCTGTACATATCCATTCATGCCATAGGAAGAATGGCATCAAATACTAATTCACAGAGATTCTTGTAGCCAACAAGAAGCATTGTCTATGTCTCAGCCAGTCTCAGAACTATTCCCATGTAGTGGGATTAGCAATATAAGTTACCTGCTTGTTCTGCAGTTCAAATTCTTCACATCCTGATTGTATCCCCCTCTCTCAAATCCTTCCAATCCTCTCTCCCTCAACCCCTCCCTCCCCTAGATCTCAGAAAAAGGAGCCTTACTCCCCTAACATCTGACCTCTGCCTATCAAGTCTCATCTGTAATATCTGTATCCTCTTCCTTGGTGTCCTAGCAAGGTCACCCTACCGGGGGGAAGTGATGATCAAATTTGGGGGGCCAGAGTTCATGGCAGATGTAGTCCATACTCCCCATAGGTGGGACCCACAAGAAGACTCTGCTGTCTATTTCCTACATCTGAGCAGAGGGTCTAGGTCCACATCATATATGGTCCTTTGATGGTGCATCAGTCTCGGTGTTATAGAGTAGTTACCCTGTAATATGTGGCTAATATCCACTTATGTGTGAGTATATACCATGCATGTCTTTCTGGGTCTGGGTTACCTCACTCAGGATGATTTTTTTTTCCAGTTCCATCCATTTGCCTGCAAATCTCAAGATTTCCTTATTTTTAATAGCTGAGTAGTATTCCATTGTATAAATGTACCACATTTTCTTTATCCATTCTTCAGTTGAGGGACATCTAGATTGTTTCCATATTCTGGCTATTACAAATAAAACTTCTATGAACGTAGTTGAGCAAATGTCCTTGTTGTACGGTAGAGCAGCTTTTGGGTATATTTGGGTATGGCTGGGTCTTGAGGGACAATTATTCCCAATATTCTGAGAAAGCACCAGATTGATTTGCAAAGTAGTTGTACAAGTTTGCACTCCCACCAGCAATGGAGGAGTGTTTGCCTTTCTTCACATCCTCATCAGTATGTGCTGTCACTCGAGTTATTGATCTTAGCTATTTGTATAGGTGTAAGATGGGATTTCAGAGTCCTTTTGATTTGCATCTCTCTGATGACTAAGGATGTTGAGTATTTCTTTAAGTGTAATTCAGCCATTGTATATTCCTCTGTTGTGAATTCTCTGTTTAGTTCTGTGCCACATTTTTAAATTGGGTTATTTTTTTGGTGGTGTTTAAGTTCTTGAGTTCTTTATATATTTTGGCTGTTATCCCTTTGTCAGATGTAAGGTTGATGAAGATATTTTCCCAATCTGTAGGCTGTTGTTTTGTTCTGTTGACATTGTCATTTGTCTTACATAAGCCTTTCAGTTTCATAAGGCCCCATTTACTAATTGTTGATCTTAGAGCCTATGCTGTTGGTGTTCTGTTCAGGATGTCATCTCCTGTGCCAATGAGCTCAAGGCTCTTCTGCACTTTTTCTTCTAACAGACTTAGTGGGTCTGGTTTTACGTTCAAGTCTTTAATCCATTTGTACTTCAGTTTTGTGCAGAGTGATATATATGAATCTATTTGCATTTTCTACATGTAGCCATCCAGTTAGACCAGCACCATTTGTTGAAAAAGCTATCTTTGCCCCACTGTTTTGATCTGGTTCTTTGTCAAAAATCAAGTGTTCATAAGTTTGTGGGTTTATTTCTGGGTATTCAATTCAATTCCATTGATCAACCAGCCTATTTCTATGCCAGTACCATGCTGTTTTTATTATTGTTGCTCTATAGTACAGCTTGAGATCCAGGATGGAGATTCTTCCAGAATCTCTTTTATTGTACATGATTGTTTTTAGCTATTCTGTGTTTTTGTTTTTCCATATGAAGTTGAGAATTGATCATTTAAATTTGGTAAAGAATTGTGTAGGTATTTTGAGACGATCATGTGGTTTGTTCATATGATGAATTACATTGATGGATTCTGTATATTAAACCACACCTGCGTGCCTGGGATTAAGCCTACTTGGTCATGATGAAATATATTTTTGACGTGCTCTTGAATTCAGTTTGTGAGTATTTTATTGAGTACTTTTGCATTAATGTTCATAAGAGAAATTGGTCGAAATTCTCTTTCTTTTTGAGTATTTCTGTGATTGAGGTCTCAAGGTGACTGTGGCATAGTAGAATGAGCTTGGTAATGTTCCTTCTGACTCTATTTTATGGAATAGTTTGAAGAAAATTGGTATTAGCTCTTCTTTGAGGATCTGGTAGAATTCTGTACTGAATCCATCTGGTTCTAGGCTTTTGTTGGTTGGGAAACTTTTGATGACTGCCTCTGTTTCTTTAGATTTTTAAAGGACTATTCAATTTGTTTACTTGATCTTGATTCAATTTTGGTAACACACACACACACACACACAGACACACACACACACAGACACACAGACACACAGACACACACACAACACAGACACACAGACACACACACACACACAGACACACACAACACAGACACACAGACACACAGACACACACACACACAGACACACACACACACACAGACACACACACACACACACACACGGACACACACACACACACACACACACACACACACACACACACACAACTTTTTTTAAATAATAAAAAAAAGAAGAGAGTGCTGGGTGCTGTTGAGGACAAGAAGAGAAAGAAATGGTTTCCAAAGAAGTCAATCACTCTTTGTCCTAAAATGATCGAACTCTGTTTGGTGGGTGAATATATATTTGACAGATAAAAATAAGAAAACACATTAATAAATTACTTAAATTTACTGTGTTGGCTAAATCAAAATTTTAAGATTTCCATCAGAGAAAAAATAAATAAATAAAAGGAAATTCTTGAAAAAAAAAAAGAAAGAAAATTGTCCATTTCACTTAGGTTCCCAAATTTTATGACATATAGGCTTTTGAGGTAAGAACTTGCTGATTCTTTTTATTTTCTTGGTGTCTACTATTACGTGACCCTTTTCATTTCTGATTTTGTTGGTTTGAATAGTCTCCCTTTTCCTTTTAGGTAGTTTTGGCCAAGGGCCTGTCTACCTTGCTGATTTTCTCAAAGAACCAGCTCTTGGTTTTGTTGACTCTTTGAATTGTTTTCTTTGTTTCTAACATATTGATGTCAGCCCTGAGTTTGATGATTTCTAGCTGTTGGGTGTGTCTTCTTCTTTTTGTTGCAGAGCTTTCAGGAGCACTGTTAAGTTGCTAATATGGGAGGATCTCTCCAGTTTTTTTTTTCTTTTTATAAAGGCACCTAGTGTTATGAACTTTCCTCTTAGCACTGTTTTCATTGGGTCCCATAAGTTTGGGTATGTTGTGCCTTCAGTTTCATTGAATTCGAGGATGTTTTTAATTTATCTTTTTATTTTGTCCCAATACCCAAAGGCCATTGAGTGCCATTGAGTAGGGAGTTGTTCTCTTTCTTTGAATTTGTAGATGTTCTGTTGTTTCATTTGTTGCTGAATTCCAGCTTTAATCCATGGTGGTTTGGTAAGATATAAGGTTGTTTTTTTTTAAATTTTCTTGTATCTTTTGAGGTTTGTTTTGTGACAAAGTATATAGTTAATTTTGGAGAAGGTTCTGTGATGTGTTGAAAAGAAGGTGTATTCTTTTGTTTTTGAATCGAGTGTTCCTTAGATGTCACTTAGGTCCATTTGCTTCATAATGTCTATTAGTTTCATTGTTTCTCCATTTAGTTTCTGTCTTGATTATCTGTCTATTGGAGTGAGTGGGGTGTTGAAGTCTCCCACTATTAATATGTGGGGTTTAATGTGCCATTTAAGCTTTAGAAATGTTTCTTTTATGAATATGGTTGTTCTTGCTTTTGGAACATTGCTTGTGTTTGCAGTTATTTGTTCCTTTTAATTCCCTCTTTAGGTCTTGAATAGTTTTATTTGTTTCTTTACTGTTTGGTGGAATTTTCCTGTAATTCTTTATAGGATTTATTCAATTCCTTCATCTGTTTGAATGTATTTTCCTGAAATTTTTTGAGTGATTTATTTTCCTCTTTCAAGGCTTCTATCATTTTCATCATCTCAGATTTAAAGTCTTCTTCTTGTGCTTCATGGGTATTCATATCTCTAGGGCGTGCTGTGGTAAGATTACTGGTTTCTGGTGGTGTTATATGGCTCGAGTTTTGTTGCTAGTCTTCTTGTGCTAGCCTCTAGGCATCTGGTTGTCTCTGGTATTAGCAGGCCTAGAGGTTCCTCCAATGGGGTCACTGTGTGTGTCTCACATGGGCCAGGCAGGTTGGGAGGAAGCAATGAGAGCCCCGAGCCAAAGGTTGTTTGTTATGGCTCCCCAGAGGCCTCCTCAGGATGGTGGACAGTGGATGTTGAAGCCTGCACCCAACTCAGCTCAGCTGGGTTCCCTGTCTCTATCCCACATTGAGAGGATTTGCCTGATAGAGTTTCAAGGCCAAATATGCTCAGGTGCCCTACAGTTCTTTTGGAGATAGCAGGGTTCTGCCTATCTGCTTTGTGTTCCACATGGGCTAGGCCAGTAAGCAGCTGAGGGCTGCCAGAGATCCGTGCATGAGCATGAAGCTGCTCTGGTGCACCTCAGACCTTGAGATGGCAGCAAATGTGAGTTGTGGCCCACACCAGACTCAGCTCTGCCTATCTGCTCATTGTCCCAGGTGAGCCAGGCCGATAAGCAGCTGGTGGCTGAGGGGGACCTGAGCCCAAAGCTGCTGGGGTGCTCTACAGGCCTTCTCAAGATGGCAGGGCTCTGCTTATCTGCTCTGTGTACCAGATGTGATAGGCTATTAAGCCATTGGAGATGGAGAGAGATCACAGCCCGAAGCTGCTGTTGGGGTGGCAGCTAATGGCGAGTGTGGCCTCCTCAGGTCTCTGCTCTGTGTCCTAGCTGCTTCAGGCCAGTAAGCTTCAGGCAGGCAGAGAGAGAGAGAGAGAACCAAGCTGGAAGCTGGTCGCAGCATAGCAGCTAATGCAGAGTGTGGCCAGCGCCTGGACTCAGCTCTGCCTGTCTGCTCTATGTCACAGATCCAGTAAGTAGTAGACAGGCAGAGCGAGCCCAATGCCACATGGGTGTCTTACAGTCTTTCTCAAGGTTTTCCTCCCGGACTTTTCTGTGTGTTAGCTGGGTGGCCAAGGGTCAGACCCACACGTGCTTCACACAATGTGGATCTCTCTCATCTGGGAATCAGCAGCACTGGTGTTTTGCTCTCAGTTTAGTCTTTAGGTCGCTGTGCAGTCCTGTTTGTCCTGCTGATCAGAAGGATTGTGTGCTCTGCGCCGCCATCTTGGATCTCCTCAGCACTGGTGTTTTCTAAACCTCCCACTTATGAGGCTATTTTTGGTTGTCACTTCCCCACTGTTCTTTGTTCTGTGGAATGCTTACATCACAAAAGACGTGGACCATGCCAAAGCTTCTGTTTCTCTCTCAAAAGTTTCCTGAGGAGAAACAAATGAGTCAGAAGAAGAATTAGCAAGCTCACTGCCCCTGCATCCTCTAATACTTTGAATCCCGGGAAGATGAAAGTTGGATATGCTCCCTATCTCAACAATTCTGTAAAACTTTATGTCATGCATTTCTTTGTATAAATGCAAATCAGAGCCTTATTTAATTATCTATGGTTATTTTTGCCTTTGCTTGATTTTCTCAATGCTTAATTTTGTGCCTTGATGTTGGAGCTATTTCAAGAAGCTCTCTGAACCCTGTTATAATGAACTTAAAATTAATAAGTAAAAATAATCAGAGATCTTTCTAAGCTCATGAGTTTCCCGGCATAACCTCAGTTCTCTGCTGAGTTGGTGAGCATCCTTCATCCTTTGTCAGTGGGTAGCTTTTGTATATGAGTGTGTCTAACAGACTTTCCTTTTAGCACCTGTGCATTAAAAAAACCCTCCAAAACAAAACTAAAAACAGAACAATAACAAACAAACAAACAAACAAAAAAACCCCACACTGAACTTACTAGTGACAGGATATCAGACTATTCCCCATGGATAGAGAAAATATTTCTCCAAATCTACTTTGTTTCTAAAAATAGACCCCTATTATCATCTTATCACCAAGGATGGCGCATGTTTACTCTTTAATTCTTAGTTTCCATGGCTTGCCCTCTACCTTCTGTACAGGTGTAACAGAAACAAACCTTCTCTTGCTAAAATGTATCCTTCAAAATTATTAAGCACCACTCAAGAGTAACTCAAGATTAGAACTGAAACTTTTTTTCAGGTATGTTGCTGGGTCTTTGGAGTGAATTTGATGCTCCAGATCCTGTGTAGTCATTGAGGATGACTGCCGGGCAATACTAAGGATGGAGGAACACTTACGGGCTCCCTGAACTTTTCTTTGCACTCAGATTATGTGTTTGGCTGTCTTTGTGTTTTACTGTCTTGTTAGTGCCTGAATTTTCTTGAGGAGTCCTTGGGGTGAAAGTCAGGATAACTTGCATGGGGAACTAAGCTAAACCCCCTATTTGGCCTTTAGCCCTCATCCTGGACTCTTTACCATCATAAGCCTCATTCAGTTTGGCAGCCAGAATTACTTACATCTTATTTTGTTTAGTTTGTGGCCCTTTCTTCTAAAACTTGCAAATGTCTTTCTTTGTCCTCCCTTGCCTACATTAACTATCGTATCTGAGACTTGGACTATCAGACTCTACCACCCTACACCCTAAATTCTGTCATTGTAGGAAACTTAACACACTCTTAGGACCATACCAAGGGTACCCCATCCTAATGTCTTGGAAACATTTCCAGTGCCAATTCCAGCCTGATTTTAGAAGCTGCACAATTGAAGGAAGCCTAAGAATTCATGTGCATACAATATGAAAGCAGGTCTCCTGGCCTCTGTGACCCATGCCTTGTAATAAACTATGGAATTTGCAACTCTAGAATCCAAGTTAAGTATTTCTCTGTATCTCAGGGATTCTGCTTAGTCAGTCTTTTGATTTTTATTTTGTGTCCAGTTGGTTTTTCTCTATGCACCTATTTAGGTCATTTCCTTTGTCATCTGCTTTAAAATGGCAGGTGAAGGTTTGCACATGAAAAGTCACTTGATTTTATTGTATATAATTCATTCAGGATTTTAAGAGAAGTTTAGTAGACAAATTCATGAGCACTTGGTACTTTCAGAAATGGTTCCAGATAGGAGCATTTTTATCAAAGTGAGAGTAGACTGTAAAAATAAACTTTATAATAAAATTTACACCGTAGGGGTGATTCATTAAAGGTTTCGTACTTTATAAAACTCTTACTTTTTAATCCTTGATGATTCTTCAAGATATTCCTTACCAAGACTGTCTCCCTAATGAAAGATTGTCTCAACTTATAGTTGACCTCTTTTCCTCATGTCTCTGGGAAGATCCACGAGATGGCTGACATTCAGATCCTATCAGAAAGTACTGGGCGCTTACCTGTGTCCAGCAAACGTGAGACTGGCAGAAGGGCAGCTGCCACCTGTTAGGAAGTACCTACTATGCCTTGTGAAAGTGGGAGCCAGTGTACCCACAATGGCAGTGGTCCTTTGATGTCTCACTGATGGTTAGCCCTTTCAGAATTATTGAAGATATACTTAAGTCTGAATCAGGGAATAAAGTCAGAGAAAAAAAATATGCACATTTTGGCAGCAGATTAAACACCGTAAATTTTAAGAATCTTCAAAGGCACACCTATGATCTTTGACTTATTTCATACTTTTGTTTATCACTTGCATGCAGTGCTCCAACTGGCCTTTTGAGGTTCGAATTATCGCTCCGGTTAATTCCTTTTGGCAATGTTTTGCCCATGTAGTCCCAATTATAATTTTTTAAAAGAAATCACTAATGTGGAAGTGATTTTTTTTTAAATGAAGGAATGCTAGGAAGAAGGTAAATTCAATTAAATATATTTTGTCTTTTCACTTTAATGTGAAGTAGCCAAATGTCAAAGATACCTTTTAAAAATGTTTCTGAACATTTGAGGGAAATTCAATTAAATATTAACGGTATGCACTAAATCATAATTAAGTGACTGGCTTTTTAATTAAAAAAATTAAACTCTAGTTCTCTCTTGATTCTTAGGATTTTCTTTTCTCATCTCTTTTTCTGGCTGTTGAGCATCATGTGATTCATAGCCAAGGCATTTCTTGTATGAGAGAGGGCATATAGGAAGGAAGAGAGACATTTTATACAAGATTTTTACATCCCTGACTTGGTTCTCACGCCTGCTATGAGGATACTGTCCTGGCTGTGCCTCTGCAGGCAGCCAATCATATGCTCTTTGGAAGATCATTTGAACTTGTGGCTCCTGATGATTTGAATCTCTCAAAGGAGATCAGAGCCATTTAATTATTTTTGGAAGAGACTTTGGGAAGAGCTTTGCCTTCTAAGAATGCCTCATAATGCACAATTTCATAAAAACCCACGCAATTTTGCCAAACCTTTCTAACCAAACCAGTTGGCTGGCAGAAATTCTTTCTTCACTTGCAAATGTGAAAAAGCCAGGCTTTGCCTAGCCCAAATCATGAGCCATGCAAGTCCTGGGTCTGACCACAGTGTTGTGTGCTCCGTGTCTTTTCCTGGGCTGACAGTCAGCCCAGCTACTGTCTGTTAACCGAACACTCCTCTTTCTAGACTTGACTCAGATACCTTTCCTCATCCTTATCCCCAAAGCAGAATGGTTTGTAGCACATCCTCTCTTTATTATTCAACCTTTATTCCCACTAGAATAGTTCATGGCGTGTCTTGATATTTTCTGGTTTGGAGCTGCTGGTTGCTTCCTGGGGCTGTTTCATATGAAGTCGATAAGCTGTCCTGGTAGTTTTCCAGTGGTGGGTAGCATTTTCCTTTTCTCTGGCATGTTTCACACATGCTCCTTGAAAGCCAAAGAAGCTCATTGTCCTGCACTTTACCTTTTCTCCTCCACAAGGATGTTTTCAGAGCGTTCTGCTTAAATGCGAGTGTTCACTGTGTGCACAGGTGTCCTTCCAATGCTTCCCCGGTGGGAGAGTCCTTCCACTCCCTCTGTGACTGCAGCTTATTCTACTGTGCCTACAAAGGACATTTTGTGTTTTCAATGCCATATAGAAGCTTTAGAAAACAACTGGTGTCCAAGCTCTTCTGTCACAGAACTACAAATAGGGGAGCCAGGAAATGGTAGGAGAGCGATGGCGTTTAATTGCAGGAGGCTGTGCATCTAATATGCATTCCCATGCTGAAGATGGTCTGGGAGTTTATTGATAGGATGGCTAGGGAACCAATGATACAAATAGCGTTAGGGGAGCTAACCTTCACTCACTTAGGAAATCATTTGTCCTAGGAGATACAGTTTTTTGAGAGCTGCCATTAGTCATATGTGTATGTATAAAGCCTCCACATAATGTAATGACTACAATGCATTGATTGTACGGTATACTTTTACTTGTTGCAAAATGGAAGTGCTCATGTGTCCAGCTTCTTTATATACCTACTGGCTGCTGTTGGTTAATACCAAAATTACCATTTAAGTAGTTTTTTATTAAAATTATTTAAACTATTCTATAATAGCAAAGCAAAAGTATCATGATATTAATGAAGTAGTATAAGAGCCTTTGCTCTGTGTGTGTATATATATATATGCATATGCATATATATGCATATATATATATATATATATATATATATATATAAAACATTTAAATTAGGTTAAATTCTTTCTCTCACCAAACACCTATTATTTCTTTATATTGGGATCATTCCAAATCAAATCATTCATTCTAACTTTCCTTTGTTATTATCACATATTCTTTGTACAATGTGATGACTTTCATTGTAACTTCTCTGAGATATTTGTATTTATGGTTTGAAAATTCCATACATGTTTTCAATGAACTTCAGTAATATTCACCCTCTCCTCTAACTCTCCCAGAACACTTCCACACCCTTTTCCAACGCCATGTCCATTTGTTTGTTTTGTTTTTGTTTTTGTTTTGGCAGTGGTGCTTGGGCCTGCAGTTCAGAGATACAGCACTTGCCTACCCTGTGTAAAACACGGTTGGCCCTCATTTTGATACAGAGTCTGACTACATAGTCTATGTGAGCCTGGAACTTGTGATCTCCTTCCCCTGACTCTCAGTGCTAGGGTAATAGGTGTGCATCCTTTACCCAGCCCATTACATATTTCTGAACAGATCAAGTTTCCAAATCAAAATATTATTCTTTTTTTCTTTTCTTTTCTTTCTTTCTTTCTTTCTTTCTTTCTTTCTTTTTTTACAAGATCAGATTTCTAAACAATACTCTTCTGAGGATCAAATTATGCTTACATATTTCTATCAATCTCTTGACGACTCTCCGCTGAGTCCTTAGAGGATGGTGCCCTTAGCTTATCACATTGCTATTCTGGAACTTTGTTTTATGTTTATGAAATAAAGACCTTTGTTTTTTTTCAAGGAATTTAATTGTTTCAGTTCTAAACTTTGTTGTTATCATTACTAAGTGAATATTTTAAGACTGTTAGAAATTGGTGAAACAGGGACACAAAAGGAATTACTCTTGGTCTTTTTGTAAATTAATAGAGATAATTAAAATTAATTAGCTTTGAGTCTTTTGAAAAGAGTCTCACATTCTTAACATAAACCTGTTTTAATTGCTGGAAGCCTGAGGTATGCAAGGACCATCTTATCAGCCAAGATAGTCCCAAGGCTTATAAGTTAAGAACCAGTATTATTCAGAGTGATCTGGGCTTCACTTTAAAGTCATTCAAACAAAAGTGAGGCTTAAGTTTGTCCTGGTTTAAGAAAGGTGCTGTGGGTGACTGTGCTCAGTGGGGCTAAACAGAAGAAAATAGCCTTGTTTCAACACCAGAATATTGAAAAATATGTGTGTGTGTGTGTGTCTGGATTTTAAATTAGGACTAAACTTTTAAAGAATAAAATATTATTTTAATTTCCCCCTTTGTTAATTTCCTTAATAACCCCCATGCCAATCTTATCTGTTCAAAAGCTCCCTTGTGAGTCTAAAATTATCTCAAGATTCCAGTATCTTTGATGGAAAATAAAACATAAGAAAGGGTAAAAATTGAGATTAGATCAAATTACCAAAGTGTTCTCAAGAACTACAAATAGTAATGTTAGCCATCCTCTTCTTCCTCCTCCTCTTGCTTCTCCTCCTCCTGCTGCTCCTCCTCTTCCCCTTGCGGCCTTCTCCTCACCCAGCACATCCAAATAGAGGTAGTTCCTGCTGCTGTCTTCAGATAGGTTTCCAGGCTTTGATGTCAAACAAAAGATCCCGTGGATGACAGAAATGCAAGGAGATAACATTTCAGAGCGAAGCATTTGGGCTTTAGGGTTTCTTTCTTGCCCAGCATTGTGCTTGAAGCATGCTGCAGTGGAACTGGCATGTTCCCATCCATGCCCACCTTGGCGCTGATCTGATGGAAGATTCGGATACATGCAAGCCATTAGGATTCAGTGTCTTTGTATCACAAACCCCAGTAGGAAGCTCATGCACGCATGTGTGAACACACACACACACACACACACACACACACACACACACACACACACACACACACCGTAACATAAAAGTTTATAACTTCTATCTAATATTTCCTGTCTTGTGCAAATGGAAAAAAAAAATCATATCAGCAGTTTCACAAGTAAGGAGACGTTTCCGCATGACCCTTTAAAGTTGCTCCCCTGTGATGATCCTATGACAACTCGTGCACCTGATATCAAGGAGTGTGGCCTGTGACCTTCCGTAGAACAGATTTTTGTTAAAAGGAAGCTATCACTCTGTCTGAGTGATCTCTATATCTCTTTGAATCACATGGAGAGCACCAATGATGGGTCAGTAAGGAGTAACTCACCTTAGATTGTGGTGTGCCAAATTTCAAGGTAGTCAGAACTTCAAATGTTCCAGATTTAATCCTACTGAAAATCCATTCCGTACATAATTCATATGTGCTCTTAATTGTGTTGGTGTAATTGTCAATAGAGAACCTTGCAAATATCTTTATAGTAATGGGAGAGATAAAAAAAAATTAAAGTGTTTAAAATCTCAAATCATCTTTAAGATAGTGTCAAAAGAAAAACAAGGACAAAGATAATATTAATAATCGTGTGTGTTATCCACAAGCAGTGTGCTTATGTAGTAGTGAATTACTCACTCAGAGGTGATGAACCTGTGGCTTACCTTGAACATCCTACCTGGACCTGGGAACAGCTGGTGGTTAGCTTCTCTGCGCTTGCTGTGAGTCTGGGCAGGGTGGGGGAGCTCTGTGAGGTCCAGCGTATTGATGTTTCCTTGAAAACAGCTCATCTGACATACTTATTGCCATTTCTGTGTGCGGCAGAACCATGAGTGCTATCTGAGAGGGAAAACAGTGTCCTATCATTAAATGTATGGAATAACGGTGCGTACAAATGTGGCCCTTCTCACACACATTTGATTCCCAAATGTTAAACATTTGAAGCATAGCTCAAATTATAAGGCTATCTTTTATATTGTATGTTATTGTTTTAGCTCTGGACTACAATTGTAACAGAGACATGATGACCTTGAACTTTATTTTATGAATTGCATGAAAGACTAACATAGTATCCATGATATGCATTTTCTGTGTTTTGGGATGTACATATGTGCACCATGTGATGTTTGGTGCCCAGGAAGGCAGAAGAGGACATCATCTGCTCTGGAACTACAGCTAAAGACAGTTGTGAACTACCACGTGGATGCTAGGGACCAAACCTGGGTCTTCTAACAAGAACAGCCAGTGCTCTCAGCCACTGAGCCATCTCTCCAGCACCTTCTATTGATACATAATATGTTGAGAATTCAGGGATTTGTATCGAGGAAAATAAGTATTTCATGATGAGGCTAGTTGGCTGTTTTGTTAGAAAGCACTGTGACAGAGGACATTAAAACAATTCGTATGCTGTTGTATATGGTTAAAAATGCCAAATAATTCCCACTACTTTGGTCTTTTCACACTGTGTAAAATTTTAATTAACTTTCTTATTTATACTATAAGGCTTATCTTGGTTACTGTAACTGTGATTTCTATTCCAATGCACTACAGTACTGATTGTGTGGTATAAATTCTTGCAAAGCTTACTTGTTATCTATCACTGACTCCAGGTCAGTGAGAGGATAAATTTGCATTTCATAGAAATGACAAACATAAAGTGTGTGTCCAGGCAACAATCCTTTTTCTCCTCCCGTCTAAGCTTGTCCTGTGGGGGGAACCCACATTTCATTTTAAGTTTGTGTCTTTGCATGAAAGTGATACTATGTTACAAGTTAGTGATGTTGTTTTAATGAAAAAACAAAATGTTATATTGATTTTACTAGTGACATAATTTTAGGACTTTTAAAGATTAGTCCTGTATTTGAAATATATTATAGAAACTTGATTCCTTTTTTGGAATTTATTTTCAATTGACACAAATGACAATTTTCAAAATGGGACAATACTTCTAGTTCTTTAAAGAAGTCTGTTTTATTCCTACCCTAGTTCAAAGCTAAATTGAGTAGGTAATAGTTTAAGGGGGAGAGGAATGATGAGGAATAAAGGAGGAGGGCTGGAGGGGGGATAGAGGGGAGGGGGGGATAGAGGGGAGGGGGGGATAGAGGGGAGGGGGGGATAGAGGGGAGGGGGGGATAGAGGGGAGGGGGGATAGAGGGGAGGGGGGATAGAGGGGAGGGGGGATAGAGGGGAGGGGGCTAGAGTGTAGCCAAGGAGAGGAGAGAGGACAGAACTGGAGCTGTGGACAGTTGTGAACCATTATATGGGCGCTGGGAATCAAACCTGGGTCCTTTAATAAGGACTGCCAGTGCTTTCTCCAGCTAAGGAGAGGAAAGGAGGGGAGTGGAGAAGGGAGGAGGGGGGAGGAGAGGGGAGGGGGGAGGAGAGGAGGCAAGAAGAAAGGAGAGGAGAGGAGGGGAGGGGAGAGGAGGGGAGGGGAGAGGAAAAAAGGGGAGGGGAGAGGAGAGAAGGGGAGGGGAGGGGAGAGGGGGAGGGGAGAGGAGAAGAGGGGAGGAATTCTTCCCAAATAATTACCTTGAATACTCTGTCTGTAGGAAAATGTAAAGAGAAATGGAAATTGATAAAATGAATTAACTTCTTGTAAAATCACTTTGCACATCATTAGAACATTTGTTTTCAAATGTCAGAGGCAGATGAAATAATTTTGCTGCACATCCTTCTTCAAATGAGCTGAAGCTCACAGTGTGCAATGACAGACGGGTAGCATCTCAAAGACATACACTGAGACAAAATTGCACGGGGCAGAAAACTGTTGTGCTCTTTCTGATCTTTAGAGTTGTTTGTACATGGGTTTGGGCTAAATATATATGACCAGCCATTGAGAAGTACAGACAACAGAATATCCCACTATTCTTATTATGGATGGAGCATAAGCATCCTACACAATATAATTTGTTACATTCAATGTTAAGGAATTACGAGGCAGGTAAAAGGAAATGATGCCAGGAAATATGACTGCACTTTCGCTTTCTGTAATACTCCTCCTTTCTTTATATTCCCTCATTATTAATTATTTTTACTTTTCAGCATCAGAAGAAAACCACTCTTAAAAACCTTCCCAGCCTTTCACCCTCTGCTCCCTCACTCCCTTTCCTCCTCCTTCTCCCCTGTCTCTTTCCCTCTTTCTTTCTCTACCTCTCTCGACCCTTTCTACTTTCGACCTTCTTTTATCTAGATGTCTGCTTTAATGTAAAAATTAATGCCACTTTATACCTCATCCTTTCATTTTAAGCTTTAAATACCTGCCCTTTCCTGTCCGTTTAATCTTGTTACTCTCTCTTCAACTTTACCCTGTAGTCAAAGGCAGCTAATTAGTCAGCAACCATGGCAGAGGAGGAGAAAGGCTTGCACTCATTTCAAATGCCTTTCATCTCGCTAAGGAACCACATTCAGAGCTTCACAAAGCCTGGTTTGGTTCAGGGGGTTGCCCTGCTTGTTAAGACCCTGGCTTGGTCCTGGCAGCCCCAGGTTTGAAATCAGTTGCTCTGGGCAGCTTGTTTTCTTCTTTATGCGACAATAGACATATCAGATCTAGGCTAGGAAAGGACGTTGGCTTCACGCATATTACTCAGCAAAAGACTACAGTATTTGAGACAATGATGCTAACAGAAATGGGTGTTGACAGTGCTCAAAGGGCCATGTGAGTGCAGCCAGTAATATATACTGAGTAAAATAGCAGGACAGTGGAGTTTTATGCAAAACCTGAGTGAGCAATATACTTATTTACACTGTCTACATATCTGATTGAAGAATAATATGACCAGGTAACCCTTTCCTATATAGAAGTTTAGGGTGAGGCTGAATTACAGTTCTCCTTGGCTCTGGAGAAGAGGTGTTTTCAAGGGAATTTATGTAAAAGGTACTTGGATTTTGTTAGTTTTGAAGGTCTGTGAGGGAAGTCTAGTTCATTTCTGTGCTGTGGGTGCAAGCTAAACCATGGAGTCTGCAGAGTTCCCAAGGACAATGTGAGCCACAAGTGAGAAAAGGCAGCCACAGCCATATCAGATGACCTTGAAAATTCAGGAACTTTCCCCACGTCCTAAGCCTAAAGCCCACATAAGATGCTGGGGTCATGGAAATCAAGGATGGTGTGAAGAGGGAAAATCTAGCATTAGATTGATGAATGTTTTAAATGAATTACTGAATTGTATTTGGTAAATTAATACTGGTAGGAACAGTTAGTATAAAATGTGATTTGCAAAATCAGTGTTTTCAATTCCCGGTAGCACACAAGGAACTAGCTAAATAGAGACGCTTAAATTATACAGTTGTTGGAAGCTGTTTTAGTCTGGAAAGTGGCCTTTAACTCCATAACTTTCCAACCTTTTGATTTTTCATGGTTATTTAGAGATGAATGCCTGGTTATGCATAAGGATTCATGTTGCTTAGCAGTAACCAGGTTATAGGAAAAAAAGCTAAACAGCCTTTTAATTTGGAAGAAAAGTTACAACAAAAATTCATGTTAGCTGAATTCCTTTCCTTGAGGGATGTAACAGGTAAGGATGGCAAAAGGATTTGGGATGTGTTAGGTAACTTGGAAATGCAGTGTAGCTAAGACTTGTTTTCCTGTTGAGTTCTTGGCTGGAGTTGTTCTTGGCACAGTGGGAGAAAAATTAATAGGAATAGGTGAAGTTTTAATATTTGATCCTGAAATACCATTTTAAAAGTAGACTAAAAATAATCAAGTGTGGTTTGAATCTACCAAGTAAAACCTGTAATTAGACTCATGTACAGTGATGCTGCAATTCCCGCTCAGACTCAAAGGGGGCAAATGGTGGTGCTTGCAGAATCCAGCCAGCTGGTCTCTTGCTGAAAAGAAAACAAGAGCAATCAAGACTGAAATTGGCCCTTCACGGCCGTTGCTGTGTGTATCTTGAAATTTATCTGTTCTAAGGCTTTAATGTTTATGAATAAAAGCGTAGAGTTATCTTTGTTTTTGAAGTATTGGTAGCAGAGGGGGCTGGTGTGCTGTCTTATGATGATGAGTGACTGGGGCTTTCCCTGGAGAGCCGTGTAACCCAGAGTGTCCCTGTGGAGCACAGTGCCCGTTGAGTAAGGGCTTGGCAGCTTTTCATCATCCTGACCCCAAAGTTCTGCCTGGGGTCAAGCTTATCTACTCATACATGACTGTCAGCTCCACTCTCTGTCATATGCATTTATGTACATGTGAGGACATGTGTACATCGAGGTAGAGATCGATGTCCGGTCTCTTCCTCAATCACGTCTTCACATTCTTTTTGAGACGGTCTCCCACTACACCCGGAGCCTGCTGATAAAGTGAGATGTGGTACCCAGTGAGCCCCAGAGATCCTCGGTCTCTGCCCCAGCCCAGTGCTGGGATTCATGCACATAGCAGGTCCTTATGCCTGTGGGACAAACAATTGGCCCCACTAAATGATTTCCCCAGCCCTCTGCTTCTCAACTCTTCCGTAGCAACTATTTTGAAGTATGGGCTTTTCTATTAGGAGAGAAAACTGAGAAGCAATGCAACTTACAAAACTCATGTTGTTTAAATAAAAATAAAAAAGCCAGTCTAATGCTATAAAGGGAAAGTGTCAAAGTAATAGTCTTGCTAGAGACAAACCTTCATGTAGGGATTTACCACTGGACAAAACCAGTCCCATAGTTACTAAATACCCTTAGGGAACTGTGCTGTTCCTACTATCACAAGTCTGGCTATGAACGTGGTATTGTCTTAGGAAGCCTGTTAGGTCTAGATAGATGTTTATCTCACTTAAAAAGCTGCATAACCCCCTTCCCAGAGCAATCACCTAGCTGTACCGTACAAAGCAGATTCAATCTCTTCGTTACCCAGCTTTTCTCTGAGGCAGCTTCGGCAGAGGGTCCGGCTAGCTAATTGCGCCAGCAATACCCTGTGAGTTGAAGCAGATGAAGGGGAATCTATTTTTGTTAGTAAGGAAATGATTTCTTCCTTCAAGTATCTTCTTCTAGAACAACAGAGCAATTCCCTCAGCTTTACCTCAGAGAGAGATTTTTAAGCATTAGAGAAGATGAGTTACTTACTGCCTTTGGGGAGGATGATTCAGAGATATGCTATACAATTCTTCATTGCTAAGCTGAAGGAACGTGCATAGGGTTGACCGGATGAGACATCCTACTTGCTAAATGTTTCAAGGCTATTCGGCCATCAGATCAGTCACTCATGTTTGAAATAAAACCAGTTGAGAACCATCTCTCTAAATTTCTTTCCAGTTCTGTTCAAAATACAGATATAAATTACATGTCATTAATAGAACTGTGACATTATATATATATATATATATATATATATATATATATATATATTTGTTTTTTGAATCTTACTATATATTATGTCATTGTTAGTTCTTTAAAAGAGAGTTGCCATTCAGGGGGCAGTGTTTTATATTATCCATGATTTTTAAGAAATATATTTCTTTTAGGGTCAGTGGATGCCTGAGGGACATTGACTGAAACATGTAAACTTTGAAGTTAAGGAAATGAGGTCTAGAGATTTGATTCCCCCCTCCCCCTCAAGCTCACGCATAAAGTCAGTTGTCCAATGGAGAAGCCAGGCTGACTGGTGAGGCTGAATCTGTTGATAACCCTCCTCACTAGAGGAGCTCAAGTATTTGTCACTATTTTGGACATTCCTCAATACTAAGAAGTATGTATCTGTTTTATCCAAATACAATTGGTTTTCTTGATTGACAGGAACCAGGGGTAGAGGCCTGAGATGCTTGGCAACTCTGGGCTGACTCGTGTGTTATTCTAGTGCTGTCATCCAGTCAGAAATCCTTGTGGGTTTCCTTGGGCCAAGCATCACTGAGAAGTCTAATGATGTCATGCTTATTAACTTTCATACTTGTATCTCTCCTAAAGGCAGGAACTCAGACTGTCATCTCCAGTTGGTCTCTACAAAACAAAACTCCTTCTTCCGTGCTCTGTTCCAGTTCTGCTTCATTGGTGTGATGGAGCACTGTGGCCAAAAGCAGCTTAGAGGAGGAATGGGCCCCAATGGTGTGCCTTGATTCTCACTCCTTTTTCCCATCGTGCTCTGTGCTCACGTCCACAAAGAGGTCTACTGGTCTACCGCTACTGGGATTACTTAAGGAAGCTGAACTTTTTATCCTCATGTTCTTCTTCTTAGGCCAGAGTATACCAGTACACTTTCCCACATATTTTTTAACATGTGGTAGAAGACTTAAAAATGTTCAAGTGACTGTAAAGAGACAGACATGTTATTCTTTATTCCCCTCAAATTTCAGTTTTCTCTATTTCTCTTTTATTGAAAATTAATTTTCAAATTATATGATTATAATTTCCCCTCTCCCAACTCCTCAAAAATCCTTCCCACCTCCCCTCCCATCCAAATCCATGACTTTTACTTCTCTCCTTTGGAAACAGATAGGCATCTAAAGAATAACAATACATAAGAAAAAACAAAAACATACACACTGGTATAGGATGAAACAAAGAAACAATAAGAAGAAAAGGAGCCAAGTAAAACATGCAAGAAATACATATAGATCCAGAAACACACATGTTCACACATGCAGGAAGCCCATAAAATCACAATAAATAAGCAAAGGACCTGTATGGTTTTGTTAAAAAAAAAACCCTGACAAAACAGTATATGACAAAGACCCACCAGTGTTGCTCCTTGACTCAGTTTCAATGGGGAGAAGTAGTTTTTTATTTGGCAGTGTTGGCAGTTGGGAGCTAGAGCATCGGTTAGGGCTGAGGGCTGAGGGCTGAGGGCTGAGGGCTGAGGGCTGAGGGCTTGTGTCTCCTTCGTCCTGAACTGGGACCCCCCCCCCACATCTAGTACAGACATGTGTAGGATCCATGCATGCTTCCACAGTCCCTAGGAGCCCGTATGCTTATCAGTATTGCTGTGGCTAGAAGGACTTGTTTCCTGGGCATCCTTCATTCCCTCTGGCTCTTACGATATTTATACTTCCTCTTGAACTGAATTCTACAGTGGTAGGAAGCGTCTCTGATGATGGCTGAATGATGCACTGATTTATGAATATAGCAGAATGTTATTAGGAGTCATTTTATGGCTACATTCATTTAGCAGACAACTCCAGTGGCCAAGAGCCTGAGACCAGGATATGCTAAGACCTAGGGGAAACCCAACTGATCACATTTCAATCTGTAACCTTCATCTTTACTGAAGAACCAAAATATATATAGTGAAATTTTAACTGATATCAGAAATTTACTATCTATCTATCTATCTATCTATCTATCTATCTATCTATCTATCTTTAAAATTTGAGATAGGGTCTCACTGTATGGCCCAGGTTGACCCCATCTCCTGAGTGCAAACGTGTCATTTGCCTATGTAGAACTTACAAAAATTCTTGCAAATACAATAAGAAAATAACCCTCACTATTTTACGAGATATTTTCCCTTAGAAAGAAATTTCTCTTAATTATGTACAATTTTAATAATAAAGATAAACTGTAAATACTTAGATTATTTAGGAACATTTCATTATGAAATTAATTGTTTCCTTAAGCTGTAAATATGATGGGGTGTTGGTATCAGTCACCATGTTTACATTATTTATCTGGGACCATCTTATTATTATATTCTGGACCATCAAAGTCAAAAGCTTCAGTCATTTGAAATACACAGCAAACCCAATTTAATCAAATGCTTTGTTTTGTTTTTAAACCTTCCTTTGGGATATCATTGAAAGGGATTTGTCTTTTCCTTTGCATGTTAAAACCCTTGTTTTCCCCCATGTGACCTTTATTATAGAAACACTGTCTTCTAATGAGCAACTCTTAATCAACATCCTGTATAGCTTCAGGGTAGAGCTGGTGGTCAGAAAGACCAAGCCTTGTGAAGCTTGGAAGTTTGAAGCCTACTCCTAAGATCCAGCGAGAAGCAGAGAGGAAGGAGGCTGAATTAGTCATCTCTATCCAGTTGCTTAATCTTGCCTAATGACCCTTCATAGGCACAGTGAAATAGCTTCAGACTTACAGGACATATTCACATGCCAAGAGAGTGTCACGTCCCAACTCTGTGGACACAGAAATATATGTGACTGGAATGCTTCTATGCTTGTCTGAGTATTCTTCTGACTGGTAACTTGAATTCTCCATGATAAATTATAAGCATGAGTAGAGAGAGAGAGAGAGAGAGAGAGAGAGAGAGAGAGAGAGAGAGAGAGAGAGAGAGAGAGAGAGAGAGAGAGAGAGAGAAACTTTGTCATAGAACCTGTACATAAAGAAAATGAAAATCTCAATGTCATTTATTATGGGAAAAGCAAATGCAAAATTAAAATGCAACAAAAATACAGACATCTATTAAAAAAGAATCTGTAAGTGCACTGAGTGCTGGCCTTGTTAGAACAGCACACTGTCTTAAGTGTGGTTTGTAAAATAAAGACAAACACCACCATTTTCATAAAAGAGTTGGCAAGCTGCACACAAAGCAAACATAAACTCACCTTATGACCCAGCTGGCCTTTTCTGAGACTTCTACTTAAGGGGAGAGAAAATGCACTTTTACAGTAAGTGCACAAAAACCTGTGTGTGGCTGTTTATAGCAACTTTACTCAAAACAGTAAAAAAATAACCTATGCAAAGGTCTTGCAACATGTTAATTGATAATAATCTATGGTTCCTTAATATAATGGAAAACTACACAGAAATAAAAAGGAACAGATTTCTTGTATACGAAACAACATATAAAGAATTAAGTGAAAATGAGCCAGAGTCAAAATGTCACATGTTGTGTGGTTCTATTTTGTGAAAGATGAAACTGTAAAGAGAGAAAACATGCCAGTTGGTGCCAGGTATTGAGATTGGCATAGAACTGGATCAGCAAGTGAGTGTGGTGATGCTTTTCAGTGATTGTTTCTATATCCAGACTTAATGGTGTTTGCTCAGTTATATGCATGTGGCAAAGATCAGGATTGCACATTAAAAGTGGGTAAGGCTGCTTTATTGTCTATAAAGTATATACTTCAGTAAGATAAACAAGATTTAATGGGGTTTTCCTTCTGCTCCTTAGTTGAAAATGTTACCACCTAGAAACTTAAAATTCTAAACCCGTGAAGCTAAAGTTAAGAGGATGGCAGGCACAAATGACCCAGTGTCATCGACAGTCTATTGGGCCATGCCTCTATCTGTTTATTTCTCGGCAAGAAAACGTTCCTCGAGTAATGCCGAAACACCACACATTTCAGTGGCAATGAACCCGAAAGAGGGCAGTCACAAAAGCCCTACATGGTGACAGGATGTCCAGGAACAGGATGTCAAAATGAACGAGTGCAAGAACAGGAAGTTCACAATACAGCCCAGAGCCTGTTTCACAGGAGCGCTAAGTGCATGCCTAACTGTACTGAGGAGAAACGCTATGAAGAAAGAGCGTGTATTGTCCTGTCAGAAGGGTTAGTGCATAGATCCTGTATCCCACTCACTGGCTTTGAGAGATGAGCTAGCTAACAGAATTGTCCTATAAGGGGATTGCTGGGCCAGGGGTCATAAGAATGTATTTATATGGTTGAAGAGAAACAATGGGTCTAATCACTCTCTGTAGACTGTGATATCAGCTCCAAAACACTTGGTGGGTTTTCCTATGCGTCTCCCATCTGGTGATCTAATGTTAGAATAGTGATGGTTTTCCTTTAAGTTCAGTGCTTCAGGAAAGGCTGTATGGAAGCACTCTCTCACACTGAACAAACACCGACTTAGCTAGGTTTCTTTTGTGATCAATGCACTTTATACCTTGAGCCATTATAAAAGGCAGTTAGTTTCCTGTGTTGTGCGTACCTGTACCCAAGAACCTACTCCGAGTCTCATCCTCAGACAGAGGATGCTGGGCTCCCACCGTTCTTCACTGCCCTCACTAGTCTGTTCCTGCATCCCCCTACTGAACACTAGTCATAGGAGAGGCCTCTCGTATAAACTCCCACTGACTTTTCCCAAAGCAGTCCCTTGGAGGTCTTATCGTGAGTGAAAGCGCAGGCTTAGTGAAGGGGCGTGACCCACTCTCCTTCTCTCGGTTCCCGTGGTGAGGGCTTGGGAATGCTTTGTTAGACCTCACAACCAACCTCTTAGCCCTTCCAACGTCAGATTCATTCAGTATCATAACGTACATTATGGTGGAAATGACCTCCGATGTACAGATACCAAAGTTCCATCAAAGGAGGTTAGAACTCTAGCGGGGAAGCAAGGAAGGGATATGGCTCAGGAAGCAAGAAAAGCACTGGACTCCCACAGCAAGGGCTTGGCAAGGAGCGCTACAGCTGTGTAGGCACAAAGATTCTGAGAGATGTTCCAGCATCAGACTCTTTGTGGGGGGGGGGGTAGGACAGTGGCCCCCACCTAACAGGAAGTTTGAACTCATCGTGCTGCCGGTGTGGTCAATGCTGTGACAGCTCGGTTTTCAAGTGACAGCCAAAGGTGACTGATCCAGGCTAAGGGAGATGAACGTTGGCAAGCGCACATCATCACCAGCGGTTTTTGTTATTTATGAAGTCCACACTTGGAATGACGAGTGGGCACTTGCTGCGTTTATTTATAGTATTTCGGCTCCAGCAGCGATTAAAATGTGGCAGAGCACCGTGTAGATAGCCTCAGGCTGCGCTGACCTTCCATCCATATAAAATAGTTTATTTATTGAGCCAATGAATATTTGGGTTATTAGTCCTCATTAAAACGTTGATAGATTGCACCTGTCTCTCCCCTTTTGTCCCGGAGGCCAGTGTTGGTGATGCTATTGAACATTATTACATTGTGGCATTTAACAGATACCCTCCCCCACATAGAGAGTCAATCTCACCTTAAAATGTTTCTTTTAAGAGTTGAATCTTAGAACAACCTTAAACATGTTACAGAAGTGCAGTTCATGTGACTGCTTGTTAGGAATATCTTTTCATGGCCTCAAGCTGCCTTTTTTTTTTTTAAATCACATTTTCAATTTCCTTTTTTGGCGGGGGGCACACGGTTTTCGAGACAGGGTTTCTCTGTGTAGCCTTGGCTGTCTTGGCCTTACTTTGTAGACCAGGGTGACCTCGAACTCACAGCGACCCGCCTGCCCCTGCATTCTGAGTGCTGGGATTAAAGGCGTATGCCACCACACCCAGCTTTCTATTCGTTAATTTACAAAATTGGTTTCAATTTTTTAAAAATAAAAAGTCATTTTATATTTTAAGTCTTTCATCCAATTGTAGAACAAATGTGTCTATCAGTAGGAAAATACAACCTTAAGAGAGTATCATGGAACTGGAGAGATGGTCAAGTGTTTATTAAGAGTGCTTGCGGCTCAGTGGTGGGGCGCTGAGCTCAGATCTCAGGCTCCACTTAACAGGAGTGGCATTGCAACAAAGGCCAGCAACTTCAGGAAATGGTATTTGATGTCCTCTTCTGATCTCCACATGTGCCCTCACTCATGTGCATTTACTCAGACACACAAACACACATGTGCATGCACACACACACGAGAGAGAGAGAGAGAGAGAGAGAGAGAGAGAGAGAGAGAGAGAGTGAGAGAGAGAGAGAGAGAGTGAGAGAGAGCGAGAGCGCTAAACCTTACCATTCTGGGAAGAAGTCACTATAAATGGATGCTTCATTCGTTAGTCTTTTGTTACATATCTGTCAAATGTTCTGCACATGCACATAAGAGAGCTATATGGAAGTTTATTTAATTAATTTGCTATCTGTGTGTTTTGAGACAGGGTCTCTCTAGTTAGCCTACACTAGGCTGGCGATCACTATGTAGCCTGGGATTACCCTAACTTGAAATCTCCCTACGCTGAATTTTGCAGGTCTTTGGGTTATAAACATCTGCCACTATACTTTACTATATGTGTATGTATTATGTTAATATAATCTATGATCTCTGCTGCATACTTTAGGTGGGTTTATGATATACAGTCCATATTCCACCTGATATTACCTTATAAGATTGTTATTAATATTAACATAATAAAATATTCAAGAGTGCCTAATTGAAAATGGATGTATAATATTATTAAATGTTTTAAGCTTCATGTAACTTTATTTTTGTGAAATAGTGGATTTATCTCTGCTGACTTGTTTTGTCTGTAAATTCTTATGTTTTGTCTTCAAATTTTTTCTATTTTTTTTAGATGTATTTCTTGCCAACAATATTTATTAGGCTGAAATTATACACAGCTTTACTCACTCTTTTATTACATGAGTGAATTGTACGTGTTTTAGGAGAATACTTAGACATTACTAGGTTGCATATAACTACTGTTTTATTATGGATATATGTGTATATCTCACGAATCCTTTCCTCACAGTTGTCACTATTTTTATGTATGTATAATAATACATACTCATATATTGATTTACTTTTCAAGCATACTCTAAATATTAGAAAATTGTTTCTTTGCTATTTTATTGATAAAATCTTCTGAAAATTTTATAGTATTTCACAGAGTTTACAGGATATATTTTGTTTTATTTTATATTTGTGAAGTTTTGCCTCAAAGTATGGGTGTGCACCACAAGAATACAGTGCCCAGAAGTAGAGGTCAGATCCCCCAGAGCTGGTTCCGTTTGTCCTGAGATGTCAGATGGGCACCTTTCTCCAGCCCCGCACAGGAGTGTTTTTGATGATATGTGGAATGTTCCTTGTATTCTTTGGCTGTGTTATTTTCAGTCTCCGCATTTGTAAACACAACCACCATGTGAAACCTTCCTGCAGAGTCTCTGACACACTGATCACCTTTTCTTGGAAATAAATTTATAGAAAAGAAATTTGTGAGACAAGAGAGATATGAAATATAAATATTTTGGTTGAAAATAGAAAAGGTAGGTTTGTTGTCTGTTTTGTTGAGCTATTTTTGTGACTTTTATTGTTTGGGGATGCTATTGATTACTTGCTGCTGAAGTGAAGTGCTTATCTACCAATTTTATTAGTGTTTTCCTTTAAAAATATTCATAGAGATATTTTTAAAGGAAATAACCCTAGTGGGTAAGGTGCTTGCTAAGCAAGCCTGAGAAGCTCAGGTGCCCAGTACTTATTTAGAACTGCATACAGTGGTGCGTACCTGTAGGAGATGACAGTTTTCTGTGCGTTGAACTCTAGGTTCAGTGAGATATCCTGCCTTTTATATTACAGAGAAACAATTAAGAAGTTATTTCACGTTGACCTCTGGCTTCTACATATACACACCGAGACACCCAGGCAAGCACACTTGCTTATATAAGTATGCGCGCACACACAAACACATACACACACACACACACACACACACATACACACACACACACACACACACACCTATCACATATGATAAAAAATTTAAAGGCAAATTTTTAAAAATCTTTTTAATATGATAATTTTATAAATTTTTTGAGAATTTAATGCAATTTACTTTCATCATATTCACTCCTCCTGTCCCCCCACATCTTGTCTTAGACCCACTCTCCACCTCTCTGCCCCTTGCAAACTTCATGGCCCCTTTGTTCTCGTCTTAATAACCCACTGGGGCCAAGTCTGTGCTGCCTATCAAGTCATGGGTGTGGCCTTCCTCTGAAGTATGGCAAACCCACCTTAAAGAAAACTGATTGTCCCTCCCCCAGTCATTATCAACTGTCCCTAGGTCCTTAATAAAGGGCTGGAGCTCATGAGCACATCCCCACTAGACACTGCAACGCTGATTGGCTTGAGCTTGTACTGGTTTTGTATAGGCAACTCCAACTGCTGTGAGTTCAAGACTTAAGTGACACTGTCATGCCCAGAAGACACTGTTTCACTCCAGACCTCCTCAAAATCAGGCTTTTTCAGTCTTTCCACCTTCTCTTCCACAGTGGTTCATGGGTCTTGGCAGAGGTGATAGAGATGTCTCGTTTGTGGCTAAGAATTCCACTCACACCTACAAATTATAAATAGCATAACATTGTTGCTTTTTATGGTTATTTGCTTTCTGTCTACATGCTTGTTAACGTAAGAGAATAGCTGTAGAGTGTGAATTTTCATGTGCTAGAAATGGCTGAATATTCCATCTGTGTTGCTTGCATAATCTAGTTTGTACACACTACAGAACCAGGTATTGGAAAGGAATGGCTTAATAAGGACCGGGAAAAAAAATGGTGCAGGGTTGGGTGGTACCTCGCTGGAGCATCAGCTAAGAGGTTGTAAAGGGACATGACGGTACTAGGCAACAGAGATGGTGAAGAGATCCGAGACCAGAAAGCCAGGTGAATGCCTTGGCCTGGAAGTTGAGACCTTTGGGCAGTGTGGGGTACGTCGGTAAACAGGACAGCCACCGTTGCTGAGTGGATGGTCTCTCCTTTTACATACCTTCTCCTCTGGCCCACAGTGAAGCTGACCTGTGAGCCAGGTGCATCATTATAAAGAGAGCTAGAGGCACCAGGGTTAGACATGTGGCTCCTGCAAAGTGTTGTCACAGTGATCAGCGCAAAAACCACTTAACCATGTTCTCCATCTCAGGCATGTCTGGAAATATTTTCTCAAGATAATTAGTTCATTTAAACAAAATCTTGAAGTGATTATGTCTTTCTTCTGATAGGTCTCATTCTTTGGTTTAAATTTTTTTTAAATTATGAATCAGTAGGGTAGATACCTGTGTAGATACATGCATGTGAGTAAGTATGGGTGTCCTCAGAAGCTGGAGATATCAGGTCCCTTGGGGCTGGAATTACAGGCAGATGTGAGCCTCCTAAGTGGATTCTGGGAACTTTCTTTGGTCCTCTGAAAGAGCAGACTAGCTCTTACCAGCTGTGCTATCTCTCCAAGCCCTCTGCTTAGGAGTGCAAATCTTCACCTACTGAAAAATTCCTGTTTCAGTAAACCTGATGACTATGATAACGATTGCTGTAGAAAATCCTAGGAAACAGATACATCACAATGAAAATGGTCCTCACCAATCTCAAATCTATTAATTTCTCCTTATTAAGACAAAATACAAATTTAAATGTTGAATGTGGCTACTTCAGCAAATGAGGCCGAGTTTTAAAAACACACAATTAAGTATCAAAAGCAATTATTCTCGTTGCCTACATTAGAATGCCAATGCAGTCTGCTATTAAACACAGCACTCCATAATTTTCATCTTTCCTTTTTGTTCTTGGTTTTTATTTCATGTATTAAAAAGTACAATGAAACTTTTCCATTTGCTTCCTATTCTGAAGGGTAAATAAAATTAGCACAATTTCAGCATCCTTCAGTGTACGGAGCGTCTCCTGGTTAGTATGTTAGCGATGGCAGCATTCTATAATCCTTAGTTCTTGGCGGTCTTAAAAAGCTTTCACATGTTTTTGTCTGGCTTGACCTTTTAACAGATAAACATGATAGATTTCAACCATCTCATGGAGACTAAAGAGGGAGGGAATGGCCTGCCTGATTAATTCTGATCTAGGAAAATGCCCCTTGCTTCCTTATACCTCTCCTGACACCTCTGTCAACATGTTTAATGTCTTCCAATTTCTCATTTTCCAAATTAATTCTCCCTCTATCCTGATAATTATTTCAGTAAAGGACCCTAAATAACCCCAAATAAAATGACAATCAAGACATTCGTTAAGTATTTCAGGTGAAGTAAGGGCCTCTCCTAATTGCTCTGGTTCGACCCAGGGTCTCACTATCGAGGGGTCTCTTTATGATACCCCCTAACCCTTTTGCCTCAGCCACCTGAATGCTGGGAAGCAGATGTGTTTGTGAGCAAAGCTGCCCTGCTGGCAATGGTGAAAGTTTTATGTGCCAAGTTTTCCTGCAGTTTTCTGTTGGATTTGGAGTTAAAAGATTATTCTGCTTGCTGTAGTTTAAAAAGCACAAAAGATTCACTTATGGAAGTCACGTGTGTGTTCCTAATTAGTAGGCGTTTCCTTGACAGGGCCATTGAGGACCCAGGCTCCTTACAACTTGTTTTCCTCATACTCCCGCTCTGCGTTCTCCATCTCAGGATCATCTGCGTTCAAGGGTTTTGTTGTCAAACTGCTGTGCCTCTCCTTCTGACTCTGCTGAGAACCGTGCAATGGATAAGCTCTACTTCAATGGCAGTCGGGAGCCTTCCAACCTCCACACTGTGTTCACAGAGAAAAGGGGCAGCTTTGGGTGGCCGGTTAGGTGTCAGGGCCCCAGAAGCTGCAGGCTATGAGTGGCCCATTGGTATCATATGCGATGCTCCTCGGTGATGATGGTGAATAATGATGATACAAGGAGGCGCCTTCAAGAGTTTGTTTACAGAACATGACCACATACATGCAGAAGATCAGTCCCCTCCCCGCTTCTGACTATGTTTTAGCGTCCTGCTGGCCCAGTCCCCACATGGCCGTTGGGGGAGATTTGAGCACAGCTTAACATTTCCTGGGAACTAACTACTAAAATGTTGTCTCGGCTACACATCTGCTAAAAGCCTTCCAGAGTCCGTAGGTTCAGGTGCAGACATCTGCCTTCCCAGTCAGAAGCTGTTGCAGGACAGAAGGGTGTGTTTTTACGTAGCCATCTGAAAGAACGAGGAAGACTCAGTAGTGTTTTTAAAAGACTTTTCAATTTCAGAAGAATTGTGAAATGAAAAAGATTCCCCCATGGTTTATTACAAAAAGTTACAATGTTGCACGGAGAAAGACTCACACATCCTCCAGCATTACATCTGTGTGTTGTATTTGTAACATCCTGCCTCGTCTTTTGTTGACAGCTGTCTGAAGGACTCAGTATTAGGAGCCTCTATAGAGT
This sequence comes from Acomys minous, assembly GCF_964271855.1. NCBI lineage: Eukaryota > Metazoa > Chordata > Mammalia > Rodentia > Muridae > Acomys > Acomys minous. The sequence goes on along the minus strand of NC_140496.1, from coordinate 45,688,833 downwards.
CTGATGGAAACTCTATGCGGTAACTGCATTTATCTCCTCTTGAGCTGTTCAGAAGACATAATGACTGGCTATGATGCTCGGCCTACGAACATTTATTTTATTATTGCCCATATGTTTTAATTTTGTTGTAGGCAGGTTAAAAACCCTCCACAGGGCAATGATTTCATCTTACTCTTTCTGCCCACAGCACTGATTTCACCCATATTATGCATTTTAGGATCGACAGTAAATGTGCTATATGTTGTGATGTAGCTAATATGCAAAGAGTAATTAACATTAGCTTTCTAACTACAATACAATCACGACTGAAAATCAACAAAATTGGAGGAGACTCAGGACTAAAGAGCAGCCTGGCTGTTAAGAGCACTTGCTGATCCTTTAGAGGACTCACATTTGATCCCCTGATGTATACTGTCAGTGGTTCTGAATAAAGGGGAACAGATACCCTCTTCTAGCCTCCATGGGTACATTCATTTCAAACGCGCGTGCGCGCGCGCACACACACACACACACACACACACGAATACATAAAAGTAAGTAAATAAATAAGTAAATCTTTTAAAAATACACAAGAGACATTAAGAACACAAGAGGAAAGAGCAGACTGATTATAGAGAGGCTACTTTTGTTTTTTATGTGGACTTTGAAAGGAAAGTTTATAATCTACAACATGTTGTCAATTTCCACTTTTTATGCTTCTGTAATTCAGTGTGCCCGTTATTAGCTTTATGGAACCCCCTTAGGTCTTTTTACTTAACCATAGCTCCTTGTTGTCAGTTATGGAAAATCTTAAGCACAGTTATTCTTTCAGTCTTTAAGGAGAACCATTGATGCAACTCCCCTACAGCCCTTCAAACCCAGGGCACACAATCAGTGGCTCTTGTCTGATAACCATCAAGGAGTTGTTGCAGATGGCATGTGGAGGCTCCTCTCAGAGGGGGGGGCGAGCCTGAAGGAGTGTAGTTCCCTGGAACCACAATGTGCTCCCTCACACAGAGTGCTCAGTGAGGACACAAAATGTTACCCTGCTCTTCCCTGATGATGCAAGCTTAGAAAATGAAAAGTCAGGGACCCATACAGCTGTGGAGATAATAAAGCTCCCTGCAGAGCTAGACCACCAGGTGAGATGATTTCCATAAGTATCCTTTAACCAGCAAAATTGATGCTACACACGGCAATAATGAAAGGCGTCCCAGGAGGGATGCTTACTGTGGGTTTTCTGAAGCACATTAGCTTCGGAAATCAAACTGGAATGCCATGAATTAGAAAACAGAATATTTCAAATCTGAATCAAGCAGGCAACTTGTTGTATTGGATGCTTTCACTGTGAGGTGACTGATAAATTCTAGAACCTTCCAATTGTGCCTGCTTTGTCTTTGGAAGCTCTGTGGAATGGCATCCCCCCCCCCCCAAGGGGGCACAATGCTGCCTCCTCACAGACAGGTAATACCTTGGTGGTTTACTCAGTTTACACAGGGTTATCTACATGCTTTGAGAGAGAAAAAGCCTTGCTGGGAACATCTTGGTCTCTCTGCACACAGTCAGTCAGGCTTTAGGCCATCAGAACACAGAAGAACCAGTCGCAGGCCACACCTTTTCCTCATTGATCACCTGTTTATCTCTTTGGCTCTGGAAGATAACAGCACACTTTCATGTGGGGGCCATGAATTATCGCCCACAGGTAAGAAGGTTAAAATTCCACCTCCATAAAAATAATGGGTAAGAAGAGAGAAGAACATTGAAATATGAGCCTGGTTGGTTTTGCTGTTTATGGTCATTGTTTCACGAACAGGAGTGGATTCTTGCTTCAGAAGTGAATGCTTTGTATCATCTCTTTGACACTGTTTGTGGCCCTCCATGGAGCATAGGCCTGTGATACAGCCTGAGTGCTTATCTGAATTTCCAACTTATTTGAGGGGAAGTACTTCAGAAGAATAAACCAGTCAGAGGAAATGAATATATTGCCCTGCAAAGGAACTAAGCATAACTCTGTAATATAGCAGGGCTACAACTTTGCAATACAGTACAGTGGGGCTACATTTTATGAAATGCCCCTCAGAAATATGAAGCAATGAAAAATGCAAACAACCCATGCACTCCCAAAGCAACCCAGCAGGGGGTTAGCGCTAGAGGAAGCAATGAAGAACAAACCACCTAAATGTATTTATTTACTGTGCTTATGTGTATATATGTGTGAATACACACATGCACGCATGTGCACACATACACACACACACACACACACACACACACACACACACACACTATACATTGTAAGGAGGTTAGAGGTCAACTTACAGGAAACAGTTCTTTCTTTCTGCTCTATGAATCTTGGGGTTTAAGCTCAGACCACCAGCACCTGTACACCTTTTTGTTCTGACCCTTCATGGGCTTTTAATTTTTGTTTTATTTCCTTCTTTCTGCCATGTGAGCTCCAGGGACCATGCCCAGGTTGTCAGGCTTGGCAGGAGCCACCTTACCCAACAAGCCATCTCACCAGCCAAGAGTAGGTCTTGAGTGGCACAGTGGCTGAATCACACTGATGTTCTTCAGAGGCGGCAACACTAAAGGGCATCACTCTAGGTGACATCATGTGTGACTGTGAAAGGCTCTTCTCCTGGTAGGCTGTGTATCAGACACTTCAGTGCTAGTGTGCTGCTTGGAGCCTCTTCAAAGTCTTCCAAGCAGGACCGCTCAGCCATTGTTCGTCATGCACAGTTTTTGTTCAAATTAGAATTTATCGAAGAGATGTGTTAATAGTTTTGGACACATATATATTACCAAATATAATCAGTATCTCTCTTATATCATTAAGTATTATTTGAGGAAATGTCATCAAATGTTAACAACTAATTATTTTTGCCATATGGTAGGTAGGTGAGGGTTTTCAAATGGTGCATAAAATCTGTCCTTACTGTTGTATACCAACATTCATATAAACTCAGTGAATTAAACCAGTGCCCACACATGGGTTCATGTGTAGTGGGACTCTTTCTCAGTGTGTCAAGGGGTTGAAATCATGTTGGCGTGAATTCCCCACTAGTACTTACGATCATATTCCCATACCACGCTGGCAAAGTAGACTTGGGTTTTAAGAAGGTGGCTGTAACAATGTGTGGTGGATAGATTAGCAAGATTTCATGTGTCACTCCTACTCCAATGGCTTCCTGGAGTATGAGGCTGAGGATTGGCCAAGTCATGATTGACCCAATGGAATAGGGGTTGCTACAGACCCTTTATGTGTTTAGAATCTCCGACAGTGTGTGTGTGGGGGGGGGGGTGAGGGGCAGAGTTCCGTAGTCACAACAACGGGCAATCGCAAGTTTCATCTAAAGAGTTACAGTAACAATGAGAAGTCAGAGACTGCAGACCCTCAGTGACATATAAGAGAGACCTGGGGTGACGAAATCAGAGGGAGACAGGAGCCCAATTCTGCTCTGCTCTGTGGTGTCCGTACCCAGGTGAATCTCCTCATAGGTTGTCGCAGGAAGACCTGAACCAAGAGGACATTTAAAACACAAAGCAGTGAAGTCTCAAGGGCCAACATATCCCTTTGGCATGCACTAATTCTCTTTAGTTTAACTGACTCTTGAATTCCATATGTCATGGAAGTTGTCCAATGACAGGAAAATCTTTTTGTGGACTAAATTGGATGAGTTTTAGGGCATGTGTATTACAACTCAACAAACCTGCTCCAAAGGAAAATATGTGGCGTGGGTCCAGAAAGCCTGATATGTTTGTTTAAACTGTTTTGTTATTTATTGAAATTGACATATAAACTTGTACATATTTGTAGGATGCTTGTGATGTTTGGATACATCTTTCACTGTGTCATGTTCAAATCAGCATTATACACAGGCACTTCTCGAGCATTCATCTTTTCTTTGTGGTGAAAATGTTTAAAATCCTTTCTTCTAGCCTGTTTGAAGGGTAGCACACACCATTGTTTGCATCATTTCACTACACGAGAGATTACAAGAGCTTGCTTCCTCCATCAGTCAGGACTTCTGGGTCATAGGGACCAGTCGTAAGGACGTTGCTGAGATCTGCTTTGAACGGAGACCTAGATCTTTTGTGCCATTTTGGTTTCTCCTCCCGAGTCACCATTGATGCTCCTAAGCGGGTCTTTCTGTCCTCCTTGACTACCCTCTTTTGGTGTAAGGGTATTTTCTGTTGGATTCTTTCCTTCCTCCATCCCTCCTTTTCTTTATCCTTCACTCAGTCGGTCTCTTTGTCTCTCTTCTGTTGGGAAGACAATTCATTCTCTAGAATGAACTCAGATTGTCTATTTTGTTTCACTTTATGCCTCGTTTCTTTTATCCCTTTGGTTGGTTTTCACTATTTCCACTATGCTCAGCTTGATACACTTCTAGAGATGTCAGAAAGTAGGGCTTCTGGGTTCAGAGGTTAGGAAAGAGACAGACAGAAAGGCCTGAGACTTTCTTAGAGTGAAAGGGAAGGGCATTAAAAAGAAAATTATGTCTTTATTGCATTGTTAAAAGAACACTGTGACCAAAATGGTCAGTGTCAGCAAAATAGTTTTATTTACCTCATTAACATTTATAGCCGACAGCATGGAGCTTACAGGGAGTCCATGCAAGATAAAAGCCCTTCAGTTACAGCCGCCCGCCATGAGTGGAGAACCCTCACTGTGCTGAGTGGCTTAATCATAAAGTCATGATGGTGTTAAGGTGACAGACTCCAAAGCAGGCATCCTGGGTATCCATCCTCAGTTTTCAGCCGGTTAGCATAGGAGCTTTGTTGAATTACTTAATGTTGTCAGGCCTATAATTCTAGCTACTTGGAAGGTGGAATCAGGAAGGCCACAAATTTCAGGTCTACCTGACTTATAAAGAGGGTTCAGAGCTAGACTAGGGACTTAGCAAGATATGGTCTCCAGGTTTAAAAACGGGAAAAACAGAGGTGGCTATAGCTCAGTGAGTTCATATACTGCATATGTGAGTCCCGGGGTTCCATCCCCAGAACACATGGATGAGCAAAAGGAAGGAAAAGGAAAACCTATAAAAAGACAGAAGGCTGCTTTACTCTCAGCTTTTCCTCTCTATGGCAGTAGGGCAATAACAGTACTGATCTCCAGAGATTTTTGTGTTTTGTTTTTTTATTTTTAATATACAAGTGAGTTATGCTATGTAACAGTGCTTAGAATGGAGCCTTGTACATGGAAGGCACAGCATGTTAGTATTATATATATATATATGCAATATATATATTTGTATCATCATTTTATTTCATCCATGCAGCTATATGGCCTGGTAGAGATGGCCTTCTATTTATTATCAGTGAGAAACAAGTTGAGAGATGTTTGACAAGTCTTGGGGGTGAGGAATAAAGCTCCAATTTAAATTCCACTGAGCAGCACAGGCATGCTGCACTATTCTTTTGTGTTTTTGTTTTTGTTTCTGTTTTTGTTTTTGAGACAGGGCTTCTCTGTGTAGCCTTGGCTGTCCTAGACTCACTTTGTACATCAGGATGGCCTCAAACTCATAGCGATCTGCCTGCCTCTGCCTCCCAAGTGCTGGGAGTAAAGGCATCTGCCATGATTCTTAATTTTAACCCATATGTCAATATTAGACACAGACAATGTCATCCAACATGTTCTCTTTTCTCCTGCAAGGAGTCCTAATTGTAACCGACACATGTTCCATGCTGATCTAGTGTCCAGGGATGCTATAGATGGAGGATGGTTGTATCATTATTGTTTTACCAAGAGCTGTACGAGGTTGAGCCAAATTTACGTGATTTTCTAACTTCTTAGTAGATCCAAATTGTTTGTGTGTCTCCTATTAAATATGTTCTTCGTTGAGTAGATATATGAGGGAAAAGAATTTATATGTCACTCTCATTACTTTATTTTACTTTTATATTTGATGTTAGAGAGAAATTGTGTATGGTACTCTAGGCCACCAAACAAAACAGAAACCATGAATATGGGCATGGGTAAAAATATTATACCAGTCTTCTTAGCTTTCTGCTGAAAATAACAGAAATTACAGTATGAAAAATTCAAATAAATTATACAAGAGTCAGAGCCTTCAGTAGCATGAAGAGCTATTTAAAATTTTATTTTCTTATATTTATGGTTGTGAGCCTAGACTTTAATGTCTGAGCCATGGGCATGGTGGCTCACGCCTTTAATCCTAGCACTTGGGATGCAGAGGCTGGTGGATCGCTGTAAGTTCAAGGCCAGCCTGGTCTACAAAGTGAGTCTAGGACAGCCAAGGCTACAGAGAGACCCTGTTTCAAAAAACAAAAAAAATTATTTTCATGATGTGCATATCTATGAATTATAAAGCCACCAACACAATCAGACAGAGAAACTTTGTCATCCCAGTTAACTCCCGGCAAAGGAATGCCTTAAGTGGGTTTTGGTAGCATTCAGAGGAATGATAGCAGGCTACCAAGAAGAGATTTGATACCCTATGAACATATAAAGGGGGAAGAAGTCCCCCTCAGTCACAGTCATAGGGGAAGGGAGTAAGGGGAAAATGGGAGAGAGGGAGGAATGGGAGGATACAAGGGATGAGATAACCATTGAGATGTAATAAGAATAAATTAATAAAATAAAATAAAAAAGAAGTAAGATTAGAAGGTTAAGTCCAGGGATACAGAAAAACACGTGAAAATGACAAAAAGTAAATTTGACAAAAATCAGGAAAACTTAGCTCTTCTCCAAGTTGACTGCAAATTAATTGTAATTTAGTTGGACAGCCTTAGACTTTAAAAATGTTTTTTTTTAATCTTCCCACTGCCTTTATTCTATCTCAGTATCTAGATCTGTCAATCAATGTTAAATAGTGTGAGCCCGAACATTTCAGAAATAATCCTTATTCTAACTGCTAAAGACATGCGCTCTCTTCTTCCATTTCCAAGCTGTGGTCTACTCCTGAGATACAGTCAGTGTGTGCATGCAAATGAAGGCAAAAGTCAGCTTCGGACGCCACCCATCGCTGTGTTTTGTCCTATTAGCGTCAATCTTGTCCTAATAGGCTAGGCTGACTAGCCAGCCATGCATAGAAATCTTCCTGTTTTGACTTTCAGCAGAGGGCTTAAAATGTGTGTCCATACCTGCAAGGGTTTGTTGTTGTTGTTGTTGTTGTTGACGTTGCTAATGTAGGTTTGGTAGAGTGTAGACTGAATTCAGAGCATCCTTCTTGCAAAGCAAACACTTTACTCACTCACCGAGCCATCTCCCTGAAACTAGTCTTTTAATGACTTTGAAGGTGCACAAGGCAGTATTCTTAACCATAGTTGTGTGGTTGTACAGAAAAATATACAGGACTTATAGTTTTATATAACTGAACATTTTCTTTTGTTGGATGCGATTTTCCATTACCCCATTTCTCCTATCCCCTTGTGCACCCTACTCTCAGCCTCTATGTTTTATAACTTCATCTAAGTGGTATTGGTAGTAGTGATCTTCCTGTGATAAGTTTACTTAACTTACAATGTCGCCAAGGTAGATTTATGTTATTAATTATGGCAGGACTATATTCTTTTAAAGTGTAAGTAATATTCAGTTGTGTTTCTGCACTGCATTTCCTTTATCATTCATCTGTCATAGGACTTGAGGCTGTTACCACATCTTGTTGCCAACAATGCTGGAATGAATGCAGGAGTTCAGAGAGCTCCTGGAGGTCCAGGTCCAGATTTGACACATTTTGGATAGAAACGAATCAGTGAGTTACCCTCATTTTTTTTTCTGTTTTGCATTATGCGTGGACCCCTGCTACCATACTTTCTTCTACCATGGGTATGCTGTTGCTCTTTCCCACCAGGGTACCCTGGGGTCCCAGTCTCTCTCCACCTCAACATCAACATGTGCTGTGGTTTCTTCTTTACATTTCTGATAGTGGTCATCTTAACAAGTGCGCAGCCCTGTGTATCTTCACGATGCTGAGTGAAGCTGAGTGTGTTATACACTATATGGTTATTTATACATCATTTGTGAGGGGGAAAGTCCACCTAAATTCTTGGACAATTGTTTAAGACCCGGTGTTTACACCCAGCCTCATTTTCTCTTTGTATTTTAGATCTCAGGAAGAGTTAAGGGAGTCTTTCTCCCATACCACAGGTTCCCTTCTCGTTTGCTTCTTTTCTTGGCTGGGCAACAGTTTGGCATATTACTACTAACTTGCAGTAGTATTTGTTTTGATTTTATCCTGTCCAAGAAGCACTGATTGAGGCCAGTGCCGTGAAGAGTCTCCCTGGTTTTTGTCTATGAATTGTTTATGTTTAGGTTTTACGTGCCAAGTATTTAATCCATTTTTGAGTTGATTTTTATGTGTAGCACCAGAACGGGGTCCAAGCTCTTTCTTTGTGTACACGGGCCTGATTTCCCAGTTTCCCAGACTGTTTGCTGAGAAGTTTATCCTTCCCACGGTGTAGTGTTGATGGTCTGTAAAACACCATTTGATCATATTGTACGCATTTATTTCTTAGCTTCATTATGTTCCACATTCGACACGTCTGTGTCTTTAGGCCAGCGCCATACTGTTTTAATGGCAGTAGTATTATCATTTGCTTTAAAGTCAGGAAGTATAATACCTCAAGGTTAATGTTCCTTAGATTGTTGTGACCATTTGGCTCTTTTGCCTATGTGCATAAGTTTCAGATTTATTTTCTACTTCTATGGAAATTGTCACTGGGATTCTGACAGGCATTGGATTGAATCTGTAAATTACCTTGAGTGTACAGGCATTTTAACAACAATAATTCTTTCAGTATCTGTTGTTCAGTGTACCCATTGGAAATATTTCATCACACAGAGTATATGAAATGGTATTTCCTTTAATTCCCTTTAGAGAGTATGATTTGACTTACCATCCATCACTATGTAACAGTTTACCACATTGCTTCTTCCTCCATGTTGACAGGGTTTTATTTAATTGATTAAATTTGTTCTAAGATAATTTCATGCGTCTATACAGGGCATGCTGGCAGCTTTCCGTCTCCATCTTATTCCATGTCTCCATGACCCCTCTTCATCTGCTCCTCACAAATCTTTCTCTTGGGTTCATATCTATTCATTGTGCTTTGTGGCCCACTGAGGTTACCCAGTGTCATCCATGCAACCACTAGCTGTAACCTGCTCAGCTCAGCAGTAGATACACAACGAATGACAGTGACTCTGCTCTCCCAGGACCTGGGAGTAGCCAGCAGTTCAGCCTTAAAGGATAAAGTCCCTGGCCACCTGCCTCATTCCGCGACTGCTTATTGATAGAGCCAGTGATGTGCAAGCCCAGCGTAGCTGACTGCACTTGTAAATGATTGAAATGCTCGGATTGAGTCCAGAGGATGACATTTCTCAGCCCTTTTCCTTGTCTGCCCACTTTTATGTATTTCTCATAGTATTTCTGAAATGGAAAAAAGTTATAATTTTGGATAGAGCATTTCAAAAGAAGAATATATGACATGAGAAATCGTAAGAGGCCTTAAAAACTCCAACTTCCATGCTGTTTTCTTCTGCACATTGTCTAGAAATTGCATTAATGTGATTCCCCATGGCCAGGTTGAGTGAAGGATAACAGAGCCCTCTGCCTGGGGCATTCTGTAGGGTTTGCAATGCAGTTGATTAATTTATCAGATGACTTCATCCAGGCCATTTTCCCTTCTGTGGTGGTTCTTCTGGACTCCAGGAGACACAGTGCTTGAATAATAGACAGCAGCTTTTCACTTATTGTTTCACAGTTGACACTTTATGGAATCAGTGGCAAAGCCATCTCTAATTGTGGTCCTTAGCTGCACTTGCCTGGGAGCCAGCCATTCACCTCCCACTGCTGGTGCGGATACCTGACGTCCTGCTGTGTCTTCCTGCTGCTGAGAGGGAAGGATGTTCTGGGCAGCACACAGAAGTAGCCTTTGCCACCAGCGCTGTTTGGTTTATCTGCCTGGTGTCGTGGAGGCGGTGCGACCTGCATGATGGGAGGTGCCCATCAAGAACAGACGTAGGTGAATTGGAGTGAAACATGTCTCAGCATCTTCACATCCCAGGATGGAGGAGAGTCTCCCCCTTCTTAGTGCCTGGGTTTTCAGTAGAAACAAAGCTCTACTTGTAAAACACCTGGCAGTCTAGATGCACATGGATGCAAAGAAAGCTACTGTAGGGGGAAGAGAGACGGTGAGTCCGGAGCGTGACCTTCAGCAAGAGCATAATTTTAGTCCAATTGAAGGCTTATTGTAATATTCTTTTGCCACCCCTCTTCCTATAATGGCTACCACTGAGTTTGAACACGAGTTTTCATTTACAAAGAACTTTATTCCAACACTGTGCCATACAGTAGAAGTCTGGCTCCTTAATATTACTGTTTATATTTGTGTACTTGGCTTGGGAGACTCCTATTTGTAAACAACCTTAAGGTTCATGACTTTTGAGTATTTACAGTTTAATCAGGGTATGCGTTTGGGTACTTTGAGTCATGAGGTGGATGCTTGGGGCTACGTAACTAGCCTACAACTGAACCTAGATGTTGCCAACCGTACAATCTAAATGCTTTTTGTAATCTACACTTTTTAGTGTATAAGATATTTGACAAGATCTAAGCATCTTTTCTGTGTAAAGGGAGGAAATACTCTGAGAATGTGAGCCTCTGTATACAAATATTATCTGTGAAAAATTCAAGACTCTTATGAAGAGTATATATATTATGAATAATATATGTTAGATATTATATTATGTACATATATACATGTTATGAATTTTACCTTTCCTAAATATCCACAGTTATAGCTGCCCCAAATAATGGGTGTATAGTCATCCCAAATGTGTGATAGCCAGTCATAAAATTTACACAAAATAAAGATAATCTTTATTGTAACATATATTAAACATTTACTCTTATAATGACCAGTTTATTTTATTATATACAACAGAATTTTCAACAGAATTTTCAAATGGGTATTAGTTTACATCTTAATATTGTGCACTATTAACAAATAAATATAAATTAAGGTTGGGTTTAGTTATTTATTGTAGAAAATTTAACACAAAAATAGTATCTTAAACTAAATATCACTTTATTTCTATTTCATGTAAAATCTGGAGGTTGACAGTCAAAGACTTTTGGGTAGTTCTGTGATGTCATTGGGAAAAACTGATTTATATTGAACTTCTGTCCTCACCCTGATTTTTTTTTTTTTAATTTCATCTCCCAAGGAAGCGTCAGGGTCTTCATCACTGTCTGCGTGTTCTCAATGGCCAAAAAGAAGATAAGAGGAACGAGGGCCACATGTTTGTTGTAGAAAGTTCTCCAGGTGCCTCTCACATTATTTGTGCTTGTATCCCAGGGGCTGCTACTTCCATGTGGGGAAGCCTAAGAAATGACTTTTATTCTAAGTCTTTTCATGTGGAACTAAATGAAAGGCAACAAATTCTTTGATTTGACCCTCAAAATCTAAAATGAGAATTTGCATCACTTACCCAGTGACATCAAGAGCCAATAGGAGAGGACATTAACTAATTGCCACTTTCTTTGGAATGTTCTATTCATCTCTAAGCCGGCTACGGAGACGTCGCCATGTTGAAGACTTAGTTAATATGCGCGCATGGCTGTTTATAGGTAGGGCATTGAGAGATGAGCCCGTCGCCTCACGGGCCAGTAGGAAAGTAGACATCAGTCGGGGGCGGGACGCGTGTACTGGAGGGGAGCATTTTGTTATCAACCTCTTTTCCTGGCTCTTTTTAGCTTCCTGACTTAGAAGAGTTGGGCGGCCTCCTTTGCCAATATATTCATTGCTGCAATCCTACTCTGCTTGCTCAGACCCCAGCAATGAGCCAATCAGCTCCGACTGAGCGTATAAAACTGTGGTCCAAAGTAAGCCTCCCTCTTTTAAATTCTTCCTCGCTTACGTTCTAACGTAGTGATACACAGATAGTCACTAACTATCCTTGCGTTCTTGGCAAACATGGAATGTTAACCAGAGGTTGATTCTATTCTAATGGAGCTGCTTACGTGTGGCTATGCCAAGTTCTAGAACTAAAATAAAAATGGCCGTTCCTCAGCCTCACCTGTCCCATTGTGAACAAATCCATCTCCGGATATAGGTAGCGCTTACTGTATATGCCCTTGTACAGGACGTGCGTTTCCACCACCGTGGCAGGACCGCAGACAGTGTCAGCGTCGAGACCTGTTATAGTCAGAGCTTGGCGCTTCAGCTGCTGCTTGGGGGTGGCTGTGTGAAGGGAGCAAGCACACCAGCAGTATCACAGGGTTTGGAAAACAGTTGACTCCTCAAGAAACATTTTTCCTATTCAAGAGAAAATGAGTATGTGTGAAATTAGAATAATAAGTGCAACTAGGCGGATAAGTGGCTTTTAGGAAGTCATCAGCGCCATGGATATTTACAGACGGTCCTCTAGATGAGCTTTTTTTTTTTTTTTTTTTTTTTTTTTTTTGGTGCAGGAACATTTTGGATTGTAATTTTTATGAAGAAAAAAAAAATAAGAAGCTGTTCGGAGACGATGTGTTAAGTGTTCATTTTAGAGACCTGTCAGTGAAGTTTTCAACACTGTGAGTTAATATAGTATCCAACAATATGAGGTTGAGCACAAAAATTCTTTTTAGGAAAAGAGAAAGAGAAGGAGCCAGGAAGAAAGAGAAGAGAATGCTGGGCTTTTACTTGAGGGTTACACATATATACTCAGGCTGGGACCTTGAAAGCCTTTGCTCTGACTGAGCAGAACCATTCAAATTCCTTAGATGACTCACAGCCGGCCACAGTGCCTTATGCTAGACCTGGCTAATGAATTAAATCAGCGTTTTGACAACTGCTGGGCGGACGCAGCTAGCCCTGACCTCCCACGCGCTGCCTTGGGGCCTTGATGGAATCATATTTAGCCACTACTAGAAAATCATTAAGAGCACGGAGGAGAATCTAGGTCAAGAGTCAAACAACAGAACAGCCGGAAGGAATGTGGTAGGTAAATATTTTTCAAAGGAGATGAAATTTCAATCTAGAGTCATAAGGGAAAGACGGGCATACAGAAAAAATTGGAACTTCCCATAAGACCTGAGTGATGTTTTGAGAGGGAGGACCGAGACGATGGGTTCTCGTGTGTGTGACTGGAATACTCCTGTGTGTAACTCGTCAGCAGTGGGAGTAGGAGAAGAGGTTGAGGTAGGAGGACAAGATGGGAACTCTGTGCGTGTCCAACATTAGTGACAACAGCTCTGGCTGGACAGCGTGATTTGGTAAGGACGGGGAGGATGTGAGGGCCAAGACTTGTTGCCTTTTTCAACCGCAGAACGGCAGACTCTCTGTGTATTTTCTCAAGAAGCAACATATTATCTGTAAATACTTGTATAGAATGCCAAACTATTCATGTGGAAAAGAAGAAACGAGGAAATAGTATAAAAAGAAACCAACACGATTAACATCAAACTTCATTTGTACATCAGCACCTGGAGAAACAACCCAAGGGCTTTCCGATTTGATTTTAAAGGAAACTGACAAACCAGAGTCCAATGCACATTTTGTAGCTACCAAGTGGTCCCCAGCAGACACAGGTAATGTCACACCGTGTGACAGCCAGACCGAGACACTTTATGGATGTGAAGCTCACAGCGCACACACAGACCTAAGTGTGTAAATTCTTTGTGTTAACTAATTCTCTAATGGTAAAACAACAAAGAACGAACACAATGCTCTTGATATTTTCATGTATTTATCTTTATACTTAGTTTTATTTCTCAATAACATATCTGTTTTTCACATATTTTTTTTACAATAGCCAACAAAAATGTATGATCAAATAAAATATGGAGTCTCTGCCTGATGACCAATAGATGGAACTAGATGCAGCCTCTTGTGCAAAGCTGGAATCACAGAGTTGTAATAGTCTCTTTTCTTTCTGTTTATGAATTTGCCTCTGATTTCCAAGTTCCTGAAAGATTTATAAAATGTTCAACAGATAGCCAAAGCCGACACTGTCAAAACGACTCATTTTATAATTTGATCTGAATCCACAGTTATCTGATTTCACTGTTCATTTTCTAATAAGCAGAAATATTGCCAGTGGCTTCCTCCTGGAACTTTAGCACATTCAAGGCCAGAATATTACTTGTGAAATGATTGAAAAATTCCTCTAGGCAAACATTCTTAAGATCTAAAATGTTTGAAAATATGTATTTGAACAGCTGTGTTTTAATCTGATATTTTAAAATTGCTTAGTGCTTCTTCATGCAAGTCTTATTTCCACATTAAATTCACTGTGGAGTTAGGGACATTTGGTTTTCAGACTGCAAATTCATGTTTGCAGGAGGGAGTTTGCTCGTAGCATGGCAGGACTCTTGTGCCATTGCCTGTTGTAGCCATAGGTGTCTCAGGAAAAGGCATGGTGGCCTTAGATGCTGTGAACAAAATTGCTAATGAGTTACCAGAGGTTCTTAAATGACACTTATCACTGTATTCATTAACTTTTCCCAAATGGAAAGATGCTTATGGATAAAGGGATTTATATGGCAGCAAGCTTGCCTTTGAAGCCTACTGACAACCACCTTCCAGGGTTTAATCCTCCCTTGGGAAGATTATCTACTTTTGAATAAAGAGGATTCTGAATGACTCAAGGAGCCCTTCAAGGGAAAAAAATCACCTGGTCCTGGGGCATCTATGCTGCCGTGTTTATCTAAATCATTTCTTCTGTCTTTACCTGAAAAGCATAATGTCTGTGGACTCTTTAAACCTGACCTGCCAGCAAACACGTGCACTGGTGACTCCCATGTTGTGATGATCCGCCAGCATACTGTTCTTTCTGTGCATACCATGTGCATGATATGGGTCTGAAGAAAGCCCTTTGAAGAAACAAGAACCTCTTCTTAACCTGAGCATTAAAGTAGATAAGAAAAAATAAGCAGGAAAATCCTATAAGTTTGGTTATCAATCGCATCTCAATGTAGAATGCTGGTGCTCTCCTTCTTACTGTTGGAGGAGGGGACGCAAGCAGAAATCTCATTTCCCCAGTATCATGACGTCTTGGTGCTGCGAAGACTGAATGGCAGCCTGTGAACCTCCAATGTGCTGTTCTCCTCATCAGCGTAATAGTTTTAATGACTGAACTGTGACTCTGTGATCCTCATTTGAGAACAAGTGAGATGTCACAACTTTAGGGACCAGAACAAAAGGTAGGAAACAATACCTTTTATTTTGTGTAACTGTGGAGCCAGGAGGTCACTGATCAGGGTGAACTGCCCATTTAGAGAGAGCAAAAGAGGCCATTTATTGAGGATTATGGCGCCTTTAAAACCAGCATGGTTTAAAAAGCCTGTATCCTAAATAAATACCAAATGGTTTCTATTGCTCTTATTGAGCTGCAAGTAAAGAAAGGAAACTGATTGGTTTTAAGCATTTTTTTCGGCTACTTTTTGTTGAGTAATAATAAAAAAGAACTCAAGTTTATTCATCTCATTTCTGCACTATCTTGTGGTTATCTGGGACTGACCTCTACAAGATAGATTGGCCTCGTTGCTGAAGCATCTTCACATGGCCTTCGTCTCAGGACAACGTGGCAATTGGACAGAGGAAGAAGATGCTCTGTCTTTTTAAATCCATCCCCAGATGTTACTTAGTATCCCTTTCTCCACATATCATTGGGTCAAAAATCAAGCCATAAGACCTTTTCACAGCCAGGGGAGCAGAAACCAAACAATAGCAGAAACACATGGCAGACAAGCAAAATTACAAACAGAAATTAACTTTGCCTTCATATACAGGCAACCAGGGTGGATTAAACTCAATAGGTTAAAAAAAAAATCAAGACATCAAAGGAGAAGGGGGATAATTGGGAGGAAGATTTCAGTGGGAAAGGGAGGTAGATGAGATCGGAGAAATGTGGATGAAAATGTTCCAGACTAGCTAGAAATGAAATAGTCAAAGGCAAAGTTAAAAACTACCAAGGCCTTTCATGAACACAAGATAAGGAAGACTGGTAACATAGAAAATGATTCTAGGTGGCCATAATGTCAAGTCGGCTGATGGGAAGTGTGGAAGCAAGGAGGCACCAGATGGTTTAGTCTCCATCTATCCATTGCCAACTTTACCCCCTAATATGTGGGATGACTCCGGGCTTGGTCGGGGCCTCTGTTTACATATGCTGGCCTGGAGTAAGAGTAACAACTCCTTTAAAACATCAGACTTCAGATAGTAAATTTTGTTTGTAAGTAATTCAACTCCGCACATCTGTGTTTATTCCAATTATGAACAAAAGTGAAAGAGAGCGCCACGTTTTCTACTCTTGGACTTTCATTTTGACTGGCTCGGGTTCTCTTCTATCACATGAGCATCTGGAAGAGCAGGGTCCACAGAAGAGAAATTAGAACTGTCCATCGTCTGTGACATCAGTCACTGACACGTGGGTTGATAGTGGCACACACTGCTGGCGTGACGCTATCTATTGGGCATTGCCTAAGGGTTCCTTCGTAGAAGAGAGAGACACAGGAAGAAAACAAAGAGATACTGAGGGATACGCAGCCCATCCCGCACCTACAAAATGTAGGAACTGACAGCCTTTAAAACAATTCAGTTACTTATTAAAGAAAAATATGCTTATATGCACATTTTACTTAAGAGAAAGCAAAACTAAATGAATAAGAAGTTATAATGGCAAAAACAGACTTCCTGCAGTTAATAATCAAAGAAAAATCCCTATTCCCTCCTGTAGTAGCACTTGTACCCTTTATAGTTATGCAATAGCTCTATAATCATATGATGCACGTCATTAGTCAATGCATGGTGCCAATGATGTGACCATTCTCTGAACTCTAATTATAAGATATAAGAGATTTGAGGAAATTGCCTTCTCTGAGGATGACAATAAAAATAGTATCCACCTTATAGAATTTATGTGAGAAGCGAATGAGTCACTAGAAGTAAAATACTTATTGTTATAAGAGAGAAAAGTCAATATTTATAGACATCATATACTTCCTAGCTTTTATGGCTCTGATGGCATGGGCTAGACACTTTGTAAAATGTGTTTCTGTTGGGTTTTTATCTAGGGCATTCTCGTGGTTACTTTTGGCTCGTGTATTCCTTTAAGAACATTTCCTGTGTTTCCGGCATTGCACTTTCTTAGCCAGAAAATTATGCACATCCCAAAAGAACCCTGTTCCTTATCTGGGAGAAGAGTGTTGGAAAACATAACCTGACACTGACTGAACTTTGCGACTACTTAAAATGTCAGTGGAGACGTACCCTTGTCCCTAGACCCAGCAAGGAAATGGACGTTTTTATATGAATGTATGTGTGTATTCGTCTGTAAATATATTCACATGTAACTACCATCTATCTCTTATTATGCCAATGACGTGGGCACATACACATAAAATTTATCTACCTGTCTTGTATCTAGCTGATGTGGTTACATACTTTGAATCCAACTCTAAGCCACCATCAGATGTCCATTTCAGCCTGCTGCAGTCGGCTAATCTGTGAGTTCTCTCATGGTCAGCGAGAAGCCTGCCTTCCCTCAACTGCTTTAGACAGTACTGGCTTCCATGCATAGCAGTATTGGAATTGTGGACTTGGATGCCCATGGGGACACTGCCTATCAGTAGTGTTGTTCAGCTCCTATGGCCTTTGGTCCCCATTGTTTAATACATTTAAAATTCAATTAGATTTGCCTTTATATTCTGCGTTGATCTTGACGCCCACCGCCCCAGGGCTCTTAAGTAATTTGACAATAAATGTGCAAAGTTTGCCTTTTGGATTGTGAGCTACTGTGGAAAATTGAGAGAGATATAAGTGTAGTATGTTGATCATAAGGATGTTCTACAAAATCGTTTCACTCCTCTCAAAAATCTCCCATGCTCCACCTGGTCAGTGTTCCACATTTGTCTCAAGCACTTCTGGCTTTGACTATCTGCACAGGCTTACGTTCTCCAGATTTCCATATGAAATCTTTTCAGATGAGTCTCTTCCAACTGGCAGTAGGCCTCCCAGTTAACTCAATACTTTAAGCCTTCTCATAGTGCTGAGCAATGCTTTACTGTGTATTATAAATGAACTAGTTTTTCTATTCTCCTACTGAAACACATTTTAATTTATTCCAGCGTGGGTATTAGGTATGGTACTGCAGCCACTTAGTCAGTTTCTGGGTAAACATGAGTTTTCCCATCAGTTTGGTAAGGGCTTGTGAGCACAGTTGCTAGGTCATACGATAAAGCTGTCTTTAGCAGCATAGCATACTGTTAAATTATCTTCCAGCATGCTGGTACCATGTTGTATTCTCATCAGTAAGGAATGAATGGTCCTCATGGCCTGCATCTTTACCACAGTTGTCATCATAATCAGCTTTGTCATCATTAGATTTTAAACATCATCAGATTTGCAGTGATACCTCATTCTTCTGTAAGTTGTATTCCCTAATAAAAATTATTTTGCTCATTATTTCATATATTTTTTATAACAGCTTATCTTGTTTAGTGACATCTGTGCAGATATTTAGTCTACTTTTAATTCTGAAGTTTTTTCCCTTACACTTATTTTTTAAAAGAGAAATCTTTTTATGTTCTCGATGTAAATGAGAAAAATATTTTGTGTTTCCCCCTTTCCTGCAACGTGTTTCTGGAAGCTCTTTATGGTGCATTTTGCAGAGAAAGTTTGAATGCAGCGACATCCAGTTATCAAATTTACTTTCACAGATTATACTGCTTTTTTTGTGTCTCAAAACCTGTCACCAAGCTCAAGGTCACCTAGATCTGTCCCCAAAGTTTCTTGAGAAGCTTCTTGAGATTTGGTTTTTATGTTCAGGTTTGAATTTAGGTTTGCTACAGATGTAAGGCCGCCCCCAGGCTCATATGGATGTGTGGGTGTTCTGGCACACTTCTGCAAAGACCATGCAATTGTCTTTGTTTCTTTGTCATGGATGAAGTCAGCTGTGTTTATGTTATTCTTTTTCTGGGATTTGGACCCAGTTTTAGTCACCTTTTTTTCCCTCAGTCCTTTCCCATTAAGTATTATTGACCTCTGGGCAGAGGTTGACCTTGATTTATTGTTGTCAATGCAATCACGTCTCAGCACTCCTATGAGTTTCTAGAAGGGTCTTTGGGGTATTTCTAGGCATGGTTGACATCCTGGGAAAGCGGTCGGGGAGAAGAGGTTGCCCTGAATGTGACCAGCAGTATTTGGTAGGCTGGTGGCCAGGGTGGAATTGGAGTGAAAGGAGGAGGAAGCTGGCATACAGAAGCTTGTCCCTGTTTCACTTCTGACCCCCATGGGGTGACCAACTCTGCGTGTCACGTGCTTCCACTACCTTAATGTTTAGTACCACTTGAGCCTAAAGCAGCCAGACCAAAAGGACATGAACTTCAAACTCTGAAGCTACGAGCCAAAGAGAGTGTTTCCTGTTTTAAATATCGGGCACAATCTTGTACCTAAATAAAATAACGATAAGCCCAAGTGTGGAATGCAGAACTACAAATATTTCAACAGAAACTGGGAAAAGGCCTACAGCAGTGGTTCTCAACCTTGCTAAGGTTGCAGCTTTTTAATACACTTCTCATGGCGTGATTCCCTACTACAAAATTACTCTCATTGTTGCTTCATAACTGCAATTTGCTATTGTTATAAATCAGAACGTAATCATCTGTGTTTTCTGATGGTCTTCATAGCCTTGCAAAAAGGGCCCACAGATTGAGAACTGCTGGTCTAAGACCATCATGGACTTGGTGACAAGTTTTCAAACACAAACAATATTCAGACATTTTTCACAACAGCTGAACTATGACTAATACCCTGTACCCTTGTAGTGAGTCTTTTTAGAAGACTACTAACTCTTTATTCAATTCCTTTTCTAGAAACAAGAGTATTCAGATAATAAAATCCCATTTTTAATGAAATTTTTAACTCTGCTTCTATTAACTGCTACTCAGAAGCATGTGAATCAGTTTGCTGCTACCTAGCACAGATAACTGGGATTTTTATGAACTTTTATTAGGTATATAGATTAATTTGGGAAGAATTAAAATCTCGATTGCCTTTTGATTCATGATCATGATATATCTCAATTTATTTAAATCTTAATAATTTATGTCACCAAATATTTAAAGATTTATGTATGTAGAGCCTGTAAATATTTTGGACGTATTTTATTTTTTGCTATTATTACTTGCATTTGTTTTTAACTAAAAATTCTACTTGTTAATTGCTAGGAGGCAGCAACATTATTAGTAACTGTGCAGGAGCTCGTATCCTGCAACCTCAGTGCATTTCATTATTTTCTTCTAACATTTTAGGAACCATTTTTGACAATTTGATGCTTTCTAGATGGAAATATTTTAAATTTAAATAGAAACAATAAATCAACAGCTCTTATATACATATGCATACCACACAGATATGCACACACACAGACACAGACACACACACACACATAGACACACACACACACACACACACACACACACACACACACACACACACTCCACTTCTGTCTTAAGACAGAGACTTCTAGAACAAAGTTGAGTCAGGGTTGTAAGAGAGAAACTTCTTGTCCTTATCCTTGTCTTAAAGGGAAAGTATCCATTTTCTTATCCTTAATCCCAGCATGTCAGTTGAAGGTTGTTTGTGGGTAAGTCAGAATAGCTCCTCTGTATCCTGATTTTACCAAGGGCTTTTCTTGTGAGAACTTATCAGATTTCATCAATATGTTGTGTCTGCACTGGTCATTGTACTCACATCAGTTGGTAAGATTTCTCTTTATCTTAGACTTGTGTTGCTGTGACAGGTTACATTGATTTTCAAGCATTGAATCAGATGTGAATAATTGGAACGAGTGAATCTCATTTGCCCTCAGGCTGTAATTCCTAGCACATAGTTGGGTGTGATTGGCTTTACACATCTATTCATACGAGTTCTTAGCTCATGATTTACCTTTTTAATGTTTTAATCTAGTTTTTATATTAAAATAATGTTATTCTAGTACAAAAGGATACAGTCATTCTATTTCTGTTTTTCAGGAGGGAATTTAAAGATTCTATCACTTGTTCCTTAAGTATTTGGTAACAGAAAACTGTTAAGTTTTCGGGACCACATGTTTTCTTTGGAGAAAGTTAATATTTATTTTAGCTTTAATAGACTTACGGCTGTTCTAATAGTAAAATTCAATTTCCAAGTGAGTTTCAGTATTTCCATCGTAATTTAAAACATCCTCATACTATGACTGAGGTTGAGCACTACTACTACTGCATACCCAAAGGCAACCAACAAAAATGGGGAGTTTTTGAGGAAACCAGTTATGCAAATGAAGTAGGACAGAGGAAGAGATAGGTGGGGCGGGGGGCAGAGGACTTCCTCCAGAGGCACGAGGGCTTGGGTTCAGAGCCCAGCACCTACGTCAAGTCATATGTGGCCACCTGTCACCCCAGAGCTCTTGCAGGCAGAGAGGGGAGGAGTGCTGGACTTGCTGGCTGCCAGCCTAGAGGTTCACTAAGAGACATTATCACAAGGGAAAAGGTACAGGCTGACGCCTGGTGTCTTCCTTTGTTTTTTTTTTTTTTTTTTTTATGTACACCCACACATGTGCACGCGCATGCACACACACACACACACACACACACACACACACACACACACACTCACACGGGTAGATGGTAGATCATATCATTCATCCTTTTCTTTCTTTCCCCTTCATGCTACCAACTGCCATTTGCCTACTGACAGGCTTATCCGGAAGCTGAGTGGCTTCATGGTGCTGAAAGACCTCTCTCCTTCAGGACAAATGTAACCAAGCTTGTTTGCCAGTTCTCATGTGGCTGCCATCAAACCCTTCTCCCTTTGAAAATAGGGTTCAAGGCCTCATGTGCTGTCTGATTTCGTGTCTCCCTGTAGCTCTTCTCACATCCTCTATACCCACCGTATCTCACACATGCAGTCCTACAACTGTGCCCTTCTCTGCTTGATTTTCAAAATTTCCCAGAAGCTCTTTCTTTACTTAGGACACTAACACATTCTTCCTGTGTTAGTCTGAATATCACTTTTCAGAATACCTCTTCGTCTGCACACTCCACCGAGCTCATGTTGCCTCATCACTGAGGAAAAAGTACTCCAGTGGATTGGAGTGCCGCAGCACTGTACAAGCTCTGTGAAACCAAATGTCTCCTCACTGTCAACCCTCACCCCCACTGGTATGCGTGGTAGTCCCTGACTCAGATCCTCCACAGCCAAAGTGCTGATTAATGAAATATGGTATTAAAATGTGACGTTCAACCCATGTTCAGTATGTTTTTGCAATAACAGAGAAGTCAAGAATTTGTCGTACTGAAAAGAAATTCTTAGTCATACTCATAAGGATAGAGTTGTGGTGAAGCTCTGCCTCTCCCTTTCACTTCTCTCCGGGTTCCGTGCTAGACTAAGAGACCCATGGAGAGCTTTTTGGTGTGCGTTTCTTTGAAAGTAGTTAGATATTTTTTCTGTCTCATCTGCTCCTACTTCCCAACTCCAGCCACGGAAAACAGATGCCAAGAAAACAACTAGCCATTTGTCATAGACCTCTGAAGTGGCTGGCATGCCCTGCTCCACACCTCCTAACATCTAAGAGTAAGAGGCCTTCTAGAATTTCTTTTTTCCTCTTTTTTTTTAAATTTAAATTTAATTTTATTAATTTATTCAAATTACAACTCAATTGTTATCCCATCACTTGTATCCTCCCTTTCTTCCCTCCGTCCAGCCTTCACCCTGTTCCCCTCCCCTAGGTCTATGACCGAGGGGGACCTCTTCCCCCACTATATGGTCATAGGCTATCAAGTCTCATCTTGGTAGTCTGCTTATTCTTTCTTTGAGCGCCACCAGGCCTTCCCACCAGGGGGAGGTGGTCAGAATTTCATTTGACAGTAAAACTAGAAAAGAACCCACACTGGACTCCTTCCAACCTTCCGGCGTGAAAAGATGGATTGGGCTATGGCTGCTCTGACTAAGGTGAGGCTTTGAAAAACTCCTCAGCCTAGAGGTGCACATCCCTGGATTAGCTAATCATACAGAGAGAGAGAGTTTGTGTCAGCTGTGACATCAAGATCAATGGGAGGAGCTGAAGGTGTTGAACTAGGGCACTTCTATGTGTTGAAAATGCATGGGAGTAAGTCTCCTAGAGACACTCGCCTGTATGAATTGCTCCAGCAATGAGAAAAAAATATCCTCCAAGACATTACCAGTTCACGGCTGAGCGAGAGCCACAGAGAGCGAGCAGGTGGTGCAAATCAACAGATGAGGTATTAGCTTTTCTTCAATAAAAGGGATCACGACTGGGTGTTGCTTAGGGACAAGGAGGTTCTGAGACACATGGCCAAGAAGCAAGAAAATCAGCACGCAGCAACACTGGTGTTCTTTCAGTCTGCCATCCACTCCCCACACACAGTGCTGTGGCCGACCAAAGGGACAGGGGAGACGAGTGAAGGAACTCTGTGTGGCTACAGATGGCTACATTTATGTGAGAAAATAAAACTGCACTGGATTATCAAAATTCAAAGTAAACAACTATAAGTCCATATAAATGCAAATATACTATTCAATAAGTAAATAAATGGGAAACATAGATATCACACACACACACACACACACGCACACACACACACACACACACACACACACACGTGTTCTAAAGTATCTGTATGGAGAACTTTGTTCTCTAGCAGTCAAGTGTTACTTGCACCCCTGAGTATGGTCTGTGCACAGTGACCTCCTCCTACACGTGTACTGTGGAAAGGGGGAAAGAAGAAGGAAAATGGCTTTACGGTAGAGAAACTTGATAAAGGACCTTGTCCAATGTCTTCATCAAATCCTTCCCCTAAAGGCTCGAAGGACCCCACAGAAGAGGATGCACAAAGAATGTAAAACCCAAGGGGGTGGAGGACGCCAAGACACGAAGGCCCTCTAAACCAAATGGGCAAAGCTCACATGAACCCCCAGAGACTGAGGCAGCACGCACAGGGACCGCACGGGTCTGCATCGATCCCTCTGTGTACATGTTATGGCTTCCAGCTTAGTGTTTTTATGGGATTCCTCACTGTGAATTCGTGGGTCTTTGACTCTTGTGCCTTCTTTTAAGCTCTTTTCCTGCTATTTGCCTTGTCCAACTCTAATGTTTTAGGTTCTATTATATCCTATCCTATCCTATATTATTATATGAAGTGTGGTAGGGTACGCTGTATTCCTTTGGAAGCATGTTTGTTTTGTAGTTAGGGGCAAAAGGGAGTAGATCCAAATGGGAGAGGAGGTGAGGAGAAACGTGGACGAGCAGAGGGGGGAGAAACCATAATCAGAATATATTACCTGACAACATAGACTGTTTTTTTTTTTTTTGGTTTTTTTTTTTTTTTTTTTTTTTTTTTTTTTTGGTTTTTCGAGACAGGGTTTCTCTGTGTAGCCTTGGCTGTCCTGGACTCACTTTGTAGACCAGGCTGGGTCTGTTTTCAACGAAAGGGGAAAAAAGAGCTTCGTCCACAAGACCAAGGTCACATGAACAGTGAGAAGTCCAACTTACTTCCTGTCAAGTACAGAGAGTGGGACCTTGTGGGTTTCCCCTCCCAGTCTCAGTCTGATCACGAAATGAACATCAGCCAAGTCCGAACTGAAGAGCCCTCAGCACATAATTGACATGTACAGCCAGACAGCATCAAGACCCAGGGGAGTCTGAAAAAGTGTCATTTGTCAGAGGAACTTAAGGAGATGCTGTGCCTCGGTGAAGAGGCTCCCAGAGGAGACAGGACAGCATGAGGGCATCTCAGCCAAGTTTTAGGACAATGTGTGAATACTGGCTCATCAATTTTGACAGGACTCTTAGAGTAATTAGTGTATGTGTTATGAGGTTCAGTCTTGTTATTTTGGTCCGGGTTGTGTTTTTGACTACCTTGGTAAAATCATTCTAAAACAAAATGTGGTCTTACGCTGGGCATGGTGGTGCACACCTGTGATCCCAGCACTCAGGGAGGCAGAGAGGCACACAGCTCACTGTGAGTTTGAGGCCAAATCTACACAGAGAAGCCCTGTCTTTAAAAATCAAACAAAGAAGTTCATTGTAAGCAAAACCAAAACTCTTATTCTTTAATTTTCATCCTTTCACCCTGTAGGAAAAGGAGAATACAAAGGGTGCAGAGGACTAGCAAGGCCACCCAGTCGGTAAAGTGATGGCTTTACAGACAAGGGGACCTGAGTTTGATCTGCAGAGACAGAAAAAAAAAAGAGAAAAAGAAAAAGAAAAAAAGAAAAATGGAAGGAGGAAAGGAAGGAAGGAAGGAAGGAAGGAAGGAAGGAAGGAAGGAAAGAAAAGAAAAGGCCAGGTATGGTGGCGAGCACTTACAATCCCAACACAGGGGAGGCATACATAGCAGGCCCTCAAGGACCAGAGGGCAGTCAGCCTATCCAAGCTGGTGATCTCAATCAGAGACCCTGATTAAAAGCACAAAGTGCACACTGTCTGAGCGATGACATCTCAGATCGGCCTTTGGCCTTCATACGCACATATGGATATCTGTGCAGCTGCATGGTTACCTGTACCTCACAGACACAGAGGGGGAGGAGCAGAGGAGCAGGAAGAGGCAGGGATCTAAACGGAAAGGGTCAGGGGGAAAAAACCATTATCCAGGTTTCTAGGATGGGACATGAGAGGCTTGAAACTGACTAAGAGATACAAGTTTTAAAAATCGATTGCGTAGAACTATTTAATATGAAACAATACAGCCCGGAACTGAAATAATCAGGTGGTAGGACTCTGTTGCAATATCACTCAGAAGGACCAGTTATCTAAAAAGGTGGACTTGGAAACTTCTGAGAGGAGCAATGTTATTTCGACATCCCACTCTATGAGTCTCATTTGATGAGTTGTTTGGTTGGAATAATGAATGGTCATGGGGTGGCTGAGTGCATCCACGTATAGACAGGCCTTTTAATAAATGTGGCTGCACGGGCCTCAGGAGCTGTTGCCACCCACCTCACAGTCCTCATCGGGGTCTGTGTCCCGCCATGTTTGTGCTTGCTCCACTGTGTCTGGGGTTTGATCCAAAGGATGGGAGATGTGTGACAAATGGTTGAAAGGATCACAGGTGTGCCACCTCCCCATAAGCTCTGTGAATTGGGTTGATCCCTATGGGAAAGGATGGTGGAACCAAATACACTTTGGGGGAGATTCCAGCATCCCAGAGACCTGTGAGGCACTGCTGTTGGGAGCATATCACTGAGTCCCTCTTGGGGCTGAGAAGGACACATTTCCTCAGGGATGGAGCCATCTGTGCTGTCCTGGCATTGAAAAACTTTGCAAGCATCCAGGACAAAGCCTTTCATAGTCATTGTCTTCTGTGGAGAGAAAGGCTGGAGTCCCCATCCTAGCAAGGACTGGTTGGCAGCACAGTTAGTGGAAGCAGAGAGTGAGAGCCTGGGTGACTTCAAATGGTAAGTCTCTGTCCTAGAGTCTCGGAGAGCAATTGACACGGTCATCGAGAGGGCTTCATTTCTCACTTAGTCAGGGAATATCTTTAAGTTATTATAATCTTAGCTTCAAAATAAATATGATCTCACACAGAATAAAAAATTGGCAAGGCTGGCAACATCAGAGAAACACATACTTTATCTCACGCTTGTGAGTCCGAGGGCTCTGATGTTATTCTCAGATCCATTTTGATGATAAAATGGGGCTCAGAGAAGTTCAGATTTGCTGAGGTCACACAGCTAATAAACTAGAAAAATGAGACTCAATCTTAGTAATTTGTTTTCTGCATCATATATGTGAAAACCAATGCAAATAGCTATTAATCTCTAGCTGGACGACTTTGTGCGTCGGCTGAACATCAGGAAAATGTGCAGTAAGCAAAATGCCCAGCTCCCGTCACAGTGTGGCATGGCCCTTCACTGTATTAGTAATCAATTTCACTTCATACTGATCTTTGGAGAGAATAGCTTTTTTTTTTCTCCTGACATTTTTCTCTTAACATTCACTAAATCTAGTGTGGCCAATGTCAGGTGTGTCAGAGCTGCCGTGTCACCTGCAAGCGTTCAGCCACATGATCATTTTAAGAGTTTGTTTTCCAAGCCTGCTATGAGAAGGCTTTTTCAGAGCACCCAAAAGTCTTTCTAAGTGTTTTTATTAGCATGTAAAGATGGTGTGTAATCATAGATTTTATTCTGACATCCTCATGTATGTACATAATATGCTTCAATCATGAGTGTTCCCTCCCTCATAACGTACTTCCGCTTAGGCCTGCTCCCACTATGGGTAACTAACTGCCTTCTTCTCACCTTGCCTCCCTTTCCACTTTCAAGCCCTTTTATTTCACGATCTGGTGGGTTTCATTAGGGTCGTTGAAAGCAGCCTGTGTGAGTTTGTTTATAGGAGCATGGGCACCTTACTAGTGGTGCATGACTGAAGAGAAAGGAATCATTAGCTTCATATAAATACTAAAGAAAAAGTGGGGTCCTGAGGCCACCAACCATCCCTGACAGGATCCTGAGGAGCTCAGTCTCGGGAGAGCTTATGCACGTAATTATAGCTGCTGTGAGTTCAAGACGACCATAGCCTTGGGATGCCCAGAAGTCAGGGTTCCACACCTCTACCCCTCACTTTGGGCTCCCTATATTCTCTCTGCTCCTTCTTCTAAGATGGCCTCTGAGCCTTGGAAGGGGCGACCTAAGTGTCCCATTTATGGCTGGGTACTCACCACTCACTTATTAGTTGACCCAAATTCTTTAGAAACCAACTAAGTTGTTAATGTCTGGCAACATCCCTTTCCTATGTCAGCCGTTTTCATGTGACATGTTCTTCAGTTTGGATTTTTTTTCTTGCTCTTCAGCTTGCATCCGTCTGCAGCAGTGCTGTTATAGCACCGTGCTGACAGTTTCAGGGGTCTTTGGGGGTCTGGGTTTCACACCTCATGCTTGAACACCACCCAAACAAGACAAATAGAATCGCCTGCACTGGTCTTTCTTCTCATATTTCTTTTTGGCTTTGCTTGGCAGCTTTAATAAAAAGAATTGGACCAATCCCAGGCATTTAATAACAAATTTATAATTTTATAAAACATTAGCTTTTTCATGATCTATAGCCATCTGTGATTAGATTTATTGTTTTTCCATTACAGGATTATGCTTTCTGCAGATTAGGAAAATGAAGAGAGAGGTGGTCCAGATCATTAAGGCTTTCCCAGGGAGAGCAAAGTATTTGGGAAGAGAAGCTGCACGGACAAGATACACTTTGATGGGTTTACGGCAGTGCGTTGCCACAGCGCACAGTTGTAATATGTGGTCTTTTAAAGTAGATGTTCTACCAGTTCGGTTAATATCCTTCCACTTGGAGACAATCCCTGAAGGCAGTGCATGCATCCATTACTTTCTTTTATGAAAAATATTTTTAAATTGTATTCATTTGTTTACTGTAATTGCATGTCTGCTTGCTTGTTCGGGTGGATGCTGGTGTGTTGCAGCATGGATAAGGATGTCAGAGATGACTTACGGGAGTCCATGCTCTCCTTGCTCCTCGTGAGTCCTCGGCTTTGAAGATGGGTTGACCGATTTGGTGGCATGTACCTTTAGCTGCCGAGCCATGACTCTGGCCCTCCGTTAGTCACAACCAGGCAACATCCTTGCCCACTGCAACTGCCAGACACTCAGCACCAGGTTTGTGACTATAAGACTCCGGAATAATCTCATTGAAACTGCAATGGCCCTTTGCTGCTACTTAATACAAAATACATTTTTTTCGAACAATTGATCATTACATAATTTGAAGGGCTTCCCATTAGATAATCTGCAGGAAAGTGGATAATTGGAAATAACAGCTATGGAAATTGCAGAGCTCGGATCTCTTTCTGAGTGACCTAAATTCCATGGAGCATGGCTGCCCACTGAGTACGATGATTTTAAAGATAGCATGCCCGTCAATAAGCTATTAATCTGACAATGACTTGGTAGCCTGTTTGCTTGCCCTTGATTTCCAGGAGGGCTTGCAAAGCTGGATCTGAGCGATAACTGACATTCTTGAGGGCCTTTCTTTGTAAAGCCCTGAACTTTAGAAGAAGGTCCCTGAATCTCTTTGAAGAATATAAAACACAGCCGTGCACACTTCAGTTCCTCCCTCTGAGGAAGAAGCACATGCGCACTTCTCCAACAAGATAGCTTTTCCTCTGCTCTCCTTTCTTTGGGTCTTTTCTTTAGGACCAATGTAATAATTTGGCAATTTTTACCCACTACGTATTCAGATGTATCTTTTCTCACAAATTTCACAGTGAGAACGTGAGAGTAGATCCCCAAATTATTTTTATTTGAGGATAAATTATATAAAAATTTTCAATCTGAAATACCTTGGACCTGGACCAAGTTCCATATGATAATATTCCAAATGACTGTATATGTATCAGGCTTGATAAACTATGAAATAGTACCTTTCCAATCTTCCCCAGAAGCCCAAATTGTATAAGATGTGGGGTTTAATGAATTTGAAATGATGTATTTAAATCTTTCTCTGTTTCTGTCTGTCTGTGGGTCTCTGTCTCTCTCTCACACCACACACACACACACACACACACACACACACACACACACACACACATACACACACACACGTGTATCACCCCTGTCTTTCCCCTCCAGAACACTAAAACAAAATGGAACTTGGCCTTCAACGTATGTTTTCTTTTCTTGTTACTTGAATACAGTAACTACAAATCCATGTTCTGTGCAACTTGTGTTGGGTCCTGGTGATCTGCTGAAGAAAGACCCCAAGGCAGTATGCAAAAACAGTGTTTTTATTCTAGCACGCTAGGATCACCTCTCTCCTCTAGAGGGCGCCCCTGAAATGAGCTCGCAGCCTCACCTTATAGACAGTTGGAGGGATCTGTGACAAGTTTCACTTGATTGGTCAGAGTTGAGTCAGAGTGTATGAGGGGATTCAGGATTGGCTGTTTGTTTGGTTACTGGGGACTTTTTGAGTCACTGAGGTTCTGGCTCTTACTCAGGAGTTGGCCTTTAATTTGATTGGATGGGGCCAGCTGTGCTCTTTACCAAGGCCATGAAGTAATAAAAACATGGTATCTAGTTATTTTGTTCTATAAGCTGATTAGGTGCCCATGAGCTGTCCACGAGCTGTCCACAACTTGTGGATTTTTCAGGAGTTGTTACAAATTTGGCCTACTTAGTCAGAGTGAAAACCTGAAGCCTGTTGTGGAGTTGGTTTAGTGAAGCAAACTGGGGTCCCTGGGGGGCTTGGGGTCCCTGGGGTCAGGAACTTTTGCCTGCAGTAGAATTGACTCGGGGTGTAATGCCAGCATCCGAAAGATCTGTAATTCTCAGTGCTCTGCCATGTAACTGTGTCTTTTAATTGGAGATCCTTGAGCAAGAACTTCTGTTCCAATTCTCTCTTCAGGCAGGTGTTAAAACAGGAAGTAACAGAAGACTGAGGCCGGACTTGTGTCCCCATCGCTAATGTTCCCCAAGTACTGACAAGTGACAGGAAAAAGAGCCAAGTGTTAGTTTTACCTCATACAGTCTCCACAGTGTCTACAAATGCACTAGCCCCCTGCCGCTTGCGATGTTAGACAGTTGAGTCTGAATTGACTGATGCAGTAAGTTCAGGGGTGGAATTTCACGAGCACACCACACCCTGCTCACCACACCACACTGGCTTGCCCGCTGTAGTTACTCTTGGGCAGCGTTCACAAGGGATGGCCTCCTTTCATGCCAGCCCTCTGCTGTGTTCGGTCTTCCACTTCCAGGTCTTAAAGCACACTTCGAGTTTCTGCATGAAGCTTCTGCAGAGGGACAGGAACAGTAGTGAAGACAACCTCTCTTTCCCACGTGGAATAAGTTAATTTTTCCCCATTCTCCCAAGCATTTGTACTTACAGTACAGTTGTGATGTCTACGTATGTCTTACTTGTTTAGTGCCCACTCTTCTGGCTGCTCCACCCTGATGGCATTTCTACAAATCTAGGGAACCACACAGGCTTTGTTTTGGACAACCAATTAAACCAATCACCTTCACTGGATAAATTAAAACAGCTTTCGTACAATGCCTAATACACTGGATTTAGCAGCACTGCGGCTATTGTCTCAGTACCTCTGTCCCCCTCCCCACCCGCCCCCGCCCTCACCCCTGCGCCCACCCGTCCTGCCTTTGGGGTTGAGGTGGAACAAGAGGCAAGCAGCCAAGATATTACCTTTCCTCAGGATTGAAAGACCAGAGAATTAAGATTTCTCCCCGAGAGTTCGTTTCTCATAATAATTCCAAGGATCATAGTCAAGGTGGGCAAATCACTTTACAGAGATTGCAGATGAGCACAGTTATAAACCAATTGGTGTAATATTTCTCAAAACCTGTGACAGTTCTGCTGAGGCCCCTGCACATACACCTTTGTGCTGAAGCCTAAGGCCCTGTACCTCAGAACGCGACTGTGTTTTCAGGCAAGGCTCTCACAGTGACAGGAAGGTGAAATGCAGTCATTTGTGAGGCTCCTATGCCAGAATAGTCTTTGTAGGAAGAGAGAATTAGGTACGCAGGGACACAGAGAGCTGCTATATCTAGAGTAATGACAGAAAAGACAAGAAGAAGCAGTGTCTGAAGGTCAAGGTGCAAGTCTGTTATGCACAGAAGGAAGCTCAGTTCTGGAGATGGACATGCGTTTTGCACGTGGGACACACGACCACTGCAGTCTTAGTGGTCTCTCTCAGTTATTGAGACTGACAAATGACAGATCAGGGTAGGCTGTACTAGCAGACATGCACAGGCTACCTGTCAGCCTGGTTTTAATCCACAGGTCCCTGGGTTAGTTTCTGCTTTCTCTTCTTCCTAGCTGTGTTTCCTGTAGCACACAAAAAAGGCTCTTGCAGTGCATGGGTTATTCGGTTATGCACAGTTCTACATTTTCCGTAAAGATTGTCATGAGGTTGGACATGAGGAATAAATTACATCATTTTGGTAGAAAAAAAATCATGCAATACTATGTCCTGAGTAGTTCTCAATTTTTGCCTTCAGCAATCTTACGTTGATAGACTGAAATTCACCGCGACAGAGATAGGTCCAGTGTTGGCTTGCTATCTTGTTGGTTATCTAGAATGTTCTGACTACTGTGTTAGGCACACAAAGTTAACCTAAGTGTTTGGTAACAAGTCCAGTAGTCACGTGTGGCCAGGGTTAGTATAGATACGAGAGGAGGCAAAGTCCACAAAAACTTTATCTGAGACATAAAACGTTATGTGAAATTTAATAGCATTTTACTGTTTGCAAATTATATGTCACCTCCCTTTCTGTAAGATTAATCTTCAATTCACATGTTTCTGTGTCTATGTATATATTGTTATTAAGTCACTGGTTCATTTTTGTACTCCTAAAGTAAATTTTGTTTGCAAATAGCATATTGTGTTTTCAGTATACCATATCCACCACTGCTCCAAAGCCTCGTTAATCTTGGCTCTCCAGCTCTCTTTGAATTGGTCCCTGCGTATGAGGCTGTGATTTTGGATTTGATCTTCCTTTTCTTTTGTAGTAGATGAGGGGCATGAAGTTGAAGATTGTGTAGAGATTCATAGGTGTGACCACTAGCTGTGGGTGCTGTTTTTGGCATAAGGACTTCATTGAGAAGAAGGGTGGTGGGAGGGAAGAAGTGGAGGGAGAGGTGGGGGGGGGACGGGGGAGCAGGAGAGGTGCATGAGTCCTCAGTGGAGGGAGAAGTGGGGGGAGTGGGGAGCAGGAGAGGTGCATGAGTCCTCAGTGGAGGGAGAGGTGGGGGGAGTGGGGGAGCAGGAGAGGTGCATGAGTCCTCAATGTTACTTTTGTTCCTCTCTTTCCCTTGAAGATATGTTTATATGCACTTTTAGAAAAAGCTTCAGCATTTTTGTTTAATAGTGATGATGATGATGATGATGATGATGATGATGATGATGATGATGACCTATAATTCATGTTATCAGTGAATAGCAGTCATTTTTATATATTATTCTCATTTTGAATCCTCTGGTGAAGATAAGGAAGTCCAAAATCCTAACCATTGAAGAAACTGTACCTAGAAAGGAGAGTACCTGGCATCAAGGTAGAAGTTTTCCTGGTAAAAAGCTCTTTACTTAAATGTACCGCAGCTTATACTTTGGGCTCAGTAGATAGCATTGCCTAGGAATAGACACTTTCAACTCCACTATTTTACTGTTCCAGGTAACTCCTTCATAGGAATGGAGTTCTAGAAGATCATGCCCCCTGCCCCCTTTTCTTATTCACTGCTCTACTCTACCAACAATAAGTGTTTGGCACATATTAGAGATGCAATAAATATTTCTTTAAAATGAACTAGCCCTTCCTGGGTGTTGAGTGAAAATATAGCTGTGTTACATGTGGTTTCCTGAAATACCCAGGGTAGTTCAAAGCATTAGATCTCCCAACCCATACCTTGATGTATTTACAACAGCCATGAAAAAAGCACAGGCCAGCCTTCAACTTCTTAAAACATGTAGGAACAAATTATCATTTTGCATGTATCACCTTGAATCATTTGCGCAGCCTTGTACCCATGGGGTCAAGGGTGTAACAGAGCAAATTCATTTTTGTGACACAGGACCACATAAGCCACAACTCTATCACTTTGGGTTTCATGCTAGCTTTGTGACACTGCTATGAGATGGTAACAAATAATAGTAGCTAATGGCTGTTATGTTACCTTTGCCGAGTTTTTCCAATATGCTGCTCCTGACCTCAGCCTTTTATCCTCATCTCTCATCTAATGCTGACAATGGTTCTGTGAGGTATCTGTGCTGGTCGTTACTTGTTATTGATGAGGACTGTGGGGGCTGAGAAGTGTTTTTATTATTTACAGTAGAACTTTTAAAGTTTATAGCAACAATAAAAATACAGCAGAAAAGCAGTGAGGTATGGTGGGAAAAGTCGATGTTTGGTATAAAACACTGGTTCACTGAGTTTATCTTGGTCAACTCGCAACCCACACAGGGCCTCAGTATTCTCAAGTTAAGATAGAATGTGTTTTTAAAATGCTCTGCAGTTTCCAAGATACTTTTGTAAAATTCTTGTTGATTTCTTTCTTTCTTTCTTTTTTTTTTTTTTTTTGCACATATATGCTAGCTGCTTCTGTCAGTAGAAATTCTTTGCTGTGGTTTGGATAAGTGTTTCCAAAAGCTCACAGAGTAAAGGCTTGGTGAGGAATAAGACATACCAGGTGATAAGAGGACTTTTAAAAGGCAGAGTCTATTGTTAAGAACTTAGGCCATTCAGGGCACTTGTGTTTGAAGGGGTCACTGGGCTTGCTCCTCAGCCATCATGAGATAACTTTTTCTGTTATATAATCCCACCATGATGTGCTGTCACCCACGTCCTAAAGCAAAATCCAACCAATCACAGCAGAGACCTCCAAGCCCCAACAAGCACTTTTTTCTTTTTCAGTTGAGTATCTCGCATATTTGTTTCCTATTCTCCTTTTCCTTCTATTTCTCCCTTTATTTGGACTCTCACCACGATTATGTTACATTAGAAGCCAATGGACTTAGGGATGATATGAGAGCAAAATTACAGGGCTAAGACCTCCTTGAGGAAGACACGGTCCATCTGAAGGTTTTCTTGTTTTGACTATTAGGAATTGAAAGTTCTTTCACTCAGGATTCTTCTTGGGTGGTTTGAAACTTCAAATGGTATTTAGTAACTATTTCACTCTTTCTCCTAACTCACACTTTCTTTTCACTCTCCTCCCTCTCTTTTCCTTCTCCGTGTTTTCATTTGCACAATCATATAATGAACACTTAGTGAGGTCAATCTGATGTGAAACAAAACGTGTGAGATCTGTCCTGTGTGCACAAAACTGTGAGGCTACAGGTAAGAGGCTACTATGTAAACACAACAGATACTAAATAACAAGTCTTACTAAGTGATATACAAGGGATTTTGAACTAGCCATTGCGGGCATATGAGGATTCACACAAAATGTTACCGGAAGTATTAATTGGGGAGATATTTTCATTGAATCTTGTCGATTTTGAAAAGCACTCTGCTGATAAATAGGTAATTCATTCAATACATGGGCCAGTGTTGGGCTTTTTTTGTCCTTGCTTAAGATAAACTTGCTCAGTATGTGACTTGGTTTGAGTTATCTTTGCTGGCAAGCTTCTCAACCTGTTGCACTTGCATCTTTTGTACAACACCTCCAGGGCCCATAGTTATAAAGACTAGAGCTTAGAGCTGTACAGGTAACACATTTTCATCTTTAGCATACTCAGTTTTAGAGACAGACTAGTGTAGGCTTAGATTTTCTACACCTACTTTACTTAAGGTTCTTAAACACTTCAACTTCACTTCTAACCCACGGACTAGAGGAAGGAGAGAAAGAATATTAATAAGAAAAAAGGGGTTTGGGGATGTGTAGATGTAGTTTCTGGGGCCAATACACTCTGCATTATAGAGATAGCAACAGTCTAGTCCAATAACCAACACCAAACAGTCACATGGATCCAGAAGATACAGCAGTGGCACAAACCAAAGGAAACCGCAAAGTTCCACCAAATTGGCACAGGTCAGTGGACACAACCAGAATCAGCCGCAGTGCCATGACAAGTTCTCTGGAACATTTCTTTCTGCAAAGTGAAGGCCAGCGAAGACCAGTGAAGACCAGCAAAGGCCAATGAAGATCTGCAAAGCATCGCAGGGCAGGGTAGCAATGCAAAAGCCTTCTCCCCTCTCCATGGGGTTCTATTTATACCCTTCCAAACATCATGCGCCCACTTGGAGTAGTAAAAGAAACCAGAATCTTCCACTTCAGACTAGAATATGTAACTTTGGTCTGTGCCAATCCATAGCTGACTTTTGAATGTTTATCCATACTTTGATATCTACCTTAAGAACAAAATCTTCTCAGCTCCAACTTGGGCCGTTCCGCCCTGCAGGTTGCGATTGCTCTCTGACTTTCACACGAACTCTGGTGCCCCATATTTGACCATGTCCCCTTGATGGGGAGGCCTAGTAGCACTCAGAGGAAGGGTAATAGTCTACCAAGAAGAGACTTGATACCCTATGAACATATACAGGGGGAGGTGGTCCCCCTCAGTCACAGTCATAGGGGAGGGGAGTAGAGGGAAAGCAGGAGGGAGAGGGAACGGGAGGATACAGGGTTAGGGTTAGCTAGGTCTAACAATTGAGATGTAATATGAATGAATTAATAAGAAGAAAAAAAAGAAAAAAAAAGAAAAAAATCTTCTTCCTTCTGCTCTCTTGTTTTGAGGAACAAATTACTGCTGCCTGTCTGTGACAAAGGCTAGTTATAAGTCAGTGTGGAGTTACACCAATTCCTTTTCGCATTACCGAGACAGAGTACCTAACCAAAACACCTAACGGAGACAGGGGGAAGCTGTGGATGATTATTTGGGGCCTAAGCTTTAGAATCTGTAGCCCATCATAGTAGCAAAGCCATGGTGGGCCGAAGAGCTCAGTGTACAGCTCAGCCTCCATCATGGCTTATTCGTATCACAGAAGACCAGGGATCAGAGAATAGGCTTAGGATGCAATGCAGAATGGCCTAGTGTCCTCTGTCTAGTGGTGTGTATCTGCTAGCCAGACTCTACATCACAAAGGTTCTACAACTTGCCTGTCAAATAGCAGTACCAACTAGGGACCACATGTGTAAACACGTGAAACCACGGTTTTGTGTTTTTCATTTTTTTTTCATCTCATGGTGCAAAATGCATATTCACTTTTCAGATTGTCAGGAGACAGAGAGTTCTGGCTAGTCGTAAGGTTGGACCATAAGCCTAGTGTCCTACATTACCAACAAGGCTCTTTGCATCTCAGAAGTCTCACAATCTCCAGAGACAGTCCTACCAGCTGGGGATCAAGTGTGCAAACATGACCCTGTCTGGGCACTTTAACAAACATTCAAGCCTTATCAGGTGCACTGGGAAGGTTTTATGTAAATATTGAAGTAATTAGGTAAACTAAGAATGAACACATTTAGCCAAGAGGATGGAATGAGAACCCGCTGGGCCAGGAAAGGTGATGGCTTTGCAGTATGTCCTGAGAGCCTGAGTTTCCACAATGCTTCTCTGAAAGGCATCCCAGGTAGACGTGGAAGAACTACATCTGAGCCCTACTTATCCCTGAGGGTTCACTATAGGTTGGTTTATTAGTATAAACTCTGAGCCTGTAAAATCAATAAATGATTCCTCATTTTGTTATCACGTATGTGCTCATACGCAGCTGCCTTCACTCATTAGCACGTGGTACAGTCTGTATTATAGAAAGAAAGATGATGTGGAGACCCATAAAAGATTGAGGGAGTTTTCTTTTTAATTCCTCTCCTTTTACTATAAAGAGCCTGCTGATGAGCTAATACCATTTTTTTTTTAATCTCCTTTCTGTAGGAACCAGTAAAAATTGTGTAAAAACAAGAATAGGCAAAAAGAAGCTCTTCTCTTTGTGACACAGTGACAGAATATCAAAGTCTGAATCATTTGCATAGAGTAGCAGTTTATTTGTTTATGGTATGGAAGTTAATAAGTCCAATTTAACAAGGCATCTACTGAACGCATAATTCTGCATCAGAAGGTGGGAGAGCAGGGACATAATATTGCTTTAGTAACAAATATAACCATTTTTATAGCAACCAGCCCATTTCCTTGATGACAGCAATGAGTTCTCATGATCTAAAGACCTGTTAGTCTCTTCTGTCTGATAACTGGTATTGGTAATTGAGTTCCCAATACAAAAGCATTGGAGAACACAATGAACTCACAAATATTACATACAGAAGAGGATACAAATCTATGTATTTATACATATACTGTTAAGTAAGTAGTCATCACGTTGTACGTGTAGTAAATTGATTCCATATTACTCCACGTGTACCAAAAATTGTAGATGCTTAATTAATTCTCTTATATTAATGAAGACCTTTTGTTTTTTGCTTTGTGAGAATCTTAGACATTTTTATTTTTTACATATACATTTATATTACTACATATATATACAGTAAACTACATACAGCAAGAAGAACCATGACACAATCAGAAATTATATAAATGTTACAGTCTTAGTGTTTTGGCTATTAGCATTTGACAGCCTTGAAGAAAACATCTTTCTTATCTTGGTGCATCTAAAATTCTGAATGTAAATCAATATCTATCATATCTAGTCATTATCAACTTAAAACATCTATTTAGACCTAAAAAACATCTACCCCTAAACAACTAAGCTTAATTGTAAAATTAAACTATCTGGTCTTCAACACCACCAGAGGTTTGAGAGGAAATAACGTTGATTACCTGAGTATGCTAGGAGTGCAGGTTAGTAGCTTTCCAAATAAGAAGATGACAGAGACAGTTTGCTACCTGAACAGTCACCCAAAATTCTCTATAACTTTGGAGCATCATCTTCAGCCTTTTGGCCCAATATATCTGACAGACATATTTGTGAGGCAGGAACTGTTGAGTACTAGTTTACCCTGTCTTAGGTTTGGAGATAGGGCTTGAAAAAAAAGAAGAGGAAATATAGAAATATATAGGGAAGATACAACAAAAAGTAGATTAGTGAACCTACTCCTCAACTTAGTATCACAATTGTTACTTTTAATTCACTGGTATAGAATTATGTATATAGAGGCAAAACAAGTTTAATATTAGATACAGTGGTATAGAATTCAAATGTAAGATTATTCATCACACATATTAGATATAGTTCTACTCTAATATGAGGTATTGTACCCATATAACTCATTTATACTACAAGGTTTACTTCCAAAACTTTAAAAAAAATTTTTATTAATTTATTCTTGTTACATCTCAATGGTGTATGAGGGAGGAAAATTCTAGATCTTTCAGGGTGAGTGCGTTGAGGTAGGAGGAAGAGTAATTTTTAATGGGAGTCAAGTACAAAGGTAGAGAGGAGCTGTGGGTTAATCAGTGAGGGTTACGGTCTGATGAGAGACCTCAGGTTGTTTGAGGAAAAGGGGTATGTCTTCCCTGGGGACGAGGGAGGTGATGAGAGGTGACAAAGAGAAATTAGGCTTGAAATGAAAGGGAAGGGGAGAAGAAATCATTAACAACTTGCTTGTGCACACTGCAATTACTCTTTGGATGGTGAAACTGATGATTAGAGTTTGTCTGACCCCACAAAATCACTTGGCTAACATGCATACATGGCGGGATGTGTTAGAGGTCGCACTTGTTAATGCATTTATTTCCTTCATCTTTTCATTGTAGTTATATGTATGTAGTCATATAAAGTCTTCTGGTCGATAGAATCACGATCGTTTCCTAGCTAACTAATCCTGCCTCCATGAAGCTACAAGTTTCCTGAACCCTTGCCCTACTCAGATGAACTGATTTTTTTTTAATTCCATTGGGTGTTTTAACCTTCCCCTTCAAATTATATCCCTCTGAGAAATGTTATTCCCATAACATCCTAATGGAAAAATGCAATAAAATATCACTTAATTATTTTTGTAATGTGTTAAAAATATTTCAGTAGCTGTAAGAACAAGTATAATGAGAGGTCTAAGTTAATTTCCAAATGAGTGTTTGGGGAGTAAAAGAAAAAAAAAAGATAATGATGTTCCTGGTATGTGATCAGTCAGCAGGAGAATAAATTATTAATGATATTATAAAATCAGTTCATTATTTGCTATGAAACACAACACATAAAAAACAATATTAGCTTCCTTGTTTCACAGTCACTGAAAAATCATGTGGCTTTTCAAGTACACATTGTGGTTTTCTCTAGAGAGAGACTCAGTAACTAGGAACACCAATGTAGATGTTAGTGGTGGCTTTGACATTCATTTACACACAAAATAATCCTGTTTTGAGTTACCTATATTTCAGAGGATTTTTTATGACCCTAAGAAAGAAAGAAACCAGCCACCAACATTAGTTTTTAGTAAATTTTGAGTAGAGATCCTGTATCTGACTGCCTGTATTCCAGTCCTGGCTTCTTCCTCAAGTTCTCTTATCTGCAAAAGTCAGTGTGGTAGGAATCTTCATTTCCTATGCTTGTGTTGTACACACAAGTGATGCCATGTCTCTACAGCAGGAGGGACAGCTTCCCACACAGTACTGTGGAGTGCTGCTAACAAGGGCAGCTCCCTTGCCTCTCTATGACGTTAGATCCACTTTAACATATAAAACACATTCTTTCAAAGTCATAAAATTGCCATACTAGTTTACAGTAGTTCATGTTTTGGAGTTCTTTGATAGTCATTTTTGAATAGTTGGCCCCAATTATGTAATCTTTTGTGGGTTTTTAGATACTGACAGTGTTCCTCAAATTTCTACTGTGTGGGTCAGACATTGCTTAAAAGCCCTGTGACATAAGTCACATACAGGCACTGGCCAACACCAGCCATTGCCAGCTGGAGTCATGTAACAGGGAATGATCTGAGCCAATTAGTTGCTAATGTGACCATATATGGCCTATAATGCCTCTGGACTGGACCTTGGGTGACTGACTGGCCATTTGGGCTCAGCTTATGACCCCTGTGACTTCTTCTTAGTCCACCCAATCAAATTAGAAGATTGCACGCACTCTTACAAGTCCCCTAGCTCCCTATAAAAAGGCCTGTACACCTTTG
The DNA here is from genome assembly GCF_964271855.1 of Acomys minous. NCBI lineage: Eukaryota > Metazoa > Chordata > Mammalia > Rodentia > Muridae > Acomys > Acomys minous. The sequence continues at coordinate 45,648,302 of NC_140496.1, read as the reverse complement.
ACTGAGGTTGTAGCCATTTTGTATGGTTGGTTGGCCCTTGTGTGAGGCAGCTTCTACAGAATAAACGGTCTTTGTTTTTACATACTATTTGAGTCTGGGTCTTATTTCAGCGACTTTCAGATCCTTCTACCACTTTTTAAAATTTTGTAGTATGTGGCATGAGCAGGACTTTAATCTGGCAGTGTTTATATGTAGAAAGTGTTTCTGCTTGATTAGAACAACGGCCCAGGGCATAGCTAAGAAATTAAGTAAATCTTTCAGGAGGACACAGAAGAGAACAAGGCCAGGATTATCCTTACCTTTTCCAAATATGAGGTCAAAATTGAGATAGATAAAGAAAATCACACTTTTCTCATTCCTTTCGGGATTCTTGACCATCCAAAATTTGTGAGATAGAATTGTGTCTGTATTTCCAATGTTCTCCTTTCCTGTCTATAGATAAACTAATAATAAAAATAACATGGACTCCTTAAATCACTCACTAATCTGACCTCTCATTTGTCTAAATCACAAACAAACCATAAATAAAGGATGCCACACATTCAGTTTGCTTTTTAAATTGTAATCTCAGCAAAACCATTACATCTGAAAATGTCAAATCTTCTGACCTATAAGTATTAATAATCCTTCTGATTTTGCTGTGCTGCCTCTCCATATGCCTTTAAAATATTTCTCTGAGCTACCTATTATTTCTTACTGAAAGTTAGAAGCCTATTCATTTGATACTTGTCCAACTGAGAAGCCATTCTGCCTCCATCCTGGCCAGTGCCGATGTGTGTCCAGCTGTATGTCCACCAAGGCCCAGCATCTTCCGTAGCTGTGAGGTACAACCATGGTTGTCTAATAGTGCTTGGCTCTCAACATATCAGGAACGAACAAAACACTCGTCCACATCCTCTGTTTTCTTCTTGTTATCTAAGTTGTCACTGTTCTAAGTTGAGTATTTTGGGAGGAAAAAAATTTCAATGTTCATTTTCCAGCAACGTTGGAGAAGCTTTCATGATAGTAAGTAGAAAGACAATGCTAATGAAAGAGGAGGGAATTTGTCTTTAATTTTTCATTTAGCTATTGCTTCAACTTTTGTTTCTTCTTTTGTGTTTTTTTGTTTTGTACATTAGAAATTTATTTTTTGAAAACTTTAAATGTGCTAAGAAATATATAAATAGCTATATATCTGTCAACCAGTTAAGATGTGGAAAAATTTTCTTGTTCCTTCTCTGCAGTGGTAAGTTCTTTCTTGAAGTGCTACATGTCATTCTCATGATAAATATGTTCACCATATATGTCTGAAATGGTCAACATTCCTATCTTATTTAAATTAATTTTCTTACACATACATTTATACTATTACACACATATATAATAAGCTACGTACAGCAAGAAGAACAACGAAGCAATCAGGAATTCTACAAATGTTACATTCATAGCATTTTGGCTACAATAGGGTCGCATGTAGCCTAGGCTAGCCTGGAATACACTGTGTGCCCTGGGTTGCTTCCAACTCCTGATTCCTCAGCCTCATCCTGCCTCCACTGTTCACTTAATTTACATTTCTAAACCCTATTTGCATACCCAGAATAAAGGAAGAGACGCTGAACCAGCTAGCTGACTATCAGCCAAGCATTCTGGTAGCTCCATGGCAAATGAGAAGCTTGAAGGTTCAGGTCTTACAAAGGCGCAAGCTGGAAACCAAGCCAGAGACAGAAAAAAAAAGTTGTGAAAATAACTTTCCTGGTTAAGTCTTATGTGCTCTTTGACCCTAGAATTGTAATTCTGTCCAACAGAAGTTTAAAAAAAAAAGAAAATGAAAAAGAAAAAAAAATAATCAAGACTGAGTAGCAACTAGAGAAAGAGAGAGGGTGGAGGGAGGGGAGGACGGAGCCCAGAGCCGGCTCCTCCATGAGCAGCTCCTCAGTCCGCCCCAGGGGCTGAAGCTGACCTCAGTTCCAAAGCACATAGCTGTTTGAAGATGGCCCTCACAAAGTGATTTTCTTTGCTTGTTTGAAGGTATGGCTGTCAGAAGCAGACAGAGTCTTAAAGACATTTGTCTTACAATCGCAAGAAGGCAGAGCATGGCTCGTGGGTATCTCAGTGTCTATCTCACGATGATTGTTCCTTTTTAGGAGGATAAGTAAATAAGCAGCAGTAATGAAAACATATTTTACAGTATGCGGTGAACTGTAGTTAGGAAGGACTTAAGAACACGATTACTTTGGCTGAGGTAATTTAAGATGGGCCCTGGATTCAGTGGGAGAACGTGCACTTTTTCCCAGTATGTGTGCATCTAGTTCACTGCCATTAGAGATGTAGAAATTAAAGTGCTCAATTAGATTAAGCTTGCTTATTTCAGCTTCTATTCATAGAGCCAGACTTTTATATGTCCTTGTGGAGAAAGGCTAAGCTACCCTCGTCCTTTCAGCCCCAACATGCCCCATAATAGAAGGATTGGGGCTGGAATTCTAGGCTGAAGTTGCCCTCACCACCTGCTGGCAACCTCCACAGAAATGGATAGTTGCAGTGATAGTTGGGCAGCTTCTTTCTGGAAGATTCTGGACCTGGGTTGTCCTCCTAGCTGCTGCTGACCCAAAGCTGAGTGGACTAAATATGGCCCCCCCAAAAAAGATTATTTTCCTTCAGTGGCTGAATTCTAGGATGTAGATCATCACTTCATATAGGGAGTAGAGAGTGAAGAGGTGAGTTCCTGAGACACAGTGGAAATAAAAGGACACCAGCATCTTCCAGTCTGCCTTATATTTAAATATTGGAATGTGCAGAATCAGAATCTTGACCTGTGAGATGAGGGCATATGAATGGATAATCCCCGAGATTAATAGGCTTTGATAGTCAGCTTCAGTAATTATTAAAATGAGGCTCTGATAATTGTCATTATTTGACATAGATCTCAATGGATTTAAGAGGCAAAGGAAGCTTCATTTATCTATCAATCTATCATAATCTATCAATCTATCATCCATCCACCTATCTATCTATCTATCTATCTATCTATGTCTGTATCATCTTCTGTCTGTCTATTGCTATTTTAATAAGGTGCATGGTGAGAGAGATTGCTCAGGCAGCTAAGCGCTTGCTTCACAATTGTGAAGACTCAAGTTTGGATCCTAAGAGCCCTAAAAAGCCAACTATGCTGGCACGTCCATGCAATCCCAGTGACCGGGAGGTACAAGGTAGAGACAGAGGGGCTCAACATCCAGCTAAAACTTGGTCAAGTTCTGGGCTAATGAGAAGTCCTCTCTTAAGTAAGGGATGAGAGGCCCCTGAGGAACGACACATGAGATCATTCTCCAGCCCCAACATGCACACATGTGCACACACTTACCTGTGTGTACACATTCACTCACACATGCATGAGCGTGCACGCGCACACACACACACAAACACACACACCAAATAGGGTATGTATCATTTTGTAAATAAGAAAGTGAGGGGGAGATCCAAGATGGCGGCGAGCAGTGTGGACCGTGTTTGAAAGCTCCAGCGAACAATTCAGGGAATTGCACAGATTTCTGAGCCAGGAACACCAAGGTCCCCACACCACGGCAGCAGAAGTGCTCCACGGTTCGGAGGGACCAGGGTGCGGAGGACCTGCCTCCCCCTGCACACGGGAGGAACGAGGACTTTCTCGGATCAGAGCGGCGGCAGCGGCTTTTGGGACAGCAGTGCTACCAGCGGCTCCCCCAGTGGCTCGGGCACCAGCGACGGCGGTTCCAGCGGCGACAGAGGCGGTGGCTGAGGTTTGCAGCTCAGAGCCTTCCAGTGGAGGCGATTAGTGCGGTGGACGGGCGAGGGGACTCTGGGCAGGATTTGGGTCGCGTGGCCCTGAGACCCAGGCTGGACTCAGCGGACGGTTCGGCCCCGGAGTCCTGGGCTTGCTCAGTGAGCTGTGCTGTGGAGAGGCGGGCTCGGCTCGGCGGGCAATTCTGCCCGAGGCGCAGCTCCTCTACTGTAACGCAGGCTGGGCGGGGTGCCCGCTTCTACCCTGGGCTCTGGCTCAGCACAGACACAGTTTCCCTGCTGTGACACGAGCTGGGCGGAGTTCTCAGTTATACTCTGGGTGCTTGCTCAGGGCTGTGGCAGTTTTCCTGCTGTGACACAGGCTGGGCGGAGCTCTCAGTTATATTCTGGGAGCTTGCTCAGTGCTGCGGCAGTTTTCCTGCTGTGACGCGGGCTGGGCGGAGCTCTCAGTTATACTCTGAGTGCTTGCTCAGGGCTGCAGCAGTTTTCCTGCTGTGACACGGACTGGGCGGAGCGCTCAGATATACCCTGGGTGTGTGCTCAGCGCAGACTTGGTTTTCCTGCTGTGACGCAAACTGGGCAGGGTGCTCACTTCCACCCTGGGTGCTTGCTCAGTACAGTCGCAATTCTCCTGCTGTGGCAGACGGTTCAGGCCCTGAGAAACTAGCTGAGCTCCACGCGTGGTTCAGGCCCAGTATCCCTGGCTGGACTTGGCAGGGGACCCAAAAGGTTGTGGATACCTTGGCCTGACCCAACGATCATTCAGAGACACAGAACGATTGCAGGACCCACAGCAAAGGGGAGCTGAGGATCACTGGCGGTGAGAGCCCAAAACGACAGGGCTAACCTCCCGCCATTCACACAAGTGAAGTATCAGGGCTTCCAGCCTACGGAAATCGTGAGAAAACAAGTGAATCTATCACCAGACTCCCTCCACTCAACTCTGGAAGTTACAAAAAAAAAAAACACAGACCGCAAAATGTCTAAGGGACAGCGTAAAAGCATACGCAAAAAACCCCAAAACAACATGGAGTCTCCAGTTCCCAGCTATCCCAAAGAAAACAATCCGGAGAACTCACATACAATGGAAACACAAGAAAATGACCTCAAATCCCTGGTAATGAGGATGGTAATGGAGGAAGCAATTAAAATTAGAAATCAGATGCAGGAAGAAGCAATGAAGCAGGTGCGAGACATAAAAGAAACACATAGAGTGGAACTGGAAAATTTTCAGGAAAATATAAACAACCAAATGAAAGAAATAAAAAAATCTGTTCAAGATATGAAGATGAAAATGGATTCAATGATAAACACACAGACAGAAGAAAAACGAGAACGTGAGGTCTCAGAGAAGAAGGCGAATGACACAGTGCTGAGCTTTTCTAACAGAATCCAAGAGATGGAAGAACGAATCTCAAATCTAGAAGATACAATCTCAGATCTTGAAGCAACCATTAAAGAAAATGCCAAATCTGGAAAACTCCTGACACAAAACATCCAAGAAATTAAGGACACCATGAAAAGAAGAAATCTGAGGATAATAGGCATTGAAGAAAGAGAAGATATCAGACTCCAAGGCCCAGAAACTATTCTGAACAAAATCATAGAAGAGAATTTCCCCAATCTAAAGAAAGGGATGCCTATAAATATACAAGAGGCATACAGAACACCAAATAGAATTGACCAGAAAAGAAAAACTGCCCGTCACATAATAATCAAAACACAAAACATACAGAACAAAGAAAAAATATTAAAAGCTGCAAGGGAAAAGGGCCAAATAACATTTAATGGCAAACCTATCAGAATTACACCCGACTTCTCAGCAGAGACCATCAAAGCCAGAAGAGCCTGGACAGAGATCCTGCAAACCCTAAGAGACCACAGATGCCAGGCCAGACTACTTTACCCAGCAAAACTATCAATAAACATTGATGGAGAAAACAAAATATTTCATGACAAAACCAAATTCAAACAGTACCTATCCACAAATCCAGCTTTACAGAAGATACTAGAAGGAAAACTCCATCCCAAAGGGGCAAGCTACAACCAAAACTACTCAGGAAATAGATAACTATACCATGGCAAAAACACAACTACACAAACGCTCAACTGGAACCAACATCAAATTTAAGACTCTTAATAGTAACTGGTCGTTAATATCTCTCAACATCAATGGTCTCAATTCTCCAATAAAAAGACACAGACTAACTGAATGGGTGCATAAACAGGATCCAACATTCTTCTGCATTCAAGAAACACAGCTCACCCATAATGATAGGCATTACCTCAGGATAAAAGGTTGGAAAAAAATATTCCAAGCAAATGGTCACAAGAAGCAAGCAGGCGTAGCCATTTTAATATCGAACAAAATAGACTTTCAACCAAGATTAATCAAAAGGGATGAGGATGGACACTTCATACTCATCAAAGGTAAAGTCAACCAAGATGACATCACAATTCTGAACATCTATGCTCCCAATACAAGGGCACCCACATTTGTAAAAGATCTGCTAAAAAGGCTTAAACCACACATCGATCCCCACACAATAATAGTGGGAGACTTCAACACCCCACTCTCACTGAAGGACAAGTCATCGAAACAGAAACTAAGCCGAGAAATAACATCATTAACCAATGCCATGGGTCAAATGGATCTAACAGATATCTATAGAACCTTTCACCCAAACAAGAAAGAATATACCTTCTTCTCTGCACCCCATGGAACCTTCTCCAAAATTGATCACATCATAGTTCACAAAGAAAGCCTCAACAGATACAAGAGGACTGAAATAATACCTTGTATCCTATCAGATCATCATGGGCTTAGACTGCAATTCAACAACAACAGAAATAACAAAAAGCCTACACGTATGTGGAAATTAAACAACTCTCTGCTAAATGACACCTGGGTCAGGGAAGAAATAAAGAAAGAAATCAAGGAGTTTCTGAAATTCAATGAAAATGAAGGAACAACATACCCAAATTTGTGGGATACATTGAAAGCAGTGCTAAGAGGAAAATTCATAGCACTAAGTGCCTTTAAAAAGAAATTGGAAGCATCACACATAAACACCTTAACGACACAACTGGAAGCCCTAGAAAAAAAAGAAACAGAAACACCCAAAAGGAGTAGACGTCTGGAAATAATCAAACTCAGGGGTGAAATTAACAAAATAGAAACTAAAAAAACAGTCCAAAGAATCAACAAAACCAAGAGCTGGTTCTTTGAGAAAGTCAACAAGATAGACAGACCATTAGCCAAACTAACTAAAAGGCAGAGAGACAGTATTGAAATCACCAAAATCAGGAATGAAAAGGGAGACATAACAACAGACACTGAAGAAATACAAAGAATCATAAGATCCTACTTTGAAGGCATATATGCCACAAAATTTGAAAATCTAAGGGAAATGGACGATTTTCTTGATCAATTTCACTTGCCAAAGTTGAGTGAAGAACAGATAAACAAGCTAAATGGCCCTATTTCCCCTACAGAAATTGAAGTAATCATTGATAGTCTCCCAACCAAAAAAAGCCCAGGACCAGATGGCTTCAGTGCAGAATTCTACCAGACCTTCAAGGGCGAGCTAATACCGATACTCTTCAAGCTACTCCAAAAAATAGAAAGGGATGGAACATTACCAAACTCATTCTATGAGGCCATAGTCTCATTGATACCTAAACCTCACAAAGACTCAACAAAGAAAGAGAATTTCAGACCAATTTCTCTGATGAACATCGATGCAAAAATTCTAAATAAAATACTTGTGAAACGAATACAAGAGCACATTAAAGATATCATTCATCATGACCAAGTAGGCTTCATGCCGGGCATGCAGGGATGGTTTAATATACGGAAATCCATCAACGTAATCCACCACATAAACAAACTGAAAATAAAAAACCACATGATCATCTCTTTGGATGCAGAAAAAGCATTTGATAAAATCCAACACCCATTCATGTTTAAAGTTTTAGAGAGATCGGGAATACAAGGCACTTTCCTCAACATAATAAAGGCTATATATAGGAAGCCAATAGCCAAAATCAAAGTAAATGGTGAGATACTCAAGAAAATTGCTCTAAAATCAGGAACAAGGCAAGGCTGCCCACTCTCTCCATATCTTTTCAATATAGTACTCGAAGTTCTAGCCAGAGCAATAAGACAACATAAGGAGATCAAGGGTATTCAAATGGGAAAGGAAGAAGTCAAATTATCCCTATTTGCAGATGATATGATAGTCTACATAAGTGACCCTCAAAATTCCACCAGAGAACTCCTACAGCTGATAAACACCTTCAGCAAATTGGCTGGATACAAAATTAACTCAAAAAAGTCTGTAGCCTTCCTATACACAAATGACAAGCTTGCAGAGGAAGAAATTAGGAAAACTACACCCTTCACATTAGCTACAAGCAATATAAAGTACTTAGGAGTTACTCTAACTAAGCAAGTGAAGGACCTGTTTGAAAAAAATTTCAAAACTCTAAAGAAAGAGATTGAAGATGACATGAGAAGATGGAAGGATCTACCTTGCTCATGGATAGGGAGAATTAACATAATAAAAATGGCCATCCTACCAAAAGCAATCTACAGATTCAATGCAATCCCTATCAAAATACCTACACAATTTTTTAAAGACATTGAAAGTTCAATTCTGAACTTCATATGGAAAAACAAAAAACCCAGAATAGCTAAAACAATCTTGTACAATAAAAGGTGCTCTGGAGGAATCTCCATACCTGATCTCAAACTGTACTATAAAGCAATAGTAATTAAAACAGCATGGTACTGGCACAGCAACAGGCTGGTTGATCAGTGGAATCGAATCGAAGACCCAGATATGAATCCACACACATATGGTCATTTGATTTTTGACAAAGAAGCTAAATCCATTCGATGGAAAAGGGATAGCATCTTCAACAAATGGTGCTGGTCTAACTGGATGTCTATGTGTAAAAAAATGCAACTGGACCCATATTTGTCACCTTGTACAAAACTCAAATCCAAGTGGATTAAAGACCTCAACATAAAACCAGAGACACTAAGTCACTTAGAAGAAAAAATGGGAAAGAGCTTGGAACATATTGGCACAGGAGACAACTTCCTGAACAGAACACCAACAGCCCAGACATTAATGTCAACAATTAATAAATGGGACCTCATGAGGCTGAGAAGCTTCTGTAAGGCAGGAGACACTGTAAAGAGAACAAAGCGACAGTCTACAGACTGGGAAAAGATCTTCACCAACCCTAAGTCTGACAAAGGTCTAATATCCAAAATATATAAGGAACTCAAGAAATTAAATACCACCAAACCAAATAACCCAATCGAGAAATGGGGCATGGAACTAAACAGAGAATTCTCAACAGAGGAATATCAAATGGCTGAGAAACACTTAAAGAAATGCTCAACCTCCTTAGTCATCAGGGAAATGCAAATCAAAACAACTCTGAGATTCCATCTTACACCCATCAGAATGGCTAAGATCAAAAATTCAAGCGACACCACATGCTGGCGAGGATGTGGGGAGAGAGGAACACTCCTTCATTGCTGGTGGGAATGCAAACTAGTACAACCACTTTGGAAATCTATCTGGTGCTATCTCAGAAAAATGGGAATAGGGCTTCCTCAAGACCCAGCTATTCCACTCCTTGGAATATATCCAGAAGATGCTCCAGCACACAACAAGAAAATTTGCTCAACCATGTTCATAGCAGCCTTATTCATAATAGCCAGAACATGGAAACAGCCGAAATGTCCCTCAATAGAAGAATGGATAAAGAAACTGTGGTACATATACACTATGGAATACTATTCAGCTATTAAAAACAAGGACTTCCCGAAATTTGTGGATAAATGGATTGAGCTAGAAATGATCATAATGAGTGAGTTAACCCAGAAGCAGAAAGACTCAAATGGTATATACTCACTTATATCTGCATATTAGCCCAAGGGGCATGTCCCACGAAAGCCTTCACTTACCAGGAAACTGAGACAGAGGAGAGGACATTCTAGTGGGATTCTAGATGAGAGAATCATGGGAGAAAGGCAAAGTAGAAGGACCCAGAGGGTCCTAGAAGCCTACAAGTAGAACATTATGATAGGCAGATTTGGGCATAGGGGTCCCGCTCAAACTAAGGCACCAGCCAAGGACAATACAGGCGGTAAACCTTAAACCCCTACCCAGATCTAGACAATGGACAGAACACTCTCCACAGTAGAGTGGAGAGTGGGATATTACTTTCTCACATACTCTGGTGCCTCACCTTTGACCACGTCCCCTGGAGGGGGAGACCTGATGGCACTCAGAGGAAGGACAGCAGGTTACCAAGAAGAGACTTGATACCCTATGAACATATAGAGGGGGAGGTAATCCCCCTCAGGAACAGTCATAGGGGAGGGGAGTAAGGGGAAAATGGGAGGGAGGGAAGAACGGGAGGATACAAGGGAAGGGATAACCATTGAGATGTAACAAGAATAAATTAATAAAAAAAAAAAAAGAAAAAAGAAAAAAAAAAAAGAAAGAAAGTGATCATTTAAGAGAGTAGTAATTGTTTTTAATTCTTCTCTTCTGCTGAGCCCCAATATACGTGCCTGGGAAACTTCATGAAGAAGTGTTGTTATCTAACTACGTCTTCCCTGTATGGCTTTATAACACTGGGAATGTTACAGTGGCCTCTCTAAATGCAGTTTCTTGTCAGATGCAATCATTCCTGTGTGGCTCTCCTTTCTCCAACTGTGATCTTTTCTCTTTCCTGCTGAATGCTAGATTTCTTTTCAGGACATCTCAATAGTACCCGATCTATCTACCCAGGCAGACTCCCCTGTTGTCTTTCCATTTACCACGCTCTTGCTTAAACACGCACGTGCCCAGGTTGTTGAGTACAGACCCACCTCCCCATCTTTCTCCATCCACTCCAGTCCATGAGTGAGATGCCATCTTTCTTCCTCTTTGCACCATTCCTCTGCTCAGCCCCCCACATCTCCATATCTGTGCCCTTTGCCCTCGTTGAGCTTATTATGACCATGAACCCACAATGATGTAATAGATTCTTACAGCCATCAACACCTCCTGTAAATTTCATTTCCATCGCTGTTTTATTCTTGAGGCATAGCCCTCACCATACAATTCCCTCTTCTTAAAGTCCTTAAATTAGTCTCTTTGAGACCCAAATGAAGGCCACACTGAGTGTGCCTGTAAGGAGTGTGGATACACCCCTATGTGTTTACTACAGGGCTGAAATTAACTATATTTTCTTTTGATGTTTCCTCACATTTAATTCAGTTATGCATCTCTGGCAAGGATACCAAAAAGTGAGGATGTAACCTCAATACATGGTATCAGAGGAGACTTGATTCCCATTATTAGCTGAAAATGCTATTTTTGCTCACATAGTTAAAGCAGCTTGAAGGCAGTTTCTGCTAAGTTTCTTTACTGAAAATTCATGTGAGTGTCTCATCGAGAATAATTTGAATGTTTGTTACCGTATTACATATTACAACGTTACTTATAGTTTACATCATACCCAAGGATGCTTAAAACAATGAGTACCGAAGTGTTTGATGAAAAGAATTTTGTGGTATTTTTGGTGCATGTGTTGTATATATGCAGGTACGTGTGTGGGAGGAGCACATCTGGAGGGCAGTCCTCTGCCAGTGTCTGCCTCAGTCCCCTGAGACAAACCCTCACCCTGAACGTGGAGCTCACTGTGCTATGCTGGCATCCAGCAAAGTCTCGGCCATCCTCCTGCCTCATTGCCACCAACACTACCCTTCCCTAATGCCGGCGTGGACACTGGATGAACATTTTAACTTGTTAGAAGAACAGCCGTGTCCTCTTCTCTTCATTTATCCAGCTATTTGTTTATGAATATTTATGCATGTTCTAAAGGCTACAGTCCATTAAAATCATGTTTTCTGTGTTCGGTGGTCCCAGGGGGGTGACCTTTGGGACACCACCTCATGTTAGCTGCAAATATAGGAAGATTTTTTTTCTTCTTTCAACCAAAACACCCAAACTGCAACTCCTCTTCCTCCCATCCTTCCTCCCATTCTCCCCCCTCAACTCCTCTGCTACCCCACCTCTTCCCAGATCCACTCTTCCTCTGTTTCCCTTCAGTGGGGGGGGGCAGGAAGAATAGTCTTATCTTTTCTTTTTCTCCTCTATTTTTCATCACTTTTTTTTTTCTGTTGTAGAATTGAGGCCAATCTTCTACTTCCTCTCTTCCAATCTTGACTCCACGGTTCCTTCAGGGAACTGTAGCTGTCTGTTGACTTAAGCTATTTACAAATCAGGCTTCGGCCATCAGGTGGACTGGGGGGCACCAAGGCTTCCCAGCACCCGTCCAGTGTCCTCAGAGATGCTAAGCTGAGGGAGAGCAAAGATTGAACAACTGGTTCTGACTGAGATGTTTCAGAAAACTAGACAAGCGCATATAAATGTGTTTCTCTCATGTAATTGTTTTACTTGTTAATTCGCTTACAAAGTAGCAAGTTTCCTGATAGCATTTTTATACACGCTTATTTTCTTTGTCCCTCCCTCACCTCTGACACTCGGACCTCCCTGTCTCCTATCCTCACCCGTAGCCTACCCCTCTCAGTGTTCCCATCTTCCTCTCATAATGTGTTGTTTACCCTTCTCATGAGCCTTTCCTGTACAAACTCTTTTTTTTTTTTTTCACTTTCTCATTCTAGTTCCCTGGCCTCTATCCACACTCGCTCAGCTGCACATAAACACAGACACATGACAATTTTAACAACCAAGATCTGCGTATGAAAGGCGTGTGGTATTTGCTGAGCCTGGATGACTGTAACACAGGACTGTCTAGGTCTACTTTCCTGAAGGTTTCGTTTCACTTTTTTTCTTTCTTAAGAGCTGAACAAAACGCTACATTGCCATTATCCCGTCACTTGTTGGTGGGCGTTATGCTGGTTCCCTGCCCTTGCGATTGTGCATAGAGCTGTAATAGATGTGGGTGTACAGGTATCTTTGTAGTATAAGATAGAACCCTGTAGTTGTATGCCCAATGGTGGTCTAGCTGGTTCATGTAGAGGCTCTGTTTTCAAAAAGTAATTATTATATGTGTGTGTGTGTGTGTGTGTGTGTGTGTGTGTGTGTGTGTCTGTATGATGCAAATGTGTGGGTAGCCATCTGCCACAGTGCATGCTTTCATATTTCTTCAGTTTGAAAAATGATCTGAGTTTGGGACAAGGTAATTAAAAAAAGAAATGAATATATATTTAGTAACATTTATGATTTTTGGCTGAAATTATTATGTATGAAAAGACTATGTAATTAATTTTCTTCTGATAAGCATTTATATGTTGTTTCTATTTTCCATGTCAGAATATAAGGCTACATTAGGCATATTTATACATACATTCTCAATTATTTGAAAATCTCCTTGCTATATACTTCTTGCAATAAGGTTGGTTCAATATTGCCGAGGGATAAGGAGTCGAAAATCCTTATAGACTATGGCATAGATTTTGCTTTGCAGAATGGCAGTCTCTGCCACACCCAGCACCAGGGCGACTTGACTCTCAGCCACACTCAGTCATGAACTGAATAGCTGAAGCCCCGAGTCTGTGGCTCATGACACCCGCTTCACTTCTTGTCCCACTTTCCCCCATTTACTCTCCAATCCTAGTATGAAAGACATTTCATTACATATAATTTTACATATGAATATTAATCTTATAAATTAAATATTTAAGTTTAAATTAGATACACTATTGATTAAAAGTTGTCTATGGACTGAATTTGAAAAGTGCTTCACCGAAATATGTAATGAATTATATATTATTCAATGTTACCTATAACATCTGCATCTATTGCACATTTTTCACTCCTATGCAGCTCTGTCACCCACGCTGTTGAACTATCTTCATCCAAAATTCTAGTGAAGCTGAGCTGGCAGCGATCAAAGAATCCCCCAGTGAGACAATTTAACTTCGACCACACATTGCAGTTGTTTTAAAGCAATCCTGACTCAGGGGTTGGATCTGAATGTCAAGAGCATGCTTTCTTCTCACGCTGTTTAATTCACAAGCTGCGAGCTGGCTCTTCTTCACATCTCTCTCACATGGTCTTTAGGTATGAACTATCCTTGCGTTTGTTGTCTTCAGCCTAGTCCTCCTCACTGTCCTCACTCTCCTGGAGGGCTCCTCAGCTTCCACGCTGCAGTTTGTTGTCTCTAAGCCTGTGTCTCTAGATTCCAAGCTGGGCTTGGAATTCCTAACCTCATTAAAAATGTGCCATCACACAAGGACATTTGCTTAACTGTGCTCATAGCAGCCTTATTCGTAATATCCAGAATCTGGAAACAACCTAGATGTCCCTCAGTCGAAGCATGGATAAAGAAACTGTGGTACATTTACACCGTGGAATACTACTCAGCTATTAAAAATAAGGAAATCTTGAAATTTGCAGGCAAATGGATTGAACCAGAAAAAAATCATCCCGAGTGAGGTAGCCCAGACCCAGAAAGACACACATGGTATGTACTCATTTACAAGTGGATATTACCCCAACATAGATGTCCTCTGAGAGACTACACCCAGTGGGGATCAGGATAGATGCTGGAACTCGCTACTGGACTCCATGCTGTCTTCAGTGTTCCCTGTTCATTTTTCCACAGTCAACCAAATCCCTCACATGTCCACCTCCCGTGCATCCCACACACTGCTCCATATCCTTAGTGCTCTCTCCTAGTTTTTATTTTCTTGCTTTTTCTGCTTTCCTTGAGTTTGTGTTTCTTTTACATTTGCCTGCCAGAATAAACAAATCAGTCTGAAATGCTGACCTGGAAATAACATACAGCTGTCTGAAGACTAACAGCCGACTCTCTCCTTCATCTCAGGTCCTGCAGCGGTGTGTTTTAAGATGTGTTCTTAACAACCTGCATTAAGCTCTCCCCCACGATGCTTATTAAGAATGAAAAAGGAATGAAAAAAAAAAAACTACAATCTGGCTCCATTAAACAATCACTGAGTAATCCATGGTCCTTTATGAATGACATAGGGCTCAACATCTTCACCTTCTCATAGCATCATCACTAGATGATTATCATGTGCCCTAAAGTTTAATAAGTATTCTTTTAATATATTTATGAAGTGTTGAAGAGGGCATACAAAGTCTTGCATGGTCTAATTCTTACTACATTTTCAATTCCTTGACTAAGCATTAATTTCTGCTAATATAAAACCTGAAATCCCTCTGCTTGTATTTGGCTACTTCACGTCCTCATAGCGTGGCCATGCTGGGGTACCATTCCACTCTACTCCCTGCTGGCCCACAGGCAACTCCATCTCAGAACCTCACCCCGTTCTCTTCTCCTCTGAGACTTGCTGATAGCCCCATGAGATCAGCACGCCACACGTTTTACGTGATGGTCTCTGTTTCTGAAAGCAGTCACCAACCTTTGTCAGTGTGTCAGTTGTCAACTTTACGCTCGGTAAAGATTTGGCAAGTTAAAAATCTGCGTACATGGCCTCTACGAAGACATATCAGCCTGAAAACTTAATGGTTTGAAGCAATAGCCACTCGTTGAGTTCACAGTTCTGTGGGGGATGGTAGTTTGCTCTGGTGTCATTGAGTCCTTTGATCCGATGTGTTCTCCTATGCATCTGGCTCCGTGTTTCAGGACAGGCTCTATAAGTCATACATTTGAAGAGTAGCCCTATGCAAACCAACCATTCTGAGAAATGGTTGAAGAGAAATGATTTGTTGTTGCTTCAAGACAAGGTCTCACTATGTAGCTCTGGTTGCCCTGGAGCTGGCCATAAAAGCCAGGCTTGCCTAGAGCTCACAGAGATCTGCCTGCTTCGGTCTCAAGAGTGCTGGGGTTAAAGGCATGTGGTGGGCAATAGGCTTGGGGTGGGGGAGTTCTTTTGAGGCTTATTTCAGAATTGGAACAATTTTGATGTCTGCTGCTTTCTGTTAACCAAGGTGAGGCTCAACACCAGTCCAGATCCAAAGACTGGGGAAGACTCCATTTGTTGACCAGAGACAAGGGACTATATCATGGTATATAAAATATTCTACTCCCTAGATCTTATGCATATGAGAGGAGGATTGATGTTTATAATGTAACTACAGACTGGATGCTCATTTGCCTTATAAGGAGGCTTATTTAATTGAATCTTTAAACCACTCGAATACCAGATCTTACCGCTTCTTTCCCATCTCTCCTTTCTGAGTTTTCTTCATTAGTCTGTTCTGAAGTCAGCCAGCATCCGACTGATAACAGTGCTGTGGTCCTTAGTGTCTTGGAAATGTGTTAAGTCACAAAAGGACATGTGCAAGCTCAGTAACCTACAGGCAGCGAGTGAAGTGGAGGCCACATTGCTAGGAAAAGGAATACGTCAGTCCGATATGCTTGACACCCACCTTTCTCTTTCGGCTTCCTCGTCTTAAACGTTTGGCAGTTTCCCGCCTCCGTTCAGTCTTCTCAGCTGACCTATTCTCTTTTCAAAGTGCCGTCCATCCTCCTGCCTGCTAGTACAATGCTTCACTGCTAAACAGCACTTTCTGCAAAGGCTGCTTTGCTAAAGGACTGGGCGCGCTCTGGGACATAAAGCTTGCACGTGGAATCTCAGAGTTCGTTATCAGTGCTGGCACCCCCTAATTCTGATTTCCATGGTCATTCTAGGGCTCCAATCCCATTGACATTTTTGGTTTTCTCGACAGGTCTTAGAAGGACATAGTAGTTGCAAATAGCATGAGAGGGGAAAATAGTTTGCACATTATTAAATAGGCCTTTGAGCTTCCTAACCTAAACACTTCCTTCCTTTCCTTTTTTCCTTCCTTCCTTTGTTTCCTTTCTTCCTTCCCTTTCTTTCTGCTTGCTAATTTCTTCCACTTACATAACCTCTGATTTTCTTCCCCAAGACTTTTGAATTTAAGAAAAACCCCAGACTTCCCCCCAGCATCCTGCCTTCTTTTTCTCTTAACACAAAATGTCCTTTGTGTGAGTCTCAGGTCTGGATAGCTCTGCTTTCACACAGCAGCAGGATTTCTTCTCACCCGCAAGGGTGCTTTGGTCACCTTTTTTCTTGCTCCTGATCCCCTGAAGCCTGACATCCAATCCGGACCTTCATCAAGGGAAAAAGAGCTCTATAATTTTCTTTGTGACCTGGCTATATGGGACGTAAGTGTGCGTTGCAATACTCGATGCCTAAAGCTGTGATACAGTCTGCCCAATGGAGAAATGGGATTTGGCTGCTTGTAATGAGAATTTGATGTGCCTGGAAAGTGAACAGAGGTGTCTTTTTATGGAAGGTACTGAGCCTTATAACAATCACTCAGTGGCAGAAGTTACTGTTTTTCACATTACTTTTCAACTGCAAATCCTTTCAAAATCTAATAAGACAATCCCTATCCCTGTATACCATCTCCCCCCAACACACACACACAAACACACACACACACAAACATACACACACAGACACACACAGATAGACACGCAAACAGACACACAAACACACACACATACACACACATAGACACACACACAGACATACACACAGACACACACACAGACAGACATACAAACAGACGCACATACACACACAGACACACAGACACACACACACATACACACACAGACAGACTTACAGACAGACACACACACATATACACACACACAGACACACACAGACACACACACACAGGCACACAGGCACACACACAAACACACAGAGCAGCTCAGTAACTTTTCCTTTATGGCCACAAGAAACAAAGACACAGTGACCTCTTACTCTGCCCCTAATGCTTTGTTTTTGTTCTCTCTGGATATTTCATTTTTCCTCTCACATGGGAACATCTTAAGTGAAAAGGAAAGGGGAGAAAAAGAAGACATTTAGAGATGATACCACAGACTTGAAATGTACATAGACACTCTTTAAAACAAAAGATGTATTTTTCCAACTTTTCATGAAGCCTTTCTTACATTATGCACATACACAGACACTTTAGTCTTTATGGAACTAGGAGGCCATGTGTACCAAACAAGTCCTGTGTTGGTATTTGAATAGATGTTAGAAAGAAAATATTTCTGCTCCACTCACAAATTCACCTTAACAAACTTGTTTAAGTTTGGCTGGGAAGATGGTTCAGTTGGTAAAGCTCTCACCAAATGAGTGTGAAGACCTGAGCTCATGTGTTCAAGCCCATAGAACACCTGACATAGTAGTCTTTGAATCTGTAATCCTGACACTCCTATGATGAGGTGGGATGTGTGGATAGGAGAGTCCCCCGAAGCTTGTGAACTAGGTTGTCTGGCTTACACAAAGCAGAGGACAAGGGATAAGTCTCAAGCAAGGTGGGAGGCTGGGACTAACACCTGAAGTTATCCTCTGATCTCCACTCATATACACTGTGGCATATGCAAACCTATGCCCCCCCCCCACACACACATTTAAATTTAAAAAAACTTGAACACATTTTGATCTTGAACAGCATTTCTCCTGTTATTCCATGTAGGCACTGCATCTCCATTGTGAATTGATATATTAGAAGTATCTTTTCATATAATCTCAAGTATCTTTTATTTACTATAATTTATTTTTTCCTAACAGGAAATATACCAAGAAAAGTCAATGAGTAGAGAATTGTATAATTTTGATTTGGCTTTTATTGCATTGGATAGCAAATAAATTTCTGATTTCTCACATCTTTTATAAATTATCATACATGTAAAACATTTGGTAACTTTTGTATGATCAAACACTTTTTTGGGGGAAATTTGTAATGTGGTTCTATAGGTTTGGCAATTACTCACCGAGTTACTCAAAATTTCCAAAGTTATAATAATGATCTTATCAACTATATGAGACTTACTTTTTAAAAACCAACATTAACATCTATGGGTCTTCCAGTCTTAGAAAGTAGACTAAGCCCCCAGCCACAGCTTTATTTATTTTTTTTTATTTTTGCCTTTAGTTATCTATAGACCAAAATTATTAAATGTAAAAATTCTAGAAATAACAGATGGTAGATCGTAGTAGTGCCCTTGTATATTTGTTGTCTTTGCTTTATTTTATTGCTGTTGTCAATTTCCTGCTAAGTATAGGTGTGTGTGTGTGTGTGTGTGTGTGTGTGTGTGTGTGTGTGTGTGTAGGGCAAACACCATTTATATGGGTTGATTAGTGTAGCGATTTGAAGCATACACTAGGGACCTGGAATGTGTCCCTAGGAGGAAGATGTACTTTATCTTACCTTCCAAGTTAGGGCTTACACCTTTTTTTAAAGAGTTCTAATGGCTGCCAAAGAGAGAGGTCACATCAAGCCTGACCCTCCCTGGGGCTCTTCCACTGTGGAGGGTCTTGCCAAGCATTTCATTTATGTAAAACCCAACTGAGAAAGTCTTATTTGTCAAATACATTTTATAAAGCTAGGCAAGGGATGTTTATTCTTCCTTCGTACAGTTCATCTACAATGACATCATGAGATGTAAGAAACCGTGTCACTGGAGCGGCTCTAGACAGTGACGTGATGAACTGCATGCCTCAGGTCTACTCCTGTTGTAGAAATCAACATATACCAAATTCATGTTTACAATTTAGACATGATAAATACCCTAAACCCTTTCCATGTATAAGACAAGGAAGAAGAGCTGGCAGTAACACAGGAACATTCACAGCTTTCTTTTCTTATTGTTTTTGGTGTGCTTTTGATAGACTGTTCAACATCTGCACTGAGTATCTTAATGCTGCATCTGCATTAACTCTCTCCATCATCAATATGTCACGTGTATTAATGGGTTATTGGCTCACCTGAAAATTGCAACTACTATATAAAATAAACTTATATCTGGAGCATGTGGGTGATATGTTAGAATTAAGTCACAGTGTTGATAAAGACTTGATTCTATGATTTCACTACCTGAAAACGGGTGATCACATGAAAATGCTAGTTGCTATGACTGAAACATCTTTACTATCTCAAAATACTTAGGGCCCGTGTCTGTGTTAATGAGAAATGAAGGTGTGGTCACAGGAATGCCAGGTTTTAGGTCTTTCTGATTCTATAAATTCTATTCTGATTCTCTGCAGAGGATTTGGCTTTTCACAGAAGTCCTTTTAAGGAACCAAAGGAGCTTTCAACATCCGTTCTTGATCTCTTATCGAGCCAGATCATAACAGCTGAACCTATATTCAGCCCCAACTTTTATCCATTCTCTAGTGTTTTCTCTCTTCAACTCCTTCCTAAAATATCCTGTCAGCAGCTTACTCTGGAAAGCAGCCAGACTTTCTCCAGCTCTGTCAGCAGTCGCGGACACTTTGGGAGATGCTCACCCTTGCACACAGATATTCCAAACGGTCTTTTTGAAACCTCTCTCCGGCTAAGCGGCTGTGTGTAAACCTGACTTGCAGTGTGAGAGTGGAGGACGCTTGGAGACCACGGGGCCCGAGGACCAGATCTGTATTGTATCCATCTTTATACAAGAAGAAAAGAATGTTCTCCCTTTGGCTCCCTGTCTTCTATTCTTTCCCCTGGGTGTATAAAGAAATATTGTCATTTCTAAGGCATCATCCAGGGTGATAAAAACTGCAATTGATATTCTCCTCTACAGTTTGTGCACCTCTTTCAGGGCCTTCATTTCTCTTCCTGTAACTGCTAAGCTTATCTTTCTGACTCCAAGTGGAAATAAAACTGTCTTTGGTGATATAACACCTTTTCCCAGAATAATACCCCAGTAGAAAATGGCCACATGCATATGTGGCCTTTTATTGTTTTTCAAACTGAACTTACCTTAGATTGAACTAATTGTCTTTCTTCCTATCAGCGATATCTTCTCTTCTAGGCAAGTCTGTTTTGATCACCCGCATGGACTTTCTTCCAAGCCTATGAGCTTTTGGCTCTTCCTTTATGCATGTTTCCTGTCTCTTTCACACTGACTCGGGCATTCAGTCCTTCCTCTTTTCCCCAAATTGTTACAAGCTATTAATCTTCTCTTCCTTCAAGTGACCCAATCTCTGTCCTCATTTTACAAGTAATTACTCCATTGAAATACAACTTTGATTCCATCTGGAGCCAGGGACCTAGCAGTGAGATGCCCTAGTTAGAGAGAGGTGACCCACAAAGTAAGGACAGCTTGTACCTGGACCAAAGGCACTTCTAGTTCGAATTGTTGGGGAACAAAGAGAACAATATTTGTCCCTCTTGGAAATTATACCTTTGTCTGTTTACAGGAGAGTGGGCCAGCTGAGGATCTGGGTATTGGTGATGGTGTCTTTTGCTTTTTAGTTGCGAGGTGGCAGAGTTTTGGGCATTGGATTCTATACCGTATTAGTTTCTTTCCTAGTTGCCGATAAAATATAAGTTTAAAGAACTTAAGGAAGAAAGATGATATTTTTTGACTCACATTTATGTGATGTGGTCTGTTGTGTCAGGGGAAGCATGACCAGGAAAGCACGTTGGTTGCAGCTGCTCTATCTGTGGCAACAGGCATGTGAGGAATCTGGTTGCATCACATCCTGTCAGGAAGTGCAGAGAGGATGCTGATTCTTCACTTACTTCCCCCATTATTATATTTCTTTCTTTTTTCATTTCTTTTTCCTTTTCTTTTTTCTTTTTTTCTTTTTTTTTCCTTTTTTTTATTTTGCACGACTGCATTGTACTGTGTGTATACACCACACTGCAGCCCATGGAATAAACGTGCCTTCCACCTTAGTCAAATTTCTCTACAAACACCCTCACAGACATGCCCCAAGGTTGATCTCCTAGGTGATTCCAAATGCTGTCAAGTGGACAATGAGGAAGAACGAATATTGGGCTGTAGAGATGGCGCAGTGGACAAGAGTACACATGTTTCTGCAGAGGACCCAAGCTCAGTTCTGAGCAACCATGTTGAATGACTCACAACTGTGCTTCCAGCTCTAGGGGATTGGATGCCCTCTTCTTGTCTAAGGGCATCTATAATCATGTGTGTATATACTCTAAACTCATACACAGATATATACATATAATTAAATATTTTTTAAATCTTAAAGTTTAAACCATCACACCTATCTAACAAGAGAGTGAAGACAATCGATTCTATTGTAACATCTTTATACCATCATTAGTCACCTAAATCTAAACACTTTTGATTTTTGCTGAATAAGAATCATGTGTGAGTGCATGTGTGTGGGTATACAAACATATATACGCTGTTTGTAGGCAGTACATGGGAATGCTTTGACCTTTTAGTCCACCAGCCTTAAAATTCTTGTCCTACTAACATTGGCCTTGGAGGCTATATAAATCAGTTGTAAAATGCCTATTTACAGCCACTCAGTGTCTAATAAATACAGAGGCAGACTGCATTGTTCTCAGATCTTGTAGACTCCCCCTCTAGAGCATCTCCGTGTGAACCCCTCCTCTTCACCCCACAGCTGCTGTCTTTACAAGCGTGCTTGCACCTGGGCTGCTGAACTAACTCTCTGAGCATGACGTCCTTGCCAGCACTTTGTCAGCCTCCTGTTTCTCCTTCACAGAGTGCCAGGGCTTGCCAGGGAATTCTTGTCAGCCAGAGTGCAGAGATAGGTGAGGAAACTCTCAGTGCAGTGGGTGTGGGGGTAGAGGAGGCTCCTCAATTCCTAAAAAGAAAAATGAATGTTGATAACATTATTATATTGTTAGAAAGTGTGGGAGAAGTGGGGAGTCACAGTGCATTTAGTTAAGTTGTACCCAATCTACAAGTCACAGGTGTAGTAGCACTGGCCCTCTGATGTCTGGAAGTCTGGGAAACTGTATGGGACTGTTGGTAGAGATGATGGAAAAGTGGATGGCTTGAAGCTCTTTATTAAGCAGCATTTCTAGGACTTAAGAATCCTTGACAAGAAGGGTGGAACAGAGGGCAAATAGAGGGTCCTAGCTAGTGCAGTTGGATTGGTGGTGCTCCTACTCACTGAAGAGATAGGCTCAATAACAATATAGAGAAAGATACGGTCAGCATGACCTTCTCAAGTGGCAGACCTCAGGCAAGTGGTCTGAAAGTCAATCTTGGGAAATATTAATGAAAACATGATGAAATGAAGTGGAGAAGGGAAAGCTGAAAATAAAAATAATCACTGCTTTAGCTTGTGCCTTTTGTGAACCCTAGACACCAGAATAGAACACGTGCCTGCAAAGCATTCCTCCTGAAGGGAAGAAGACCTGTCTATTGTTCTTAACCTTGTCCTTGTGAGTTTATAATTGACTGGTGGGCACCAATTCTATATCCTTTTAGCTTGCCAAGTTGGGTGAACACTGAAGACACCAACGGTCAGGGAAAATTTCTATGCCAATAGATGCCAATACTAGCAGATGGAACTTGAGGGTATGAACTGAAATAATAAAGACAGTTGAATATACATGGGGCACAGAAAACAGCCTTCACATCACGGTGTTTGTAGTAGATGAAGGCGAAGACAGCAATTGGTGGCTTGGTTTTCATATCTACTGCATTGGATGTGATCTTTCATAGACTGGCTTTGGGATGCCAGGTTGTACACAGAAAGGAAAGGCATGGCATGGCATGGAATGCAATGCAGTGCAATGCAGTGAGGTGTCGTCTGAGTCTAAGTGATGATGAAGCAGATGATATTGCCTATGGACGGAATTATGGAGGGCAAGAAGAAGAGCTGACTGGGCCCCCAGGAATCTTAGCACTGAGTGGCCATAGAAAGAAGAATGGTACTCAAAGAAAATAAAAGGAATCAACTGAAAAACAAAACAGAAATTCTGAGACTCTCATGGCCTGAAAATTAGGACATATGCTAAGAAAATAGAGAAAGAAGGAAAAGTCTACAGGAATCAATGAAGCATCTAAGACAACTACTACTACTACTGCTGCTACTACTACTACTACTAATTTTAATAATGATAATAGTAATAGTAATAATAGCAACAAATTTATACCTTCCTAGAGATTTTTCCCCCCAATCAAAACCATTTGGCAGCACAGTAGAGGGATGGAGCAGAGTGAGTGACTCTGAATGATGACTATAGGCCGGGTTGCCTGTTTCCAAATTCTGGCTGAAACTTAGATCAGTAATTTGTTTCCTCCGATCTTAGATTCTTCACAAATAAGCACTGTCTCTATTTCTTAGGGTTGCGTTATTATGAAGAATTACTCATACAAAGTAATCGACACAGTGTCACATTGTGGCATAGTCACTGTGAATGTTATTCTGTAGGGTCTCTTTATTTGAGGCTTGATGTCATCTGGTTTTTTCAAGTTCTCTTTAGCATATAGTATTGTGTGTTCCAAGGCTGTCTCTAGTTGTTGATGATAAAGTACAATGGATACAGTCTAGGGACCCTGATCAGGCTTGTTTCCTCTGCCAATCGAAGAATTAACAGGCAGGAAAAAAAAATCACCATAGCAACAGTGAACTCTCAAACACTGTGGATGGCGAAAGGCGGGAACACACACGTGCAGCAAACACACAGCGGAGACGCTCCACAAAGAGGAGTAGGAACTTGGAATATGAAAAATCCATCTCTTCTTGAAGGTTGGAGGTTTAAAGCTTCTGAAGCGTTTTCCTCCCCAAGTTAAGGTTAGTCAGTTTGAAGGCAGTTAAGGTAGTTAATTGTCCTGGAACTTTAGTGTGACATGTTCTGAACAAGTCTTGAGCCAGTGGGTCCATCAGCAGGACCCTGCTGATGGCAGACAAAAGACACAGGCAGGCTCTTGTGGAGGAAGAAGCCAGCCACCTTGGAAATTCACCACTCGTATGACCTAGCCATGGTCCCTTTCCTATTTGACCACGTGCCAGGGAATCTGCCCAACGCATGCTCTCTCACAACCCTTTGCAATGTCCTCATCTGCAGTAAGCAATCTATGGTGGAAATCTAGTCCCTGAGACTGTGCCGAGGCAGGCCTTGCAGGATACTGCTAACTCCCTTCTTTATTCTTCTTAAAAGACTCCAAGATTCTGGGCTGAAGAAACAGTTGAGTGGCGAGAAGCAGTAGCTTAGTAGCAAAGGACCAGTGTTTGGCTCCCAGCTCCAATATGGTGGCTCACAAACATCTATAATTTCGGTTCCAGGGCTTCCGATGCCCTATATATCCTCTCCAGGCACTACATACACATGGTGTACATACATACATAGAGACAGACAGACAGACAGACAGACAGGCAGGCAGGCAGGCAGGCAAAACATTCATATACTTAATGTAAAAAAATTTTTTTTCTGACCCATGACATAAAGCCTGGCATCTTAAAACAAAAACTTGGTTCTTATTGGTGCTTACTAGTAAGGCCCATGCTGAAGGACTGTCTCAACAAATTCAAGGCTGAATCAAGACATATTTAACAAAAGTCATCCTGTCTTTCTTCAAACTGACCAATCCTAAATTAGAAGAGGAAGAACCATTAAAGACATAAAACAACAACAACAACAACAGCAACAACCAGCCCTCACGAAGCTGGGCTCAGGCTTCCCAAATTACCCTACTTTGCAGTGGGTCATTTCTACTTTCCTTGAGTGGGAGGCCAGGAAGAAGGAAAGAAAAGGGAGGTAACTGATAAATTTCTGGTCATTCATCATTCAGAGTTTCTCCTTTACTGACTTACGCTCTAGTTTATGGGTCAGTTTAACCATTTAGTATGTTATTTAAATCCTACCCTATGACAACACTTTTCTTGCTTTCCAGATAAACAAAGGCATAGAAAGCCTCCCACTAGATATCTATAAGATTGACCAATCATAACAGGCTTGAGGAGATAGAAAGGGTTTCCAGTGCAGAAACATGGTGACTCAGTAGTGGGATATGGGTCACTCTTGGCACAGAACGTCCCACAGACATTTTGACTGAATTTCCAGTTCCCTCTCTCTCCTTCTACCCTCTCTTATGCTTCTGTGCAATCTCTAAAAACAAATCACAAAAGGAAAATCCACTCGCTGTTTCTTTCCATCCCTTAATGTGCTGTGCTTTGGTAAGTAGCCCCACCTTGTCAGGCCAGAATCTGTTAATGCTTTGAAAAGGCATCTGGTCATATTGTGAAACCAGAAATGTAGTGACCTCACTCACTGGCTTATGCAAGGGGGGGTCAGGGGACTTGTTCAAGGAAATGCCTGATGTTCTCAATGGTAGGTCATATACTACTGACAACCATAACGCTACAAATGTCCCCTTCAGCAAGCAACACATGTCCACTTACAAACAACACATGTTCCTGCTGAGGAGATGCCTCCTTTTCTCAGTTTTCATGACTGTCATCGCTCGGTGAGTGTCACTGCTTCCTAGGTTGTCTCGAGGGGGTTATGTCTGTCAAGCAGACTGCTCCATGACTGTTACATTAACTCCTTCACATTTACAGAACGGGTGGCCAGATCACTGTCATTCAGTATTCAGAGACTCGGATTGTCCACATTTAAATTTACCCACACAGCACAGCTAGATACAAATCCATGTCATTTACGAGCCTCTCTCCTTCCCTAACAAGACTATGCACTTTTGTGCAGAAAAATAACATGTTGTCTTAATACATGGCTTTGAGATGTCTAGTGCTCTGACACATTGCAAAGCCTCAGTAATTATGAGAATTGGGAAAAAAGCCACTTTAAAATGCAAGAGATGATACACAAACCTCATTTCTTGTCAAGATAATGAAATATGTGTGTGTGCAAGTACGTGTGTCTGTGTGTGCGCGTGTGTGTGTGTGTCTGTGTGTGTGTGTGTGTGTGTCTATGTGACTGAAGAAGAGATCATGATATAAGAGAGAGAAGACTTGAAAGCGATTTATATTCTAGGTAAACAATCCTCTCATCTTAGAGCAGTTGAGCTGTCTTTCATGAAGGGGAGGAAAATAAAAACAAGACACGGCTGCCCACTGAAAAGCTGCTTCCTGCTGCATTTAGTGAGCTTAGTTTGAGTTTCTGGACGCTAATGCAACACATAGTTTGGGCCATGCTACCTGTCACAAGGTGAATTCCAGTGTTCGGTCCTGCCTGAGCATCCTCCAGCACACCACCGTGCGCCTTGGGATAATAGATCCCACCCAGTGACTACCACTAGGAGCGTCACTCCAACAGCTGAGCTGGAGAAGCAAGTTGATGCTATTTGACAGACAAAATTTGTAGGTCTCAGTCCTGTTGATCCTGGAATAGAGGGCAGTGGGGGATGGTTTTTTCCTTTTTTATTATTAATTTTTTAATTGAAAAATAAAATCATTCATATTACATCTCAATTGCTCTCCCATCCCGTGCATCCTCCCATTCCTCCCTCCCTCACGCTTTTACCCCATTCCCCTTCCCTATGACTGTGACTGAAGGGGACCTCTTCCCCTTGAATATGATGCTAGGGTATCAAGTTTCTTCTTGGTAGTTGGCTATCCCATCAAGGGGACATGGCCAAATGTGGGGCACCAGAGATCATGTGAAAGTCAGTCCCCAGTCTCCACTTAACTGTGGAGAATGTCCTGTCCTTTGGCTAGGTCTGGGTAAGGGTTTGATGATGACTGCATATATTGTCCTTGGTTGGTGCCATAGATCGAGCAGAACCCCTGGGCCCAGATCTGCCCATCATAGTGTTCTTCTTGTAGGTTTCTAGGACCCTCTGGATCCATCTATTTCCCCATCTCCTATATTTCTCTCACCTTAGCATATCCTCACCTCTAGCCCACTTTCCTGGTAAGTGAAGACTTTCATGAGACATGCCCCTTGGCCTAGTGTCCAGTTATAAGTGAATTTATACTATTTGAGTCTCTCTGCTTCTGGGTTAGCTCACTCATTATGATCATTTCTAGTTCAATCCATTTGTCCACAAATTTAGGGAATTCCTTGTTTTTAATAGCTGAGTAGTATTCCATAGTGTAAATGTATTACAGTTTCTTTATCCATTCTTCTACTGAGGGGCACTTAGGCTGTTTCCATGTTCTGGCTATTATGAATAAGGCTGCTATGAACATGGTTGAGCATATGTCCCTGTTGTATGCTGGAGCATCTTCTGGGTATATTCCAAGGAGTGGAATAGCTGGGTCTTGAGGAAGCCCTAATCCCAGTTTTCTGAGATAGCACCAGACAGATTTCCAAAGTGGCTGCACTAGTTTGCATTCAGTGGGGGATGTTTTAATCAGGGTTGTTCTCCACACTCTTGTTTTGCTTTGGGTAAGTCAGTTATGCCTTGGGAACCTCTATTTTCTCATTTTCAAAAGGGGCAGTTCTTTCTGCAAGTGAAAACTCACCTTCCTGCTGGGACAGGTCAGTAAAACCATGTTTTATACTGTCTTTTTCTCCTGGTACTGAACACTGGGCTGATCTTATACTTTTTACTGCCTTAGAAACTAAAGCTCAAAGTGACTCCTCATCTTTCTAGAATTTATTTTTTTCTGAAACTCAGAGAACCCTAGAGCAAACCTATAGATGTTTACCCTGAAGAACTAAATAATACTGGTTGGTGTATATCCCCAGGCTTCTAGTATCTTCATGGACAACTTTTATATCTGATTCAGCCCCTGAAGTTGCTCACTAGCTCTTCACCTAACCAAGCAATTATCTGTTGTAGAAACTGTAAAATATCTGATAATGTTTATTATTAAAACCTATGATTAGGGTGGTATTATCTCACCCACTATCATAATCAATAAAGACACAGACACCTGTTGTATTTTAGAGTAGCCTCATTTCACCTGGGAGCAGACAGATATCAACCCTCTGAAGCATCCTTCTCATCCCTGAGCCCCTATCACAAGCCACCTGTTTCAATCATGCCTATCTGGCTCCATCCCCCCCATCCACACTGATCTGGCCATGTGCTTCTCTCCATGCTGGCCCATCATGATCTCTTCTTCCTTCTTTCTCCTCCTGATCCTGTCTCCAGAGTCTATCCCTCTTCATGATCCCCTGAGCTTAGGACTGAGAACCCCACGCTCTGCATCTCTCTCTTCTGCAAAATCACAAACTTTAACATTTTTTTATTAACTCATCAACTTTAAGTAGGTAGAGCAAGGTTTACACAACAAGACAAGTGTATGTGAGAATGTGCTTCCCTGGGAAATAACTAGATCTTGGGGGACAGTCATTAGCATCAGAATACTGATACATAGCACCATACCAACTGCCAACATTCCCCATTTTCTGTCTAAATAAATATGCCATTTTAAATATAATAACATATAGTAAGAACAGCAATGAATCAATTATAAAAGCAAATAGGTAAGATTTACATACATAATGCCTAGGCTAAAGGTATTTGGCAACTTAGTAGAAAGTATCCTACTATCTATCTTACTCTGGTGAGTTCAGAGTTCTGTATCCAAATTATTCTTATCACAGCTTGTATCTGTTAACCTAAAACATCTATCTAGACCTTAAAACATCTTTATAAATTATAAGTAACTAAGCTTAGCTGTAAAACTAATTATCTGGTCTTCAATCCCATCAGAGACTTGAGAGGAATAAAATTAATTACCTGACTGAATAGGAAGTGTGGGTTAGCAGCTTCCAAAATGAAGAAATGAGAGACAGCTTGCTGCATGGATAATCACCCCAAACCCCTCTAACACATTGGAGCATCATCTTCATCCTTCTGGCCCAGAATATATGACAGTCATATTTGTAAAGCAGGAACTATTAAGGGCTTGCTTACCCTATCTTGGCAGAGCTTGGTAGTTGCCTCACCCTGTATCCAAGCTTGCCCATTTTAGGGAGAATTCTGTCTGTGATAGAAATGAGGGCATTTTATTTGCCTTGGTGGCTAACTTGACATATTTGAAACCATCTCCCTATGGAGGTTCTTTGATGGTCATCATCTTCTTTGAAGTAGGCTGGGTGTGCTGATTGGAGCTGACACATTTCATTGTCAGAGTCCTTAAATAACAAAACATTCTTAAATGGCATGTTCTGTATGCTTCTGAGGTTTTTGAAGACCATCTATTTAATTATGTATATAATCATTTTCTATCCATATGATTTCTGAATAGACAAAATATTGCTTGTCTTTAGCTATTTACTACCTGTTTAACTTAGGAAGCATACTTCTGTGATAAGTAAGCTAGTCATTTGACATGACCATGAGTTTGATTGTATAACTATTAACTAGTATTTTTACTAAACAGTTAGCTATAACAATCTTTAAATAGACCAGAAGTAAGCCTTTTAAAAATGAGTCGTGTAAGCCCAGTGCCTCATACCAGAGTTGAACGTGTGTGTATATGTGTGTGTGTGTGTGTGTATGTTTACCAAAAGAAACCCTAAGTTTATATCAGTATGCAGTAGTCCATAACAATGTAAACAAAAACAACCTTATTGGAGAAAAACAATTAAGTCTCTAAGTTCAAGAGTAGGTTCAATAATCCACCTCTGGTCCTATCATTTCTGTACATTTTCTATATTCCCCCTTCTTTCTTTTCAACTCCTTTCTCTTTACCTAAGAGAAAAAGGTAGAGAAAAGGAAAGGAAAAGAGAAAAATCTCTGAATCTAAGCATTTATACTTTGTTTTTTTCCTGAATAAAACTATTAATAACTTGTAAACAGCTCTCCTAAATCCATATCCAGGAGAGCAACCACAATTTATCCAGCAATAACATTTGAGGTCCAGTCTCTAAACGTTGAGAGATTCCTGGCTTACTAGAGGTCCTTATTACAACAGTCTGGACCAATTGAGATCAACAGCTTTCGTTGAAGCTGTCCTCAGAGCAGGCTCTGAAGGGAAACAGCAACTGCAGGATGCTAGTGTAGATGTGTCAGCGTTTCAGTATCTTGGAAGATAAATCCCTTCAGGTCTGATCTAGCATCATCGGTGTCTAGTTCTTTTGTTCTAAAAAACATATAATTTCTCACAGGCATTATAAGTCCTAAAATTGTAAGTATATGAGATGTGCAGGATACATAGAATAATTAGGTATGGTTCTCTGCTCTTCATGTGAGCAGAAGAAAGACATCTGCAAATCTTTATTTGTGACATATGAAGGGTGGCATTCATGTGTCATGAGGATTCTATAGCCAACACGAATTATTGGATATGCATAGAAATTCATGTCTCAGACAATCTCAAATCGATTTTCATATAGTGGGATCGTCAATATATAAATTATCTGTTTGTTCTGTAGTTTGAACCCATATAAGTATAGACTGACTTAATTTAGCAGTCTCTCTTTTTCCTGGGTCTGTTTCATTTTAACCTCTCTCAAAGAGGATGTATAATATTACCATTATCACAAAACACACAATCATCAGCATGTTGAAATCAAAACAAGACTGTTATAGATCCAAATATCCTCTTCTGGGCTCATGGGCACCTCTTGTATTAGGCTAGGCTGCTACCTATCCTCTGAGAGTGCCTTGCATATATAGGGATAAGTGGGTTGCCCAGAGCAACAGGAAAAGCATTACCTATTAAAATTAATTTTATTCAAACTCCTTTCCATCTTTAGTGCCCAAGCATACCTTATGCATGTTGTACCTATTTAGAGGTCTGGGCCAGGGTTTTTACATTTTTTGCAGTTATTTTTGTCCCACCCCCTTTCCTGTATGGAATGGGCAGTTTCACTTTTAAACATAGGTGTAGTATAGCCTTTGTGTCTTGGGACCTAACTTAGGCTGGCATATACCTTGCTGCCTCTATGTTTCCTGTCTCTTTGCACCAGGCATGATGACCACCTACCTCCACACGAGTGTCTCACATCTAGAGTGATAAGATGGCTGCCCAGAGCAGTATGATACCTCACCTTAGTTAGCATTCAATAGCTTTTGGTTGTGGGAGGCATGTATCTTGCATGTTCATCCCCCAGCCTAAGTTTGGGTCCTTATATCGACTAACAGAATATTCTTTTTTATGCCAAAATGTCCCTTGGCAGCAGTTTTCCTATGAGAGCCCCACTTTCTAAGGAGACTTGCTTGCCTTTTAGGGAAGTGTGACATCATCCTCTCCTTATACAAATCTAAGATTGATAATTATCCATCTTCTAGATTAATGAGGACAATATTATCCATTATTATGAAAAAACTTACATAGTATCTTTAAGGAAAAATTTGTTATTTTACATCCTATATTATCTTTGTAAGTGCCTTATTATCAGCAAGGGGTCATGCCCTGATTTACTGTGTGGACCAAGTTGGTTTAGAATTTACAGAGATGCCTGTCTTTGTCTCCTTTGTGTTTGGATTAAGGGCATGTGCCACAATCTCCCTGCTCAAATAATTCATCTCAATTTCAAATTATTGCAACTGCATAACTTTAGAAAGTAGGCTGGAGTGACATTCCAAATTCAGTAAAAACTCTCCCATGTTTTAGCAATGGCAAACAACAAAAATATCCTCTCTAATTCCTGCTATAGGGAAAAACAAAAAGTGTCGAACAAAAATCAGGCAAAGAAACAAGAAAATTTTAAGTTTTGGGCCAGTTGTGCTATATCTTAGGCTGCAACAATGAAACCCTGTCCATCATTCCTTGGAATTTAGATGTTGCTAAAATATATTGGTAGGCCCTTTCCAGAAATAGCTGACAAGCATCTTGCAGCCAACCAAAACGCTTTGAACTCCAGGTGCTATCAACCTGCTATCCGTTATCAGGAAGAGTTTCTTTCTTCCTCCATTCCTATTGTCTCTAACTAAGCATTCTGATGCACTGTTTTCTCTCTGAACTTTCCTAGAGAAGGGAGAGGAAACAGTGATCACCACTGAACACATTGTAACCAGTTCCATGGCAACAACAACAACAACCAAAACGAAGCCAGAAAAGATCTGAGCAACCACTGCCATGCTGATTTCCACTTCAGCGCAACTCTAGGCATAGCTTTCTCTAGTGTCCTGCTCTCAAGCCTGGTGCTGTGCCTTCAGGCTATGGCCCAAGAGAGTCCATAGCAGCCTCATTTGCTACCCTCTGTTGGCTTTGTTGGAAGGCAACACCTTCTCTTAAGAGAGCTGCGCCTTTTAAATGCATTCAGCTTTGGTTTCTTGCTTTTTGGCTAAGAACTCAGGACTTCTCAAGCCGCCGTAAACTTAGATTCAAGCCCCATGTTGGTTCATCAATATGTTGTAGAAAATATAAAATACCTAATAATGTTCATTATTAAAACATACAGTTGTTATGGCAGTATTATCTAGCCTACGATCACAATCAATAAAGACACAGACACCTGTTGTATTTAGAGTAGCCTTGTCTTACCTGGGGCTAGGCATATATTGTCCCTCTAACGTATCTTTATCATATTAACCCTCCAAACTGTCCTTATCACTTCCCAGCTCCTTTCCCAGGCCATCTGTTTTAATCATTGCCATCTGGGCTACTCCCAGTGAGTAGCTTCCTCCGTGCTAGCCCATCGTGCCGTCTTCTCCCTTCTTTCTCCTCCTGGACTTGTCTCCTCTCTCCTTCTTCATGGTCCCTGTACTCTAAGCCTGTAAACTTCAAATTCCACCACTTCTGCCAAATCTGAAGCTTCAACATTTTTTTATTAACCAATCAACCTTAAATAGGTCGACCAAGTTTTACATAACAATGACAGATATGTGTATGAGTGTGTGTGTGTGTGTGTGTGTGTGTGTGTGTGTGTGTGTGTAAGTTTGGGCAGCAACTAGATCTTTGGGGCCAGTAATTAGCATCAGAATACATAGCACCAGATCAACCCCAACAGCTATCTTTTCCTCAGCCAGGTTCTAATGAGCATAATGGAGAGGTTCTAATACACCTGCACTCAAGAGCTCCCTGTAGTTGTGTACCATAAGACTTGCATATGGTCAAGCCTGCCAGGGAATAGAGAGGGGCTCCTGAGTCCTGAGACACAGCTGAGGTTGATGACTTATGGGGAAGCAAGAGTCAATTTTTTTTTCAGGGTGTGACTTTTGATAAGTTAACAAATGCCAGCGCACTGCCCTACCTTCATGAGTGGGCTCTGTGGGCTATGTAAAACAAAGAGGACATTGATTTGAGAGAAGTTAGGAGAAGGGTGTTGGTAAATATGTTCCAAATACATTATTGTGCATATACAAGTCCTTAAAATGTTAATAAAGGCATCATATGAGAAGACACACCCCTCCCATTGTGGTGATTTTTAAAACACAAATATAAGACTGGAGAAAAATCAGTTAGCTCATTATGGGAATTCATCCATGCCAACTCCCATGGGGGCTCTGTCTGCAACAGTCCTGGCGGTAGTAAAGATAGATATTCTAGAAAAAGACACTTGTGTTCTTCCTTTGACCTGTTAAAACAATGGTCCCAAGGAATTGGAATTTCCCTAGGAAATGTGTGCTTTGGTGAAAGAGAAAAAGTGGAAGCCCTGATGCCAGCCAGAGGAAGAAAATGGCCCCCCCCCAAAAAAAGTCCCACACAGTTCCCACCACCTGTCTGTTTACCTTGTCAGAAAACTAGAGCAGAGCAAACGATATGGGGGGATGGGCAAAAGCACAGTATGACCAGGACTGTGCGCATCTCTTACCTTCTACGTCTGAAACTCATGTCACTATGCCAAGTTCACTGGATGCGTTAGTTTGTTAAACTCCCTAGTGTGACCACAGTGAAAAGGTATCTCCTTTTTTCACTTCCCACTCTTAACATTTTTCTTTAAGCGGTGTATTAGGTGTATTAAGGATGGTGTCTCAGCTTGGGACTTTCAGAGTGCAGGCTTTGTCCCCCAAAATCGATGAACACTTTCCTGATGGAATTTGGGCACCCTACACTCCTTCTCCACTTTATCTTTCTTCCTGCAACTTCAGCATTTGGTCAGATCCCTTGAGTGGGGGCTAGTTTAGAATATTTTGTAAGTTTTGGATAACTCACTTAAGTTTTACATTGTATCTGGGCACTCCAGTACCTGCCTGTCCTCATCAGTCCGCTCCGTGATGGTCTCGGGTCCAGGAATAGCATCTACCCAGAATGCATTAGTGTAGGGAGGTGAGCTATTACCAGCAGTAGGGAGGAAGGATGGAAGCCAGGAGACAGAAGGAAAAACACAATGGAAAGCAGGAAAGCAGGACTAGGGAGAAGAAGAAGATGTGGACTCAGCTGTGTGGGTTAATCGAAAGGACTCTGTATTAAAGTTGGGAGGTCTGAGATAAGTCACTGCGTCCTCCTCTCCGTTAGGTCACTTCTCTCCTCTCTGGACAGTAGTGTTCTCATCAGGAGCCTTGAATGTGGGATGAGCACCCAGCCCTTCTTTAATTCTGGCATTCTGTAATCCTAAGAGCAGCAGAGAATGGGCATTTTTGAAGGCATCAGATACACACTTTTATTACTGTGTAGGATCATAATTAATATTCAAAGTGATGACTTTGGGTCATCAAGGAAAATTACATTATGCCCAGTGTGCTTTTAAGGAAGGCCTCATAAAGTTTAATACATTCTGAAATGATTTTCTGTCAGGATGTTAAACAAATGTGCCTATATCTGCATTTACGTGTGTGTGTGCACATATTATATTTGGTACTTAAGGCAAGCCTTCTGATAGTCGGAAAACATGTCATTTTGAATGATTTACACCTCAAGGAAGCTGCATTGCTACAGAGTGCATCGATAAAGCATCCAGTGAAAATGACTGCTTTATACCAATGTTTTCTTCAATATCGGAGAAATGCCCCACATTAAACACTATAACACTATAAATGATGTTGTGGAAGAAGCTAAGTTTGCCCCCCAACTATAGGTGTTTTCAATATTTTATCTTCTTGGTGTGTGTGTCTTCTATAGAACAGGGCCCTGCCTTAACTTGCCTTCTTCTAACTTCTACATTGATCTTATCATTTGTATTCCAGGAAGCCTTTTCTTCTGATGACATTCTTTATATTCTGTTTGGATATTTGTATTATTTTAAATCATCGTTAGCTAGGGCTCTACCAGTGACAGAGAAGAATAAATCACTTGGGTCACCACTAACAATTTCCACACGTATGCCTTCAAGCCTGTGACTCTCAATGGTTGGCCTGAAATATGGTGCTTTGGTAGCTGGTACTGAGCAACATGGGTCTTCTACCATTTAAACCTTCTTGGGAACGTCTTTAATGCCATTGCAGAGAGTTATGAGATATTGCTTACTATGTACAGTTATCCATTTAGACTTCTCTCTGGGGTTACCCTGGTCAGAACTGTGTCCACCTCAAGCACCTCTTCTGGCAATCATTAGCTTCTAGGCTTCTCCAAGAATAAAGAAGACCTACAGCCAGTGTTAAAGAGTTAATTCTCTTACATAAACATGGTGGCGCAAATGAACCCAGTTCTATTGTTGCCCATTGGATAGTATGTTCTAAGCAATTTCTTACACAGATGCCTCTACCATTTTACTCTCAAGATGTTAAACATGGTATTGCAGGTTCTAAAGTAATTTCTAACCCGCCTTCCCCAAATAAGGCAAAGCACACTAGGAAGTAAGGCTCTTAAGTTGATGTTGAAATTCATAGGGATGAGCATTTTCCTTTCAGGAAACGTGGAAGCAGTATTTCTTCCGCCAGCCAGAGTTCGAGCTGCACTCGGCACTCTGTCCCCAGCCAAGCCACTTAACCTCCATGGTCCTCGGTTCTCCCGAGGAATATAATGGAATATAAACTCAGCCACCACTGATGACCCATTTGGCGCTCACTCTCTCCAGTTTGCTACTGATCCACAGGATGAAGGCAACTCTTCTTTTGCCAAATGTTGCTAATTGGGTTGCAGAAAATTAGTACCGAGATTTGCTGTCCCTACTCCGTGGTTAACTATTGCCCATGGAATTCTGTAAGTACTGGAGGATTCTGGGCTGAAGCACCCATCTCTGTGCCTGAGAGAGCCCTGGAGCTTGGGGGAAGGGCTGGGCACAGAGTTCTTTCATCCGATATTTTAGTAGGAAGGATATGGCTAGAATCTCCAAGACTCAGACACAGTTCTTACACGCAAAACTCTCATTTGGGTAAACCTTCAGAAAGTGTAGACCATAACAGCTGAGTGTTCTCTGAGCTTGTGTGCTGTCCTGGTTGCCTATAGTGCATGTCAAGAGGGCAGTGGCATCAGAAGAGGGTGAGGGAAGCAGCAACTCAGTCTTGGTATGTAACAAAAGCCTGTTTCAGAAAAATCTAAATGAAATGATGTTCATAATACTAAATCAACCAAAATAACAAGCAAAAATGATAATGGTATCATCATTTTGAAAAAAAGACTATAAACTATTGTGATTACATATGTATAGTAAAATCATAGGCAATTCTACTGTTGTTTATATTTTCCTGAGTTTCTTAACACTTATAAAATGCATTATCTTTGTAAACTAGGAAATTAATTGTAGTGGGAATTCAACTTCTGCTTGGATAGTTTCTCTTATTTCCTCAGGGGTGTATTTTGTCCAAGTGTATTCCTTCTGAAAGCCATAGCCTTTTTTAAATCAACAAAGGATATTATGACCATGAAATATTGTTTTGTGATTTCATCTTCATAGTAAGAATTACTAAACATCTTTTGAGCACTTCTGTCGGTAATACAAACAACTAGACTCATAAAATATTTCTATCTGGCCCTCATATGTCATTTTGATTAACTCAACATAGCACATCAGGGCAGAGACTGTGAGATTCTGACCCTCTCTGTGTTGTATAAGGATCCTGGGTCCCTCAGCATGAGACAGACACTGTCAAAACACTCCACTGGTGGTTTCTTATTCTTTCAAATAAAAGATTCAAAACTAAAGTAAGCAAGCTGATTTGGAAAGAAAGATGGATGTCTCCGCTACTTTCCCTGAAATTTTCATACTGATATGAAGGATGAGTCTTTCTGGGAGCCACAAGGTGGCTGTTGCCTAGCTGTTGCCTAGCTGTTGCCTAGCTGTTGCCTAGCTGTTGCCTAGCTGTTGCCTAGCTGTTGCCTAGCTGTTGCCTAGCTGTTGCCTAGCTGTTGCCTAGCTGTTGCCTAGCTGTTGCCTAGCTGTTGCCTAGCTGTTGCCTAGCTGTTGCCTAGCTGTTGCCTAGCTGTTGCCTAGCTGTTGCCTAGCTGTTGCCTAGCTGTCCACACTAGCGCTGGGGGCCGAGCAGCAGCTCCAGGCAGACTCAACCCTCAATAGCCTCTGGTTCTTTCCAGCTATTACAGATGTTTGGCAGATCCAGATCCCTGGATCTCTGTCACTCAGTACGTATCCCATAGCGTGCCCGTTGCTTTCTCCATACCTACCTCACGCAATGCATGAAACATGTTGTAAGCTCTTCCTATAAAGTACCTAAGAAAACGCTTTATACAGGCCAAGTGCACAGTGCAGGTTAACTCTTCTTATTGTTAAAGATAAAATTGTTACGCAAGAATTGCATTACATGGTTCTATCGTTTGATACATTTTAGTCTACTGCCTCACACCTATGAGCCTTTTGAGCATCAGTGAGGATAAAGCCACACAAGCCATTTATTTATGCTTTTTTCCTACACACGTAGACTCAGAGCCATTCAGATTCAAATTCTGGATTTGTGTATACTATACCAAGCAAATAAAATTCTTGGGAATGTGCACTTTTGTTTCCTAGTGTTTGTGTACAATAGATTTAATAGGTTTTCCTACTTTGCTGGTGGAAAACGTCAACAGGGTAATCTAAAGACTTACAGTCACTGTCCACATAAAACAGACAGTCTCAACTCAGAAAATAGGCTGTCCTGTCTAATCTATTAGTCAGCAATCTTCATTCCTTCTTTTTATCCTGGAAGCTATTGCTTTCGAACCAACCAGAGTGTAACTAGGACAGCAGGGTAGGACTAAATGCTTGCTAAGGAAGTTTCTCAGGACGGCCATTCCTGAGACCTAGGTAAAGCAGTCTTCCCATCCATCCGCACTGATTAGCATGCCTAGCCTGTGATGGCCCCTCCAAGGATCTCCTTCCCGTGTCTTTCTCTGTCCTCCTTTTGAGACTAGCCTGTGATGGCCCCTCCTTCCCGTGTCTTTCTCTGTCCTCCCCTTGAGAGAAACTCAAGGCATCCTTTGGCAGGCCCGCTCTCCTGAGGATTCTTACACTAAACCACAGGACCCATTCACAATATGTTCTAATAAACTCCAAGAGCTGGGATGACCCTAATACAACTGCAGTAGCCCCTACTAAACTGCCATAGTCCCTAGTCTTGCTGCCTCACTGTACAGACTTTGCACAATGACTTTGGAGCTCCACCCAGTACAAACTTTTGTCTGCTATGGAGCCTTAAGTCTCCAGAAAAAAACTTCTGGTCCTTTTTTTTTTTTAAAATAAAACTCTGCTGCTCTTGGTTTTTTAATACTTTTATATGGTGATGATGTACCATAGCCATTGAGAAGCTGCTGGGGGCTTTTCTGTCCTTCCTGCATGGAATTCCTTGCATGAGTTTGATGTCTGTTACCTTTAGCTCTCTTGATATCTTGACTGAAGCATCAAAGTTAATATGTAATTTTAAGGGACCGATAAGGCTTCTTATAGCATTAAAAAGTTCCAGAACCATTTTAGTGATTTTATAAAATGTATATTCTATGGAGATTTCAAGTTAAATATAACCAAGGCCACATAAAACCGTACACAATTTAGATTTTGGGTAATAGTTGAAGATTTAAAGAGGAAAAAAATGCCAAGCAATGAAGGCGAGCAAACATTACTGGCTGTCATTAGGAGGACAGTTTCTTAAATGCTGACTCTACAATTAGATTTTAAAATGAAAGGGGAAGAAAGAATACTTATTTCACAATGAAGTACAATGACCTTTTAGCTACACAATTTGAAGTTCCACTAATGGATTTAGTTCCATCAGAAAGAAAAGTTCCATTTCATTTTCTGCCTATCATCTACAAATATAATACATTATAATGCTAATGGGAAATTAATTGTGTAACAGTGGAAATGAGTTTGCATAAAATTCATTTACTTGAAAATAGAAGCAATCGTATTTACCGAATCTGCAGTTAGCTGAAGAGTGGTAGGGAAGGAGACCCAGCAAACCCTTCAATGCAATGGGAAATAGCAGGGGGTTGGTGTGTGCGTGATTCGAACTGAAATTGGAAAATATGGACAAAAGTAATGCTTTCTCTCAGGATTAGTGTACGTAAATGCAAGGACATTACAATGTAATTTGTAAATGTAAGTCACCTTCACTTTAAATCACGCAAACGCCGTGACCCATTGACAAATGGGCTTCTAATTCCCATTAATGTAATTTTTTGACCATAGGATTATATTTCCAGAAGGTTTTTTTTCCGCCAACGATAATAGAAATGCACCGTTTTGTGCATGGAAATATTTAGTTTTTTTTCTGAATATCTGCTATCAGTTTCACTATACTACCAAATCAATAGTTGCTCATTTTGAACAAGGAAGATTTACAGTGTTTTCTCTGTGTAAAATAATGATTTATTTAGTGAACTCACCTCAGTGCACACAGCATGTTCCCTACCCTCAATAGCTTATGTAGATTAGAAGACGACAGTGTAGTTGTTACTGATTTGGCAAAATACTGGGCAAAGCTTGACTGTCTGCAGTCTTCCCAACTGGGGAGGAAACTAATCTTTGTATGAAACTGGCTTTTGAAATAAACATTGTACTAAAAACCTACACTTCTGTAAGCCAAAGTCTCTCTTCTCTCTCAAACTCATTCATATATATGTGATATATCTATATATAGTTATATATCATTTATCTATATAATCTATTTATAGTATTTCTCTCTATATATCTCTATATCTATATATGTATCACTCCCTCATCACTCCTCTCTTTTTCTACACACACACACCCCTGAAAGAGTCAGGATGAAATTAAAAAAAGGAAAAAAACTCAGTCATAAATAAACAATTATGGAAAACTTGTAGGATATACATTTAATATACAAGTGTTAATTAATTTCTACATAGCAGAAGTGAACAATTGGAATTTGACGCAAAAACACATTACTATTTATGTTAGAGTCTCCAAAATAAAATCCTTAGGTCTAACTGTAGCAAAACAAATATGTGAGGAAAGATCTAGAACAAGAAAATTCAAAAGCTCTGCTAAAAGAACTCTTAATAGCAAGTCAACAACAAAACCCTAAGATAAAAATGGAACAGTACTCCATGTTAAAAAAAAAAATCAAGAAACATTTTTTTTAAAATTCAGGTATCATTTCTTTTCAAGGAAGTCTGCAAAAATTGATTCAATCCTATTTTTTTAAAAAAAAAACCAAGCTTTTTGTGGATAGTGTTGAGTATATTTTAAAGAAGAGTTAGAAAACTGATATATAAACCTGCATAATTTAATATGCAACCTCAGCAATAATTAAGTGATATTGTCAAAATCATAAACAAATAGATAAATGGAACAGAACGAAGAGCTTCAAAATATACCTTCTACACTCGACTGAGTTTGACAAAGAACAAAGACCAAACAATGGAAACAATGAAACACAGGAGAAACAATGCAGGCTTTGCAAAAAAAAAAAAAAAAAAAAAAAAAAAAAAAAAAAAAAAAAAAAAGCTTGATCAGCTAGATAGACACCAGTAAACAATAAATCTGGATATAGACCTTACTGTGTTCACAGAACTGTCTTGAAATGAGTTACAGACCTAAATGTAAAGTGTGAGACAAAGATAACATGGGAGGAAACTTGGAAATGGGTTTGACACTGATGTTTTTAGGTAAAGCACTGCAAGCCGTAGAAGGGAAGAGACAGCACGTCAGATTTTCTTGGGACTGAAACTTCTGAGGAAGATAGCGCCATAGATAAGAGACACAAGCTGCGAAATGGAGCAAAATATTTGTCAAGGCTTGATCGGGTAAAGATGTGTTTCTAAAAACAAAGGTCCCAACAATAAGAACATGAGCAACAGACTGTAAACTGGGCAAATGTTCCAAACGGAGCAAATATAAAAAAGCAGTCCACTCAGTGTTTCTTGCATGTCTTTTGCTGGGGCCACTGAGAAACAAAACCCTGAAAGAAAACTACCTCTTCTCTTCTCTCAGCATCTATGAGGTGACAGTAGCTCCTCAGCTAAGTGGAGAAGGGGAGCAGATTTTATACCCACCTCTTCACTCCATGCTGGGGTTCTGTCTGGCTTAAACTAGCACAGATTGTCTGCATACTGTGTCTGTAAAACACCACTTAGTTGGGCTTATCCACTGCCTCTCACTCCTACAATCTCTTCTCCCTGTTTTCTCTGTAGTGATTCCCCGGAAAGAAGGTAGGTGATACAAATGTTCCTGTTAGTGTTGAGCATTCCAGTCTCTTATTCACTGCATGTTAAAGAACTTAGGTAGACAGTGCCTGTCTCATTAGAGCTGCTATTGCTATGAGGAAACACTATAACCAAAGCAACCTGGGGAGGGAAAGGAGTCAGGAAAGGCACACAGACAGCACAGGCACCTGGAGGCAGGATCTGATGCAGACGTCATGGAGGTGTGCTGCTTACATGGCTTGCTCATCCTACCTTCTTATAGAACCCAGGGTTGCCAGCCCAAGAATGACCCACAACAGGCTGGGCCTTTCCCCTTAATCACTAATTAAGAAAATGCCCTACGTCCAGATCTTGCAGGGGTATAGTCTCGATTGAGGCTCCCTCCTTTCAGATAACAACTCTAACTTGTGTCAAGTTGACACAAGACTATCCATAGCAGTGCCCCCTCTAGATACCATAGACTAACAAATGACAAATCCCAGTGCCAGGAATGGCTTGTTATTAGCAGGTGGGGTCCTATGAATCCATGAATATTTACAATGACTGTTGCTATTAGTTTTGGTTACCCTCTAGAGCGTGACAGTAAGACCTTTTTTTTTTTTTTTTTTGGCCAAAGGGACCACATATTTGAATAATAGACCATGGAGGAATTAAGCTGGTACCTGGAAGCTTAATCCCTGCTGATCAGATTTCATCATGTATGAAGGCGCTAAGCATGCCACCAGAGGAGCAAAGTAGCCATCAGCCTTACTCAGCTGTTCACCCTAAAAGCTACAGTAATGGCTGGCCTGATAAGACATACCAACTGGGGGCTGGAGAGATGGCTCAGTGGTTGAGAGCGCCACCTGCTCTTCCAAAGATCCTGAGTTCAATTCCCAGCAACCACATGGTGGCTCACAACCTTCTGTAATGTGATATGGCGTCCTCTTCTGGCTTGCAAGCAGAGCACTGTATACATAATAATAAATACATAAATCTTAAAAAAAAAAGGACATGCCAACTGGCACAAATGTCGTGGGAATAAACTACTGCTTTCTCATTGGGTTTATGATCCACTTCATAAGGGGAATCACCTACCTATGGCCACCATTGCGGATAGAAGGGCCCTAAAGGAGAATCTCCTACCATTGTACTGCTAAATGAACATGTCTCCTAATGGTGTAATGTTACATCTATAGAGTAATGCATCTCTCAGCTTTAATCAGAGAAGCTACGTTCTGAAGTAGATGGCAGTTAACAAATTAAAATTTAAAGACAGAACCCTCCTTTTGGGGGAAAAATCATCAAGTATACTTTGAAGCACATTCTGCTTCAGTAGAGTGTATTTTTGTTGTTGTTGTTGTTGTTGGGAGATCATCATGCCTTATGCAAATAAAAGCCATCTGGCTGTTTTATGGGTTCCCCAGACGCTCAGGTATCTGAGTGACAAATACAGCAAACATGCAGCAGCAGTTGGTGTGAGAAGCCTGAAGCGAGTCTTGCATTTCCAATGTAAGATGATGCACACTTCCAGGTTTGAGAGTCAAGAAACAAGTCTATTACATTTTCTCCCTGGATCTGTGATTAACAGATGAATGTCTCTTTGGGGAGGGATGTGCACATGTATGTTTGCATATCTCTCTCTCTCTCTCTCTCTCTCTCTCTCTCTCTCTCTCTCTCTCTCTGTGTGTGTGTGTGTGTGTGTGTGTGTGTGTGTGGTGTAATTTTAATATACATGGAAAGAAGCTGGTACAAGGACAGAATTGCTTTTGTAACTTCTCTTTTATTTTTTTTTAAACTTGTGATATTTATTTGCATGACTGAAGTGCAATTGATCAAATTTCTAGCCTGAACATTCTCATTAATTTTCTCTCCAACCTCTCCTTCTCAACCTCTTTTCATTTTGCATTTTGCAGAAAAATAATTATAAAGGCTTTTTTTTTTTGCGATATCTAAGTAGAGGAAAGTCATGTTTAAAAAGGGAAATTACTTTGTTGAAGGAATTCTGAGTAAATATTTTTATTTTCCATAACCTTGTCTGGAATACTGAAAAGACAGGATTCCTTTTAGGAGCGCTACAGTTTCAAATAGGCTATTTACCACAGTACAATTTAGATATTCCTCAGGGTTCATAAGAGAACTGTTCTGGTTTGAAGACAAAACACTCTGACAGGTTCATGTATTAAATACTTGGTGCCCTGCTGCTCTCTTCACTTATGGGAGACAGTGCAAATCTTGGAGACTGGGCTCATCTGGAAGACATAGATTTCTGGGGTGTGCTTTTGAAGGTAGGGTCTGTGCTTGATCTTCGCTCTTTCTTACATGTCTGATCTATTGGTGGTTGTTATGAGGTTAACAGACTCGGCTACAGTTGTCTCACTAGAGTGTTCTGCATCATGGAAACCCAGAGTCACGTGATCACAACTGAACTCTCTGAAACTGTAATCCAAATAAACCCCGAAGCCATTTGGTCAAAATGATGCACTGTCAA
Source organism: Acomys minous (assembly GCF_964271855.1). NCBI lineage: Eukaryota > Metazoa > Chordata > Mammalia > Rodentia > Muridae > Acomys > Acomys minous. The sequence goes on along the minus strand of NC_140496.1, from coordinate 45,604,056 downwards.
CTAATAGAAGAGCCTTCGAGTTAATTCAGACAGTATCAGAACGAGCCATATTTCCTTCAACTACCATACACAAGGCATCTTTTTATAGTATCACTAAAGGATTATGAGTCTTGGTGTTATGAGCATTCAGGCAAATAGATGTGTGTTTGCTCGAAAGCTTATGGCTCAATTTGTAGCTGTAGGAGGGAATTTCTGCTCTTGGGACTTTGTTTGACATGAATATATACTCATCATATACATGCACTGCTGAGGAATTCTCTAGACCAGTTTTCTTTTCTGGATTTCTGCCACACAGAGTTTGCAATAAATTATTTTTAATGAATTCCCATTTTCTAAAAAAAAAAAAAAAAAAACACTCCAGATTGTTGGCTGCCCTTTGTGCCGTGTGGACTTAACCAATTTAGCAGTGGGTGTTGGATACATTCAGTGTTTAAAAAATAATGATCACAGAGGAGGAGTATGGAGCACCACTTCCCCGGGGCTGAGTGGATGATTAGCAATCAAGACCAAGCTGTGCTATTTGCTTCCTCTCTTATGAAGGTCATGCTCAGTGAACAGCGCTGTGTTGCAAAATCTTCAGGTTCAGAAGGGAGTTTTGTTGTTTTGATTTTGTGAAGTGTACAGAACGGTATCCAGCATGTTTTCAAGTGGACAGAAGGATGTAATCGTGGTACATTTTCTTCAGAATGGCTTCATCGTAAGCTTGCACCTGCCTCAGCATTTCATTCCATTTTCTCTGAGAGCAGCATTGGAAACATTCTAGGTAAATTAGGAAATAACTTAAAGCATTTGTTTGGAGTTACTTGGGAACAGTTCTTCCATCAGGGAACTATTTTTTTTCCATTTTGAGCTAATCGCCAGTTCCTAAGAGGTTGGCTGGGCACTCTCCCCACATCCTTCTTGGGCCTTTCCCCTGATTTTTTTCTTTGTCCATGGAAGCACCATCTTATACTCAGTGAGTACCCTGGATTTTCTTTAAGGACCCTGGCATTCCACTCTCCGATTAGAATAAGAACCTGTTTCTCCTACTGCCCTTGCTATCACCCACAGAACTATAGGTTCTGTTTTTACCCCAGTGATGACTCAGAACTCACCAATTTTAGTTAAACTCTTCTGCTTGGGTTTTCCCTCACTATCTAGGGACTACACCCATTGTCCTGCTCTTTAAGTATAACTTACTGAATCATTTCTTGTAAATACTTTGAAAATATCAGTGAAAATGATGACGGAATCACTTACATTATAACATGAACTCTATGCTACTATTCCCTGATCCCTTGGATACAAGATAGAATCGATGTGTGAGGAACTAGGACAGGAGACATATTCATCCTGAGTATTCACTATGCCTTGCCAAAGACAATCCCAATTGTCAAAATGCATGCTTTTTAGCACACCCTTGCAGTGATTTTTGTATAAAATGTGGAGGTTATAAGTGGAACAGCACACAGTTCTGTTGCCCCACACATGCCAAGTCATATTCACTTAACACACAAAGCATGCTGACAGGAGAGTGCTTATGCTCAAAGTAGATGTCAAAGGCTGTGTGTGTGTGTGTGTGTGTTTGTGTGTGTGATATGTATGCAATTCTATCATCTCTTTTAGGTGATAGGCAAGAGCAAATTCAAATAGCAAGAGATTTCTCATGCTTCTAAAGGGTCATTTCAATATTGGGGAAGGGCCATGGCCACAACTTTAACTTGTACATGAAAGCAGGGTTTAGTCTCATTCCTATTGCTCTGATAAGACACTCCAATCAAAAGTAACTCGGGAGATAAAAGAGTCTAAGTGACTTATATTTCCAGATCACAGTACATCACTGAAGGCAATCAAGGCAGGAACCTAAAGTCAAGCCCACTTTCTGTTTTATGCAGAATTCCTCTGGATCAGGTAACTCACACCCAAGTGAGTAGAGCATAAACTACAGAGGAAATATGTTTCTTGACTTACATAGACTCATCCTCAGCTGGCTTCCTCATACAGCCCAGGACCGCTTGCCCAGAAGATTGTATCACCCACAGAGGGCTGGCCCTCCATTACCAGTTAGCAGTCAAGACAATCCCCCACCCACATGTCCATAGGCCAATTTGGTTTAGGAAATTCCACAACTGAGGTTCTTTTCTGAGTCAGTCTCTAATACGTGTGAGGTTTTCAGTGGAAGCTACCTAGGATAAGAAGTAACTTGGTTTCAATGAAACTATATATTTAGCTATCTGATAATGGTTGATAAGATTTAGAACAGTTAATAAAGCTATAATAGTTGTTTTTAAGTACATCAACTATTTCTATCAACTTTATCTTATGTAAGACACTTGGTATTGGGTTCCAGCCATGCATACTGTTAACACGAGCTTCAGTTGTAAGAAGTACAGTGGAATTCGATATTTGGCTCCTTACCATTAACAAAGGATGTATTCTTAAGCAACAACTGAGGCTAGCCCCTGCCCTGAGGTCCTTGGACCAATAAAGGAGACCTTTGAGGTAAAGCCACTGTTCATTTAAAAATCGCTGGATAAGCAATGCTTGGCTGTCTGATGTCTGTGGCAACAACACAGCTTTGATAGCCTAAGAACAGATAGGAGCGCAAACATAATATAAAGTTAGCCTTCCAAATTTCATGGAAAGCAATGAAAACAAAACATATATGAAAGGGTAAGAACAGAGTTATTGGTTTTGAAAAGAAGATTTTTTTTTTACTGAAAACAGATGATTTACTATATTGTATGTTAACTTTTATTTTTATGCCTTACGTAGAAGAGCAAGATGAAGGCAGATTGAAGATTCATACACCCAAAGCAGCATATGCTATTATTTATGTACTGAGTCATTCCTAGGGCTGGGCAAAAAGATTTATGGTTTTGCATGAATTTTGAAGCAGATACAATAAATTTCTAGATAAAGGAGGAACTATGGGAGCAAAAGAAAATATTTGGAAAATTATAGGTGAGTTAGAATTTGGAAAGAACATATTTATTGAAGGGATTGTTTTATAGACTTTTGTAGAGAGAAGAGTTACTGAGACTTTCTTTGTCATGTGAATCTTCTTCCTTATAGCCAGAGATGATGGACAACAGCTGTCTCCTCTCATCTGTCAGGGCTTTGTTAACCACCTTGTTGCTTGTGTAGTTTTGTTTTTTTGTTTTTGTTTTTTTACTGTGTTTTCCAGAATCATGAAGAGATGCATAGTGAATACTTATTCTGAAAAATGACATTTGTGACAGTATCCGTTCCCATAATGACAGATACAGGACCAGAAATTTAGATATAAGGGGGTGGGGGAGAAGGCATGTATTTTACAAAAGCAGAAGAGTGAAATGTAAAACAAGCTTAAGTAAATTGCCCATTGGCTTGGCAGATTCTCTCCAGGGGAGTAACAGAAAAACAGAACCAGTCCTTCCAACCTTAGTTATCTTTGCCAGTGTGGAGTCAAGTTTATTGATGAGAGAAAGCATATGGGTGTTGAAGAAGTTCACAGATTTCTGAGTGCTGAGGAGGCCCCACCTGTTTTCCATGCTGCCCAGAATCCTTGAGCTCTGAAGGAAGCTGTTTAGTGAAGGGCAGGCAGCGAGTGCTTCAGCTTCAAAGGGACCAGGGTACACCACTCCACATGCAGTTGACACTTCCCTTTCTTTGCGGCTTAGAGCGAAATAAAATTCTAAACTTCAGAAAGGCAGAAAATGATGATCGTACAGCCTTTTGTTGATTTTCAGGTGTTTGATTATCTCTTGACTTAATGGCCATTTGTCGTCTCCCTGTGCAGGACATTTTCAGTTTAAATTTTTAGAAGTTAAAATCAGAAAAGCTTCTGAAGTAGAAAATGGAAGAAAAAGGATGGCCAATTACCACCGCGTACACAGAAGAGCGAGAATAGCAAATCAGTCGGTATTGTTTACAAAACACTATGTCTAAGACTTGCTTAGATGTCACGAATCAACAGTTTTACATTGGTCTACTTTAATCCTTATACAGATAATTAGAAAATTGACTTCATGCTATTAATATATCAGTAAGTTTGCCTCTTCTCAAACACTTTGTCAATTGTCAAATGTATAGTCCCGAGACCAACTGGCTCTTGCAGAATCCTTGCTGTGTTAAGTACAGTCCAAGAGCAAATAAAAAACCAGCCCTTTAAACAGCTTCCTACTCAGGCTCTCAATACCCAGCTGTGACACAAACATGTGGGGGATGGAACACATCATGTAGTCAGGGGTAAGTTAAGACATGAGTGACTATGAAATGTTGGAAATATTTCAGAAAGAGTGCGCATTGGTTTAGAAATAACGAGCAAGCATGAATGTTAGGAATCTAGTTTTAGAGTTGACAATAGAAGGAAGGCTAGAGATTGGGTGATATTTCCACAGGATAAGCTATGACTGGAAAAATAAGGATGGCTAAGAGCTGCACTTGGGAAATACCCAGGCAGGTACCAGTGATTGCTTGTAACTAAGAATTACTTCCATAACACCAAGGTGTAGAACCATGACCACGTGCCAAATAGTTTGTATGGACTGGCTCATCTAAATTTCATACTCCTCAGAGGTAAATGTCATTCTTAGGACTGTATCTCAGACAAAAGAGATAACATAGGGTTTTTTTTCCCCCTTTTTGATCTTGGTTGTAGCAAAGCCAACCTCTCCCCCTTAGCAACACAAGCCTATAGTTAGCTTGTAGGCATACGCAGTTTCCCAAGAAGAATCTAGAGTCCTGCCATGGCAGACACAGATGGAGATTCCTCAGAGTGTGGCAAGCAATAACCTATGGAGTTCTGTTTCTGTTTAAAGCACACACCAATTGTTGACATTTATTTGGAAGCAAGAAAAACAGATGTCCCCAGCTCTGTGTAGGTGGGTAAACTAAACTCTTTCTCAGCTGCTCTTTCTTTCTGAGTTGTTCCTTGGCTAAGGGGCATCGTCAGAATTCATTTCTGGAAAGTACAGGGATTCTGTTGAATCACAACTGACTCACAAAGTTCTGAGTTTGGCATTGCTGAGTGGATTCTGCGTGTCGCCATGTGTGCACTCCCATACAATGATGAAGCTCTTTTGACAGTGTGTGATAACTGATTCTCTTTTAGATGTGCCTAGTAAAAAGGCTACAAACTTAACTCTTTCTTTTTCCTCCAGAGAGTTCATTTTAAGAACGAATGAGATTGTTTCTGTTCAAAAGCGAATTGTTCTGAAGCCATGGAAAAGGCTACAACAAATGGTCCGTGTACTCTTCAAGTAATTTTAAGACATCTATGCAGATGTCCTTCTGTTGACCAATGATTTTAAAATAAATTTAAGAGCTATGTAAAGTAAGGATTTCAATGACTTGAAACCCGATGACATTTAGCAGTCGCTGTGTACATCAGTTGCTTAGGTTTGACTTCACTTTGTGTGTGCTCCGATAGCAGAACGCTCTGTACCGATCCATAGTGGAAATAAATGGAGGCTGGAGAGGTGCTTCGGTGGTTAAGACCGTGCTGTTCTAGCAGAGGCTCAGTTCCCAGCACCACATGGCAGCTCACAACCGCTTGTAACTCTAATTCTAGAAGTTCTAATGCCCTCTCTATAGCCATGACACTCACCTGATACGTAGACATACATGCAGGCAAAACACTCATAAACATAAAATAAAAACCAATACACTATTTTAAAAACAAACAAAGAACAAAACAACAAAAATGTCTCAAAGATCTGGAGTCAGTGGAGTCTAGTATCAAGCAACTGGCGTTTGAGCCTGCTGACCTTTTAGTGGGATGCTAAAACCATTCATGAATTTATCACTTAGGAAAGGCCACACACACTCTTTAATGCTGTCTGTTGTGCTTGAGTCAAAGTTTCAACTTAATTTTCTTGAGTGGGGCGCTGTCTCTCTAACCATGGGAACATCATAGAAGAGAATCTGAGAATATTTTCGGTGACTTGAACTTGTATGTGTGTGTTATTAAAAATGAGCCAGGTAAGGCTAAGCAATAAGTAACTTTGGGCAGGGAACAGCTCAGTGAATACAGCACTTGCTGTGCTAGAGTAAGAACCTAAGTTGAGTCCCTACAACTCATGTAAAAGTTGGACATAGAAGCACACATCTGTAATCACAGCATTCCTGTGATGAGATAAGAGATAAGAGGTGGAGACAGGATAGTCCCTGGAAACTTCCAGACTCACTAGCCAGGCAAAACTTTCTAATATTGAATCTATAGACCTTCTTCTCCCAGTTGGGGTTCACCTCCTAAGGCTCCATGGCCACTGAAGAGCACCAGTGGCTCAGGAGGAAGTCTTAAAAACAGAGCAGATGTCAGGGTGACATTTTAATGACACTTTTGCCTTACTTCCCCTAATTTAGTGCCAAAAAACTCATTTTTCTTCTAGTTTTATAAAATATGATGCATTGACTGGAATGAGTGACTAAGATATGAGCTTTCTTTTTTTTATAAAAAATACCAGCAACACTTGGCTTCACATAGATTTGTAGAGGCCACTTGGACTGTCAAGTTCAACATTATTCTTAACATTTAGTGATCCTTCTGAAATGCTTGTGTAAATTTGATTTGCATTTCTTTCAAACTGTAAACCAATGACGCAGATGGCATAGACCTAGCAAGTAAAGATCAGGTGAAGAGCTGTCACACTAGGGATAGCCATGCTTAAAAGCTAACATGAGGCTGTTACAAGAGCTTGTAGTATGCTGCTCTTTCAGAGGAACTGGGTCTAGTCCCAAGAAGCCACGTCAGATAGCTCCTGCCTGCATGTAACACTGTTCCAAAGGTGCTCAGGATGTCCTCAGGCCAGCGCAGACACCTGCACTCAAATGTGTGCCCTTACCTCACCTATAGACACAATCGAGGATAAAATAAGTCTTAAAAATTTTTAGTTATCTTTTTAATTATATTTTATTATTTAAATATTTTAAAATTTTAAATATATTTTAATCAAATAGTCTTTCCATATCCTATCCTCCTCCATACCCAGCCAACTTTAATTTTTTTTCTCAAACGAACAAAACAAACAAACAAACACAAACTCAGTACAACAACAGAACACTCCAAAGCCAAGAAAACAATATAGAACATCATGGCAACATCTACACCAAACTGTAACCAAACAAAAGCACACAACTGAACTGTGCCATCCGCTATTTGTTAGTCAACTCCTCCTGAGCATGAGGCCAGTGCTGGAGTTGTTGATATACAGTGCCACTCCATTGGAGAAACTGGTTTCCCTCTCCTAGCAGATATAAATGACAGTTCAGTAGTTGACCTTTACCCTAGTGGCTATACATTCACCAAGTAATTAATTTTTAAAAATATATCAAAATAGAATACAATAAGATAAAAAACGAACAAAAATTATGACATAGAACTTGGACAAGGCAAATCAACAGAAAAAGAAAAGAGCCCAAGAGAAAGCACAAGAATTAGAGACCCATTCATTTGCACACTCAGAATTCTGATAAAAACACTGAACTAGAAGCCATTGTGTGTGTGTGTGTGTGTGCGCGCGCGCGCGCGTGCGCATGCGTGTGTGCGCGCGCGTGCGCGTGCGCGTGCGCACTAAAGACCTGGTATGGATTCGTGCAGGCCCTGTGCATGCTGCTTCAGTCTCTATGTGTTCAAATGAGCTTTGGTCACTTTCATTTAGAGGGCTCTGTTTACATGGTCTTCTCCATCCCCTGTGGCTCTTTCATTCTTTCTGCTGGCTCTTCTGTGGGATTCCTTGAGCTCTGAGGGGAGGATTTGATAGAGACATCCCATTTAGGGCTGAGTCTTTCAAGGTCTTTGTCCATGTCTGTCTGTCTGTCTCTTTCTCCACAATATCTCTATTTTTATTCCCATCTGGCTACAGAAGGAAGCTTCTCTGATGATGGCTGAACATTATTGGCAGCCATTTTATCCACATATAAGTGAGTACGTGCCATATTTCTCTTTCTGGGTTCTGAGATACTCCACTCATGATGATTATTTTCTGGTTTTGTTTGTTTTTTAGAAGAAAATTATTAGGTTTTTACCCTAGGACTCTGGGCTATCTAGTTACTGGATCTTGGTCAACCAAGAAATGTTGGGCATGGGTTCCACCTCATGTAGTGGGTCCTAAGTCAAATCAATTAATGGTTAGTTTTTCCTACAGGTTTTGTGCCACCACAAAGTATTCTGTAGGGAGAATACTATTATAAATGAGGGTTTGTGGCTGGCTTGGCATTTGCATTTCTCTTTTGGTAGCATGCAGAGTATCTTCCTCTACCACAGACACTAGAATGTAGGCACCAGCTCCATGTCTCCATGTTCAATGGGTCTTGTAGGTGTTGCCTTCAGCAATGGAGCCTTGCAGTAAGTTTGTAGAGAGCAGCCTATAGTCTTGACAAATGACTGTTATTTGGAGATTCCCATTGGAGCCCTTTGGCCAACAACTCAATTAGCTATAACCCTACCACAGTACTGGGAACTCATTTGGTGACAAGAAAATTGCCCAGTTGGGACTCGGTCTCCCGCATTATTTGACAATCACATAGATCACCTTTCATAAATATATATATTTTAGGAAATTTCTCATGTATTGTTTTTAAACTACCCTTTAAATGTCCCTTAATTTTAGCTATTGTTCCACATATTCTCCCCTAAACCCCCTTCTCCTTCCTTACTCGGTCCTCCTATTTCAACACTCCCATTCATAATCACTTATTATATGTCCCTTTCCTAACAAGGTCTGTTTCCTCTACTCCCTTACTCTATGCCTACCTTCTGAGGTTCTATGAATTTTTAGCTTGGTTCTCATTGGCTTAACAGCTTATATCCACATATAAGTGAGTACGTGCCATATTTCTCTTTCTGGGTCTGAGATCCTCCACTCATGATGATTATTTTCCAGTCCCATCCATTGCCTACGAATTTCATGATGTCATTTTTGAACAGCTGACTATTACTCCATTGTATAAATGTACCACATTTTCTTTATCCATTCTTCTGTTCAGGGACATCTAGATTGTTTCCAGTTTTTTTTGCTTGTGTGAATTGGGCAGCAGTGAACATGACTGAGCAGGTGTCTCTATGGTAGAATGAAGCGTCCTTTGAGTATACGCCCAGGAGTGGTATAGCTGGGTCTTGAGGTAGATCAATTCCCATCTTCCTGAGGAAAAGCCCCACTGATTTCCATAGTGGCTGTACAAGTTTGCACGCCCACCAGCAATGTGTGAGTGTTCCTCTTACTCCTCATCTTCACCGGGATGAGCTGTCCCTTGTGTTGTTGATCTTAGCCGTTCTGATAGGTGTAGGTGTAAGATAGAATCTCAAGGAAGTTTTCATTTTTATTTCCCTGATAGGTGATGATGTTGAACATTTCTTTAAGTGCTTCTCAGCCGTTTGAGTTTATTCTGTAGGGAATTATGTTTATATCTGTACCTCATTTTTGATAGTTTTGTTTTCTTGATATCTATTTCCCTGAGTTCTTTATTTTGGACATCCAGTCCTTATCGAATATATAATTAATAAAAATTATTTTCCCATTTTCAAGTATTCATTGTTTGTCTTAATGTCTGTTCTGTTCACAAAGTCATATCCTATGCCAGAGTTCTAGGCTACTCCCCACCTTCTCTTCCATTCGGGTCAGTGTGTCTGGTTTTAGGCTGAAGTCTTTGATCCATTTGGAGTTGATTTTTGTGTAGGGTGCTAAGTATGGATTGTTTGGATTCTTCTATATGTAGCCACCCCGTTTGATCAGCACCATTTTCTGAGGACTATAATTACTACATTTTTCCTTCCTCTGAACCCTACCACATATCTTTCATTGCTCTTTTTCAAAAATCATAGCATCTTTTTTCATTAATGGATATTTTATATATATATATATATATATATATATATATATATATATATATATATATACATGCCCATACTGTTTAATTTCACTTGTAGGTATATCTTTCCACTGACGTCCACGTGGTATTAAATAGCTAATTGGTATGCTCTTCCCTGAGGATGACTATTTCTCCCACTCTTAGTATGACAAAGTTGCCTATGTATTTGTGTGTGAGGGGTGTGGTGTGTAGGGTTGAAGTCTTGTGGTCTTTCTCTGTCTGCGTTGGCATGTCTATTGTTGTTCTTCCTGTCCAGCTCATTTTCAGGCAGTCTTGTGGGTGAAACTTTGTGGGTGCAGCTTCTGACATTGCTAAGAGACACACTAGCATAGCAAACTCCCCAATCCTCTGGCTGTTACAATTCCGCAGTCCCCTCCTCTGCAATGATCCCTAAGCCTCAGACGCAGGAGTGTTTTGTATTGGGACTGGGCTCCACAACTCTGCATTTCGATTGTTTGTAGTCTTCTATAACAGTCTCTGTTTCCTGCAAAGAAAAGTTTCCTTGATGAAGGGTGAAGAACACACTCACTTGGGGGCTATAAGGGCAAATATTTAGAATGCAGTTAGGGATTGGTCTGGTTTAGTAGAGTGTTGGCTTTTAAGTGAGGAGTTTAGGATTGCTGCTGAGCAGTAGGAATAACTGTCTCTGGACAGTGTCCGAACAGGTGAGATAAAGCTCATTTTAATAGTAAGGGAGGATATGTTCGGATTAGATTTTGGACATTGGCCTCCAAAGATAAAAGAGCAAATGGTAAATCCCTCTCAGGCCTGTAATTTTAGGCACTGTTTTCCAATCCATTTGCTTAAACTTGAGGCTGCATATCTGGCATGGGTTTCATTTGCTTTCTGTATTCATTCATTAGTGCCATCTCAATCTGTTTCTCAGCATTGGCCTAAGAGTTCGTAATGCTCACCACTGTGGTTATAGCACTAACATGGAGCAAAACAAAGGTGCAAAGTGTTCTGAAAGCACAGGAGGCAAGAAGGCTGCAGACGAACGGCCTTTGAGTAAAATTCTAAGACTTGACCTCACCAAGATCATTCTCCCTTCCCTAATTATCCATTCCATAATTACTGCGTAGTATTGACTTCTAGGTGTTTGTGTATGTCTTATACTCTTACTTACATACTTTACCATGTTCTATTTTAATGCTGATGTTTAAAATGCCTCCTTATTCTGTCCTGTGAATAATTTATATATACATTTGCCATTCATCAACTACTTACCAAGCTTGAACTGACAGGGATCCTCTAGTGTAAGCTTGAGGGTCAAAGGATGAGGCAGACAGCTCTTCATCAAATGAGCACATTAGTTTAAAGTTACCAGCTACCAATGAAGGCTGGGAAGATCAGGGAATCCAGCAGGGAGCCCTGAAGTCACTATTAACAGCTTGGAGGTCAGGAAGATGTTCCCTGAAATAAAGTAGAATTATCATAAACCTGGAGAATATAGGCTCAGAAGACAGTGGAGTAACGCATGTCCCGTGAAGGCCCGGGGCTGTACAAAACTAGATTTATACCTTGAAAAGTGAACAGTAATGCGCAGGATGTGCTGCAGCAGGGGATTGTAGTGACACATGCTTGGGCCTGAGGCGGGGTGGGCTTATCTTGTGAAGAGTTGGACCCCTTTGAGAGATGCTGAGGATAAATGTCAGATGTGATAGCTTTGCCCATGTCCATTAGCATATACCATTTGTATAAAGTTAGGGTGTTCCATTGTGACATATCTGACATACATGCATAGAATACACTTGGATCATAATTACTGGCTTCACTAGTTTTCTTAGACTCTCTTTTTTTTCTTTCCCCTATCTGTATCCTAATAGTGTATCTACTATACACTCTCTTTATTTTCATGTCCTTTTAACTGCCTCCACCCTTACATAACTAAGAAAAATTAGGAGATAATTGTCACTATGAAACTGGCTTATTTCACCCATTTTACTGGTCCTTAGTTCTATCAATTTCCTGCAAACAACATAATTTCATTCCCTGCAGATGAGGGACTCTCTATTGTGCATGTGTACCTGATTTCCTTTATCATTCATCCATGGGTGAGCACTCAGGATCTTTCCTTTCTTCTGGACAACATTCCTTAATATTGGAAACAGCTGTGAATACCGGTGTGCAACTATCTCTATTGTACACTGACTTTTGGTCACCCTGAAAGTGTTATGGGTGGATCTTATGGAAGCTGGACTGGGGGTTTTTGACTTGAGTGTTAAAGGATGGTTCCTACTGCTCTGTGGAGAATAATCCAAGCTGAGCAGGAGTGGCTGCAGGGGTCTGCTCAGGGAGTGTCACTGTAGTCTGGGTTATAGGTGATTGTGTTTATATCATGAATGAGGTCAAGCATACACACACACAACACACATGTGAGTGTATGTGTCCTGAGGTTGGATGGAAAACAGAAATTGGCTATTTATAACAAACTATAATTGATGCTCCTGGGCGCAGGATTCAACATCTGGCTTTCTGAAGCAACAGGATTATTATGGGGAAAGTGTCATTTACGTGTGATGCTTTTGTACATTAAAAAGGTAGACAGATGACCAACATATTTACTAGTGACATTCATCTTAAGACATGTTTAAATACTAATATTTTTCAGTCTAAGTAAGTGACCTTTTAAAGTGATACTAGTAAGTTTTAGTATCTATATTTGGTAAAAAGTCCCCTGATTAGGTGCTTGGTTTTTTTTTCTTGAGGTTTTTTTTTTTCCTTGCTCGGTAGCTGGCATTGACAGTAAATGTGACCTTCATGTAAGCTTGTTTAAAAAAAAAAAAACCTATTTGAGAAATGTTATGCCATTCAGAAGGGCAGTGCCATTTTACTCAAGTGAGGAATAGATAACAATAAATCATATGGCAATAATGCTGAAAGCTGTATCATCAGCTTGGAGATTATAAAAGACATTACTTCTCATAGATGCTACATAGCTGTGCACAAACAGCTACAGGTAGTGAGCTCACCCAACACCCTTTTCCCATTTTTAACCCTAGAAAAGCCTTTAGTTTCGCTTTAGACTCATCATTCTTTTGAATGGTATCCAAGGAACTCTCTAAGCCATGGAATTAATATGCTATTTTGGTACAAAGATATTTTCTCTGAAGATGTGATAGGAGCCTTCCTCTCTTTTTCCCCTCACCACATACCCTCTTTTAACTGTATTTTCCTTCCTTATTTGAAGACACTCACTTTCTTGGTAACGACCCCTTCACACCCACATCATCTATCTGTATATGCATTGACTATACTTCCAAACTGTATCCAGGATAGTCACCTCTTTCCACCTTCACTTTACAGTTCCCCTACTCCAAACCAGCATTACCTCCTGTTCAGCTTTTGTAGTTTCTTCCCATTCTTCAGGCTTTAACCCTTTGAACTGAGGCATCTCGTCTGGGCCCAGCAGTCTCTGACTCCTTAAAAACATAACTTATTCATGCATGTTCCTTTAAGCAAATGGTGCTCTGTAATCTTAATACACACGAAGAGCAACATCCTGACAAGGACACTGGAGCGGCTAGTGACTGTAGCTGGACTCTGCTGATTTCATCTCCCCATTTCTCTGTCTCATGCCCTGCACCGGCTTTGCTCTTTCAGACATGCCAAGCACCCTTCCACAGCAGGACCTGCTCAGTTGCTTTTTTTTTTTTTTTAATTTAAAAACTTTTTAATTTGTTCACTTTACATCCAGATGGTAGCCCCTTCCCTTGTGTCCTCCGAGTCACACTCTCCCTCCTTCCCTTCCCTCCCTCACTCCCCTAATCCTCAGAAAGGGGGGCCCTACTCCCCTATCATTTGATCTCAGCCTATCAAGTCTCATCTGAATTGCCTGCATCCTCTTCCTCTGTGGCTTGGCATGGCTGCTGGGCCAGGGGGAAGCAATCAATGAGTGGGCGCCAGAGCCCCTAATCCCTATATCATGGGACCCACAAGGAGGCTGTGCTGCCTGCGGACTACATCTGAGCAAGGGTCTAGGTCCTCATCATGCCTGGTCCTAATGTTTTTCCCTCTCCTAACTTGATTGGTTTCTTCACAGGACTCAGGCTCTACTGAGTCTGCCCAGAGAGCCCTTCGCTGGCAACCTTACTTGAAATAGCCCCCCCAGTACAACCTTAAAATTCCATTTCCTGCCTTGATTTCCATTGCAGGTATTAGTCCCCCAATAAGTGTGTGTGCTTGTTTATTTGCCTTTCTGTTTCTCTGTCTACTTTGTATTATTTTACTATCCACTGCCCTTGGGAGAGCGACTCACTGCAGCAGCTGTTCAGTCGACACGGACTTAGTGAATGTCAGAGCAATGGTGTTCTCTAGAAGCGTGACAAAGCAAGGGTTTATTGCTGTCCTAGGCCACCAGAAATACAGCGTGTCAGTACCCTGTATGGAGGCTTCTCACCTCCGTAACTGCAAGTGAAATATTGGGACTGTTTGAAGACACATTTGTGACAATTAGTTTCACAGCTAATGAAGTCTGAGGGGTAAGAGGCAGCTTCAAATGCTTTTCAATGAGTGCTATAGGTTCCTGTGCTCTGGAGTTGACACTGTTGATAACAGTCAATAACATTAGTCATTACATAATTCCTTTTCCTTTGAGGCATACTACATTTTACCTGCCCTCTGGTGTTAAATATGGCAATGTGCTTTCTTGGAATGATTAACGTTTAGAAATAACACATGTAACCATCAAATGGAATTTATGTATGTTCCAAGCACTCCTAGAAGTGGGTTCTGTCCTGGCACGTGGTCCACCCAGCAGGGTCACTCCACTAAAGAAGACTGTCTCCCTCCTAGCGTCACCTTGTGTTTTGAAACAGGGTCTTTTATTTGTCTGAAATTTTCTAAATGGGTTAGGCTGGGTGTTCAGGGAGCCCCAGGGATTTGTCTGTCTCCATTTCTCTAGTGCTAGAATTATAGGCCCATGCCACCATGCTCAACTACATGTGTGCACATGTGTGCATGTGTGCATACATATCAGAGAGGAGAGAGAGAGAGAGAGAGAGAGAGAGAGAGAGAGAGAGAGAGAGAGAGAGAGAGAGAGAGAGAGAGAGAGACTTGTAGGGATCCAAAATCAGGTCGTCATGATTTCAGGCAAGCACATTGCTCCTAAGCCATGACCTCAACCTCTGGTTTTTCACTTTAAGCCCATACATGTATGACTTTATTATACTGATTATTTGATAGCTTTCATTTACTAGCATATGTCATGTGCAGCATCAACCTCTCCCCTACCTCCTTCACCATTGCTTTGAGCCTCTTTAGATAATCTCCATCTATTTGGAAGTTAAGATACTACAGCCCATGGACATCTCTCAAAACCCCTAACATTATTGGCTCCTTCAAATTCGTTCAATGGGATCAGACCATTGTTTTCTTTAACACAACAAAACATCCTCTGTTAGTTTTCAACAAATATTCAATTTCCAAACATATACAGACTGCACAGTCCTGAGTAACTATTCTCTGTTAATTACTGGTTCACATGAAACAGTGTTTAATAGAAAGAACAGCTAGCTCAACTCACAATGGTCACAACAGTAGTTTTCCTGGAGACCCTCTGCTGAGGCATCTTCTGACCTACTGCTCAATAATGCTGTTATGTTGGAATCCGTGTTCCTCTGTAATTATCTCTCATTGATTGTGGGCAGATTCTAGAGACCCATCTCTTCCAAACAGAGGGATGACAGAAGGTAGGAGCTGTCACTATTATGCTTAGGTCACGAAAGGCTGTGATTTCTGTGACGCCGACCTCTGCTCTCTGCCTCATTTCTTGTGCCTCCTTGAGTGGAGTGTAGGCTGGCAAGGAATGGAAAGAGCCCTCTAGTGAAAACCTGGGAGGTAACTGACCTCTCAGAACAGCCTTGCACGTGGGAATGGAAGTGTGCCTCTTCTTAGTTAGGACTTAAGATGACTTTGACCTCAGCATCACATTGGTGAGGAGCTGAGCTAAGCAGTATAAATTCCCAAACCATAGTGTGTGGTAATTGTTACACAGTAATAGATACCTAACACAAACATCTGCTTGACAGCTTAGCACAAGTTTCACATGTGCTTCCATATTTGTTGCATAACATTGAAGTGCGTATTCAAGGGCCAAGACTTAACAAAATTTATAAAAGACAGTCTCAAGTATAACTAGCATTTGAGGACCTGGTGGTACAAAAATGCAAATTCTGCCAGCACACACAGGATTTACCAGGTCAGCTTGTTCTATAGCATCAGCCATTTGCACACTGGTCTAGTTGCATCAGTGCAAATGGCAGTGGAGCGGAAGAACATGGGTGACAGGCTCCCGTTAGTAAGGCAGGTGATATAAGAAGGACTGACGGCCCAGAGCGGGCTGGCCCTTGTAGGTCCCCAGGTCTCTGCCGTTGCTGCCGATCTACAGCAGCAATGTGATGACGGCCTCCGGGGAGCTGGTTGCCTGGCCCTAGTCTGTATGTTACAGCATAGTACAGCTGTCCCCCAAAAAGGGAATGCATGAACCTTCTTATTTATCAAAGAAAAATGGGCTCTGAAAAACCATAAGAATTCTCCTGCCGAGTGCACTCCCGTGACGGATGGCTTAGTCATCTGTGTCTAGGAAAAGGTGGGTTTATTTCAGTTTCAGTTTACTTCACTAACTCAGAACTGTGCATCTCAGGACCAAAGTGTTGACTCTGGTGCTTCATTTTTCCATCTTTCTTCTTTTTCTTTTCTTTTTTTTTTTTAAATTGAAAATATATTCTGATCTTACAAAATACATCCCAACCACAGTTACCCCTCACTCCTTCTGGCTCCCCTTACTTTTTAACTATCAAGGGAGATGGTGCTTATATGTTTTTGTCTGTCCCCCTTAAATGTTATTTGAATGTCTTCCTTGAATATGTTTTTGGTGTGTGTGACCATGTGCACGTATTTTATTCAAGTATAACTTTGAATATAATTTATATGTTGTCAAGTATACATGATGTAATTAATAATGTTTGCTATGACAGGGAATGTTTATAGCTATATGTTTATAACTGATATATATATACATATATGTATATATATAATTTAAAGATTATTACTACATTTCACCAAGAAAAAAATCATTGCTAGTATCTTTACACAAAGATTTTCATCATGTATCTTTCTTCTATCTCTTATACATAAAGTTTGTTCAAGGAAGAGTTTAAATTTCCTTAGCAAAATAAATAATCAATTTCAACAATTTCAATTATAATTGGTTTCAACTCCTACTTGTGGCTGTAAATAAATTGAATAGCCAAGTAAGTTGATTTAATTTGAAATACCATGATGAGGCTTTGTATGACATAAGTGGCAGTATTTAACTGCTCAAAATAAGAAAAAATATAAAGTATTTTCCACATTTTTCTTAAATTATTTGTTGTGTAACATACAGTGGTCGTAAAAATGTCTTATTGATTTTCTTTTTATGTAGGATCCTATGTATTTTAGACATCTTAAGTTTACATGGGAGCATGCATAGAGTAGTATTTATAAAGTAAAAGAAACACTTCATAATTACCTTATATTTTAAACTATTTAAATATAAATTAAATAAGATACTTAAAAGTGACATTGAGAGGTCTGAAGGCCACAGAGACTGGATCTGTCTTATGAAGGTAAGCATGGTCTTCACAGATATTACAAGACAGTCTCTGGCTGGCGCCCTCACTCATCTAGGTAACTGCTGTTGGTCCTGGTGGTCATGGCTGAACTAAATGTCTGCAGCTGAAACTGACAATGGGAAGCATTAGCCCTGCGTGTAGTCTCGGGTCATTGTGAGGACATTGCTCATCGTTTTACCACCTCTTTGTCTTTCATAAAACCCGTGAAACAACTAAAAAAAAAAACCATGATGGAAAAATCTGAAAGTAGCCAAATAATTTTTGTGGGTGGCTAATATTTTATTATGTGTACACATGATGTTTATTTGGAAGCAAGATACAATGTGCTCTGAAATAAAAGTACTCTTAAATAGCAGAGACATCGCACATTCTTTGCGGACGGCTGTGTTTTGAGTCTGCCAAGGGGAGCCCCTAGCGATGCATATATTAATAACTGCTTTATATTTAATGACCAAAGAGTCCTACTATTAAAACTTGGATTCTAGGATCTTTATCATCTATCATTAATGAAGCTCAGGAAATGTACAAGGTAGCTAACATCACATAGAGTGTGCCAGGCAAAACGCTTTCCCTGAGGAGCCTCCACACTGAAAGCAGAACCGTGCAGGAGTGACAAGGTGGCATCGTAGAAGCTGATTTAAGAGTTATAAACTTGGCATTGCTTGGCCTAGCAGGCGGATAGAGGGAGAAACTGAAAGCTAAGGTTTTCAGGCTAGAAAGATGTTCACTAAAGTACAAGTAAAACCCAAAAAGCAAGTAAAGGCATCAGAAAAGAAGCTTCTGGGCCCGTTCTGTGGCACAGCTCCACCCTGAGCCCTCAGAGTGCCTTGTGCACCCTGCTACTATGGAGTCTCGGGATTGCTTCCCACACATGATGTAAGACAGTGCTCTCAGTCATGAGGCTCCTCGGAATCAGATGGAGAACCAAGCTGCAGATTGCTAGTCTGTACACAGAGGAAAGCTTAGCCAGAAGGACTTAATGCCCTGAATGCACATTTCTAGAAAAGTCTTGGCAATCTCTCTGCTGCTAAATGCGTTCCGGAGCACCATTGGGAGACTTGGCTTTCTGAACCATCTCCTGTTCCTCTTGTACTCTGTCCTCCAGCTCCAGCGTGGAGTCAGTGCTAATTTTCTTCTGTGTCTGGCAATGGCCCATTGCAGTCTTTCCTTTTCTAGGAATTTCCCCCAGATTGAGGTTTATCTTTCAAACATGCCGCCATGTATGTTCACAGTGCCGTTGGGAAGCAATACGATGCCTTCAGTTGGTTGTTGGATGACTAATTTGTGTGATTTCTTTGTTTCTTTGATTGTGAGAATATTTTCCTCTCTGATCACAGTGTAACTTTTTATAATTAACCGTAAACATCTGTTGGTGCGATGTTTAACAAAACGTATTAAGTGGACATCTGGAGTAATCATACAGTGAACATGTGCTCTGTATTCATCATTATCTTTGGTCTATTCTTTTCAATAAACATAATTTTCTTAGGTGATGAACATCTTACAGATAATAAAAGTTAATAAAGTACATGAGCACATTAAAAACAAGGAAATCTTGAAATTTGAAGGCAAATGGATGGAACTAGAAATGATCATCCTGAGTGAGATAACCCAGACCCAGAAAGATACACATGGTATATACTAATTTATAAGTGGATATTAGCCCAATATGGATGTCCTCTGAGAGTCTTCACTTAGTGGGAGAATCAGGACCAGATGCTGCGACTCGCTATTAGACTCCAAGTGAAAGTGGTATGGAAGAATGGGGAGATAGAAGGACCCAAAGTGTCCAGGAGCCCCATCAAGACTGGCAGATCTGGACCCAGGGGCCCTGCACAAACTCCTGTACCAACCAAGGACAATGCGTGTAGTAAACCTAGACCTGTCCCCTATCCAGATCTAGTCAATGGACAAAGCATTCTTCACAGCTGTGTGAAGGGCAGGGACTGATTCTGACACGAACTCTATTTCACCACTTCCCCTTGGTGGGGAGGCCTGGTGGCACTCAGAGGCAGGGGAAGCAAGCTATCCGGATGAGACCTGATAGGCTGTGGTCAGAGGGTGGGGGAGGAGGACCACTTCTGTCAGAGGCCTGGGGAAGAGGGAGAGAGGATGGGATTGGGAAGATACAAGTGAGGGGATAACAATCAGGATGTAATCTGAATAAATTATTTTTAAAAAAGAACACGAGCACAATAAAAAGTCAAAGTATGCACACCTTTAATTCCAGCTACTCTTGAGGTTGAGGCAGGATTGAAAGTAATCTATTCAAAAGAGGGGAAAGATGGCAAGAATGAGAGATGGGCAGAGACAGACAGAGCAGACGAAAGCAAGCCTAAGAAACTTATAGGCAAATGGATGGGACTAGAAAAGATCATCCTGAGTGAGGTGACCCAGATCCAGCAAAACACACTTGCTATATACTGTTATAAGTGGATATTAGTCCAAAATAGATGCCCTCTGAGAGACTTTACCCAGCATAGGATAGGGACAGATGCTAGGACTCACAGACGGACAGCTTAATGCTGAGAGTGGTGTGGAAGAATGGAGGGATGGGAGGACCCAGATAGTTCAGGAACCTCCGCGAGGAGACCATCAAGGCTGGCAGATCTGGGCCCAGAGGGTCCTCAGCAATCTGTTGTATCAACTAAGGACAATGCATGCAATGAACCTAGATCCCTTGTTCAGATGTAACCAATGGATAGTGTATTCTCCATGGTTGGGGAGTGGGGACTGCCTCTAATATGAACTCTGGTGCCCCCAATTTGATCACTGCCCCTTGGTGGGGAGTCCTGGCCTGCACACAGAGGATGGGGAAGCAGGCTATCTAGATGAGACCTGGTAGGCTGTGATCATATAGTGGGGGAGGAGGTCCCCTTCTATCAGAAGTCTAGGGGAGGGGAATAGGACTGAAGAGGGAGACGGGGTGGGAATGGGAAGATACAAGCAAGGGGATAAAAATTGGGATATAATATGAATAAATTATAATAAATTAAAAAATAATTTGGATGCTGACCATTATTGCTTTTCCAGCTGAATGGGGGTATTAGATGTGACAGTTGGAGTACCTGTCCATGGGCCCACTTAAAAGACTACAGCAAACAATTCCCAGTGGTTTTATTTGCATAACTTCCAGATCTAGAGATGAAAGGGAGTCATTAACAGGAGCCTGGAATGGAGAAGTAGAGCTAGGGTTACAGACCATAGGTAGGGGACCAGAAGAAGCCAAAATAGGATTTTTTATAAATGTCTAAATCAAAGTCCATTGAAATCTCTTAACTGGATCACGAAATCATTCACCCGTTTGGCTCCTTCTTCCTTTTCCTTTGGCCCCCGATGCTTGAGGTTGATGAAACCAAGATCTGATTTCAAACACTCAGATAGCAGCGGGAGTGACAAGAATCAGACTGTGAAGCCCCTCCCAGATGCTTTTAGAGAGGGAAAGAGGGAAATTTAACTATCTTTGAACTTTTAGGTTAAAACAATAGTGGCCTTTCTGTCTTGGTTGCAGAGGGTGTTGAATTGAGCCAATGACTGGGTAATAATTTTATTATGAAGGAGAAAATCACTAGTGAAAAATAGATTTGTAAATACCATATCATATGGACCTAGGTGTGGGGAGTGAGGTTCCCGGGACTGCTGCGGTGTTTGTTGGACCTTCCTGTTGGGTGTTTGACTATGTTTTTCCACCCTTACAGCAAGTGGGGGGTCTGGTGCCTTGTGTTGGGCGGAGCTTCTGAATACTCAGCCTTCTACTTACCAGTTTTTTTTTCCAGCTATGCAGAACTGAGGGAGTTTTCCTCTGTGTTCCCCCTTCTCTTTGTGGACCAGACCAGTAGATGATGGCTTATGTCCTCCCCAAACAAGAGGACAGGTGATATCCCACAGCTAAGGACATTTCAAGAAGTAGTTCGGACACGCCTGGGACTCAGTGGGCTTTGTAGGGCAAGAACAAAAGACTGTCTCACAATTCTACTGTCCATATGAGTGAATGCCTCCCAGTGTGATTACTGATCATCCGGGTCAGTTATACCAGCCTGGTATTTTTAAAAATTGAGTTATTTATTTGCCTTGTATCCCAATAGCGGCATCCTTTCCCTCCTCTCCTTCCAGGCTCTACTTTCTCACCTCCCTTTTCCATGCCCATCACCCCTCCTCCCTTTATCCTCAGGAAAAGTGAAGCTTTCCATGGATATCAAAAAGCCTTGGCACAGCAAGTTGCAGTGTAACTAGGTGCTTTTCCTATTGAGGCACAGTTATCCAAAGCAGCCTGGTATTTCTAACTTCTGTGCCCTCGTTAGGCCTTCCGAGTACTGGGGTTAAAGTGCCATGCCACTACATCCAGCCTCGATTTCCTTCATTTTTAAAAGGTCTACTCTATTAGATACTTACCAACTTTCAGTTACCCTTCTTGTCATCTTATTGATGTGTAATGGGTCTTTTGATTTTTCTTTTGTCTTTTCCTCCCTATGTGCCCATTACTATAGTTGCTCTGACTCTGTATCCTGCAGTATTTTTCTAGTGGCGATTTCCTTATACCCTCAAATAAGAGCCATGGCGTGTGCTTATACTTCAGATGTGTGCCTTAGGCGTTGGATGACTTTTTATTTCGTATGGCTTTTTTTTTTTTTGGATGTGTGTGTGCATGTGTGGTATGCGGGGGTGCACACACTAGACTGTGCTCATGAGGAGGCCCAGTGGCTGACAAATCACGGTCCATTCAAGCACCGAACCATTAAGAAGCAACAAAAAGAAGGAATGACTGATAGACACAACCACACGAAAAAGCAGTGAGCATTTCAAAGGTCAGAGACGTCTAAAAATGGTGGCAGTCGTTCTATGAGGTTTGAAGACAAGCAAGACTAATCTTCAGCGACAGGACTCAGGAGAGCGTGTGCTCTGAGAGGAGGGCAGGTTGGGCCTGCCAAAATGTAGTGGGGAGGTGATTTCACGAAACCATGCTTTTCAAAATACATCAAAGCATATAGTTAACATCCCTGCATTTTGCTCTATGTGGCATTTGCTTCAAGCGAATGCAGCCGGAGGGTGGAGGAATGGCTCTGTGGATAAAGTGCTCACTGGGCAAAATGAGAGCCTGAGTTCCCAACCATCCACAGAAAAAGCTGAGCGTGGGGAATACTCCTCTAATCCTGAGGCCGAAAGACAGAGACAGGAAGACCCCAGGGGCTGATAGCCAGCCTAGTCCGTCAACATTCAAGTTCTGGGTTCTGCAAGAGACACAAGAGACCCTGTCACGACACATAAAGTGCAGAGCTGCAGTGGAAGACACCTGGCATCAACCTAAAGAGGCATTTTTTAACAACAGATTCTACAGCCAAAGGAAAATTTGATATTCTGGGTTATACAGACAGTTTCTGTGATGGAAAACTTTTTAGTTATTAAAGTGCTAATGGAATCATGAATTGCCAAGAGGGTAATGTCTTATAAAATATTTCCCAAACTTATTTGACTGCAGAAGCTTTTTTTTTTTTTATAATGAAACATCTATTAACATCTTGTGGATATTTTGGGAAATCCTGTTGTACATCATAACGCTTAATTTTCCTTAATTGTTTTATGGATCTAATTGTTTTATGTAATTTAACTTAATGTCCCTTATTATATTTTCCATCTCCTTGATGTCAGGACCTATGTTACATCCTTTTTCCCAGGTACCATTTTGATGGTTTGTTTGATTTTTTTCTCTCTTAGAAATTATTTTGTAGTTCATGGTGTTAAGTGCAGATCTGGGCAGGAGGCTATAGAAATGCTAGTTCTGCACTTTTAAAGGGGCCTAAAAATCAGATGTGGAGAAAATTAAGATTAACTTTAAGACTTTTTTTTCCAGATAAGTGCAGTGTATTTGCACTGAAATATTCTCAGAATCAACACGTGGGCACTTATTTATTTATGCATTCATCTCAGTTAACAAAGAGTAGGGACGGTTAAAAATGAGGCCTCTGTAAAATATAGAAATTGGGTATGATCCAGTATATAAGAGTTCTCAGAATTAAATCATCTGGGGTTTCTCGGAGTAAATATATCAATCTCTTGAAATTACATTAAGCAGAAATTCCATCCACGGTTTATCTAACTAACCAACTCATTTGAGAGTTTGCATCACTAGGGAGGTCTCAAATTCCTTGATCAACAAAGATGTAATTTTGACAGAACAAGCAAAAAAAATAGAATCAATTAATATGAGGCTTTCTCAAGTAATTTAAGGTTAGAAGTGAGCTTCCTTCATTTTTCTCCTGCAACCATTTTCAAACATGTGGACATGAACATTACATAAAAATAAATTCCAGGCAAAATCTTAGCTAGTATGTTCAATGTAGGTGCAAGAGCTTTACAGCACCTAAGATTTTGCTTGGAATTTGTTTTTTATGTAATGTTCATGAGAATGCTCTAGAAAGGCAGTTTGAGATTCCTATTCCAAAAACCACGACTCTACCACTTTACATTTGATCAAATTCAGCTGTAATTTGTTTAACAATAAAGCATTTGGATCTAAGTTGATTTTTTTCATTTTGTGACAACTATAACACTCCTGAAAATAATGTTCGGTTGGACCTGTGGAAACAAAGTGAAATAAGTGTCTGAAGAGACGTCTCAGTGGTTAAGAGCACATACTGCTTTTATAGAGGTTTCGAGTTCAGTTCCTGGCACCCATGCAGAAGATCTCTAGTTCCAGCATTCAGGCCTATTGAAATATAATATTGAGCGAGTTTTTCCTATAATCATTCTGCAGATACCCAGAAAGTTGTTACAATTAATTTTAATTCTTTCGATTATTTTAATTTCAAAACTATAATGGTATTAACAAACAACTACCTTATCAAATTTTATCATAAACTGATATTTATCTGATGTGTTATTTACTTTGGGTGCCTCTGGTGACACTCATATCTTGCACTTTTTGTCTCAGGTCATCATGTCTCATGGTAAATTTATAATTAATAGTTGCTAAAAATGTCATACAGCTACAGAAATTCGTGTTTGTTAATACAAGGCTTCACTTAAGCAATGATCCAGGGAGCCGTCCCCTTTTCTAACTAAGTCACTCTTTACTTCCAGTCGAGATAAGGGAACACCATTCTGTAAGGTAACCCCAGTTAACTTACATGGCTAACCAGTGACAGCTAAGATGTTTAGGGCCCATGCCAGAGTATATGCTTTGCTTTATTTTGTGAAGCTAAAACTAAAAATAGCATTTTCATGCCTGCCGCTGGATCCCAGGGCTCGACTCAGCAGTGTGATATTTACCTTTGGCAGATGACTTACTCTTTGTGAGGCACAGGTAAGATATATGACTTGGATCTTAAGTACATTGCTTCATGGTGAGGAATGATTGACAGGTACGAGTGAAACGCTGGAACCTGGGCCTGGCGCATTAAGGAGCATTGCAACCACCTTATATTATTGATTTCACTGCATACAGCATTCTGTCTTTGTCTGTCTTTTACCTCTTTAGGACCAATAATGTACATTGAATTGGGTTGCGTTCCGGTTTTCGTGGTTATTTTTCAGCATTTCTTTGGTATTTGACTATTAACCTGGGGATTAATATCCAAGTGCGAGTAACTGAATTGCGACCCATAAGGGCCTTACTTTCAACAGGGTCAAGCAAGGTATATTATTTTACATGTCCTCAAAACAACCAGGGTGGGGTGCAGGATTTTGTTTGTTTTACCTTGCTTTTTCTCTATCTCTGCTGAATATCACTGCCTGGTTTGACCGAGTGTGAATTACATTTGTGATGGAGGAGTTTAGTCAACTGTTTCTGCTTCCTCCACTAAATGAATCCTTTCAGGAGCCACATTTCAAATGTGCTTATTGCACAGAATGGTAGGAGCTGAAATGAATCTTTGACTTGGAACAATGCCCGTTCTTGAGAAATATGATCTAATTAAGCAATTTCCCAATAAAGCGGGCATTTAAATTTTCAGAGGAACCAAGAAACAGACATAATGATGTTTAAAAATGGTGTTAGTAAATCACTTTACAGTTTATAAAAGGCCTTTATTTTACTGGCTCAATGATTTTCAAACTGGTTTTAGTCACAGAGTGTCACATGTGTGTATGTGTGTGATGCTTTGGCTAATTATGTACATAGCACAAGCAAGGACCTTTCTCTCTAAGCTCACCCAGTTAGCCTTCTTTCTTCCTCTGATCTGACTCCTCAAGAGTGGTCCTGAGAGTCCTAGGATAAAAGCTGCTAGCATCCTGTTCCTTGGGTGCAGGGCACAGCCACACCACTGCCTTTGGATTTGTTTTCTTCTGTGGAAATGTTTGTGTAGTGTGGAGGAAGTCATCTAACGCATGGAGAACAGTTAAAAGTGCCAAGGACAGTTGAGCAGTCTCCTGGCATCTCTCTATGTGTCATGAGCATCATGTTTGAGGCTTGATGCAAACTCCGTGGCTGAGTCAGGGTGCTTTAGGCTTTCAGGTTCCCCAATTCCAACATCGAATGTTTCACTGATGTAAAAACTGACGAATACCACTTCTTAGATGACCATGGACAGAAGAAAGAACTTTTAGGAGGTAACTCAAGTTTCATCTTTACTGCTGAGTCCTTTATAAGCAGAAATGACGTGATGACAAATTGCATGTACGTGTTTGCACACCATTTTCCCTCTGACTCAGTTGTTTACCATTTATTCACTGAACACGTCTGGTGTGCTAGGTGGTCCATCTCTTTTAAAACTCACATTGTGATAATTTATTATTCATATTCCCTTCCCAGTCCGGGCTTTACTGTGTAACAGAGGTGGCTTTGAATTCACTATCACCCTTCCCCCACCCGCTGACTGCTTGCTTTCTAGGTCAGGACCAACGTAGCCAACAAAAGTCATACTGCTCTTGTTGTGTCCAACGTCCTCCCCACAAAAAAAAAAAAAAACCCAAAACTCAAGTATGTCCTGAGTAGCCTCAGTAGACCTGTGCTACCATCTGTCTGTAGACAAGGTTTTTGATTATGAACTCAAACACTTGGTCGAGTCTTACATATTTCACCTCTATAAATTATCAGAAAGTATAGTAAGAGTGTTTAACTCTTAAATGTCAAGAGTCATTACTGATGTCTGTAAAAATTGTTGGAAAAAGTAAAGAACAGCACAGACGTTCACCCTCACTCACCTGTTAAAGCTCCATCTTCGATTAGGAACTTAGGTGGCACGGGGTCATGTGAATTCCCCTTGTAGTGATGGAACAATGGGATTGGCTTCTGTTAGGCTTCCGAGCAAGGAAGGATGAGCTAAGGTTTCAAGGAGCCTGGAGACGAGACACAGGAGACCTGATGGCAAGGCATTTTGATGGCTTCATAACTCTGCTTGTAGCTTGCGAAGACGTCTGCCTCAGGTAATGAAAATCCTCCAGGAAGACCCAACTGTTCTCTTCTCCTCATTCTCGTGCTGATTGACATTTCTGCCTTGCTGATTTCTACCTATCATCCCCATCTCAGGTCAAATATTACACATTTACCTAAAGTATCTTCCTTGGGACCTGCCCTCTCTAATCTATCCTTTAAAGAGCAGAAACCCTAAAGCATTTTCCTTTCTTTAAGACGAGAATTGCCAACATTCTCACTTATGTATCTTCTGTTGTCTCTTTTGCTTGCTCTGTACATAAACTCCACAGAGAAGGAATTTTATGTCTGTACCACAAACAGTTATGTGTCCCCAAGCCCCTATGTGAGATATTGGCTGCTAGTGGAACAGAGTTAAGGGTCTTAAGAAGTGGATTAGATTGTAACAAAGGAAACACTGTGAAAAGATTTAGTGGCCTTGTAAAAGAAACCCCCGATATCTATGAACCAGAAGCAGGTTTCCTCTGAAGCCACATGTGGTGGCATCTTAGTTTGGTAATTCCAACCACCCTCCTACCCCCATCCTTGGGAAATAAATTACTCAATAAATTGTTTACATGCTTCTTAGCTTATAAAACGAGCCCGGTCACTGTCCTCGTGTCCTTGTGTGCTCCTAAGATCTGCCTCTAGCACATGGAAGACAGTGTACACCTATTTTCTCATAAGATTCTAAAACTGTTGAAATTAAGTCACATACTATTTCGAATAAAGTTTATTAAAAAATTCCTAGAAAGATTTAACATTTTATGATATAAACTACATGAAAATTTAAAAATTATTTAAGAATTTTATTCTTTCTGTTTAACATATTTTAATTCTTTGGTGATTTCACATATGCATACGATGACCTGCAAATGTCTTCACCCTCTCTTATGCTCTGTCCTCCTCTTTTCTGCTGAGATCTTACTGACAAATCCTTCTATTTGTAATGTATATAGCCACTGAATTTAGAGTTGTTTACGTGAGCATGTAGGACAGGTTACTTACCGGAGCGCCTTCTCAGTGCTATGCCACTGAGGAGAGGGCCGTTCCCTCATCAACAAACACTAACTGACATTACTCCCTCAGGGAGCAATGGGGCCTCAGAGACCATGTCTGCATCTCTGACAAAACGTTGATGTGTACAATCTTGTGTGAGTTTGGTGCAGATAACCTCTGTAGCACTGCCTTTATGAGTACAGTGGCCATGTGGCATTCAGAAGACACGGAGAGTGCATACTTCCCCATTCTCCAGCACTTAGGTAATTTCCATTCATCTTCCAAGATGTTCCCTGAGCCTTCAAGGGGACAATATAGATGTCTCATTTAGAGCACGGCCGAGCAGTCCATTTCTCAACATTTTGACCAGTTATAAGTCTGTATCAACCACCACTCATTGCAATGAGAAGCTTCTCTGGTGAAGTCTTAGTGAGACACTAAACTATGGACACAGGCATGAGTGTGCAGTAGACATTGTAGTAATATGCTCATTTAGCAAAGCAGTAGTGGTAGGCTCCGCACTGTGGTCTATGACCCTCCCAACCATGGTGTCCTGTCTGGGTTTGCAGGAAGCGCTAGGTGCACAGTCCCTTCTTCCATGGGCAGATAATGCTTTTTAGAGAAGCCATAAGTTATCAAAAATAAATCCCAGTGTAAAATGTGGGATATTATTCCCATAAGACTCCAAACAACAAAAGCTGTTACTATTCCTTTTAGTTGTCTTCTTGTATTTGAGGGCGATTCCTTATCTCTGAAGATGCTTTGGTCATCGGACAGACTAATCAGGCTGAAACATAACTGGAAGTTTCCTTCCTACCTTCACAGAGCCAGAAGGTGCTGTCCAGACAGCAGGGGTAGAAAAGCCTTTAGTAGCTTTACCCAGCTTTGAATCCCGTGAGCTACAATAGCCTGTTAGTTAAGATGTGCCTGTTGATGCAATAGTGGCAGGACTGTTGTGTGGATAACCAACCACTTCATGATTGCATTTGAAGCCTTCTTCATTTAACAATACACAAATTTCATTAAAAATTGTGTAAACATATTACCAAAATTGTTGACTTATGAGTTAATTTTTCATGTACTGTTTTCTTTTTGTCTTTTCTTTTTATAAAGTTTTTTGTTTTGTTTTATTTTTCTTTTATGACAGAAGGTCTAACTTGTGACCTTCCTGCCTTAGTCTCCCCAGTACTGTTATATACAGATATGTGCTACCACACCTGGCTTTCTCTTATACTTTTATTGTGGCAAAGTGATCACAGATTCTCTTTTTAAAGAAAAATATAAAATAATCAAGAACTGAACATTTAAAATGGGTAGTTCATTCAGATACTTTTTTGAATTGCACTATAAAGCTTTTGCTTTTTAAATTATGACGAGTATAAAATGATGACAAGAATGATGAGGAGGAAGAGAATATAACAAAAAATGATAAAGTAAGTAGAGTGATGAATGTCTTCCTGAAGAAGATCAAAAAGTAATGTTTATATTATTGGTCATGACCTTTTACAAGTTTAGAAAAAGGTTAAAAATCAATCAAGACTTCCTGAAAATATTATATGAATAAGTGGGATTTAATTTAAAATATATGTATGGCTAGTATGCAATAATGTCTTGTATATGATGAGTATACAGATGGGGGGGTCATACCTATGCCCTGACTCATACATCAGTCATCTGGGCCTTAAGTCAATAATGGTAGAAAAGAGGTCATTAAATTGTCATTTCAGAGCCAAGCCTAGTTGCTCTATAACTAGGAGTCGTTCAAGTATTTGCAATGACTAATCACTAAACCATCATTACCAGAGATTTTTAAAGTTTACATTTATGTTAAATGTAGTACTCTGTCTTACTTTAGAGGAGATAAAATTGGAATCCCAATAAACTCCCAGCACCTCTCTGAAAGACGATCTGAGCTCCACTGCTCCGGTCACTCTTAGTATCCAGGTTTCCAAGCTCGCACTGAATTAGAGTTCTGAGCACGCAACAGCCTTTCCAGCTGAAAGTTCTGAAGAACCCAACATTCTTTCCAAAGACAACACACTGAGGTTCATTGCAGCAACACCTCACTATTGGCGCCTATGTCTGTTTTAGTTTCATTTCCTTTTGTGTTGCTGTTGTGTATAATCTAACAAAAGGAAGGTTTTATTTTTAAATCATTTAGATCGAAATTAATTCCAGGTTACAGACCTTATTGAGGGGAAGTCAAGGCAGGAGCTTAAACAGCGTATTCAGAGTCAGTAGCAGAAAACGAATAAATGTGCCGTGCACCGTGTTTGCTTGCTAATGTGCCACTTACGTTCATTTAGCTTTCTTCATTCTTAGAGCTCAGGGCCCAGTCCACAGAACAGTGTCTTTCATAACCATCTGGGTGTTTCCAGATCAATCAGGAGTCAGCATGATTCCTCTACCGGCCAACATGGCCTGCATAATTCCTCATTAAGACCCTTTCCAGGGGATTCTAGGCTTTGTCATGTTGACAGTGAAAGTCAACCTGCAAAAAATACAAATGTTCCTTTTAAGTCCTTCTAGTGCTCAGTAGCCATTTGTGTTAAGTGCTTTTTCTGTTGTGGTGAAAGAAAGGGAATTTTTTCCTTTGAATTTTTTTGCATAGAGTTGAAAATGAACATAGAAGAATGTTAAAGCAGGAATGGCTTACCAAATTAACCAAAACACACCCTGTTGGACTCATAAAATGAGAACAAAATTTGAAAATTTGATTACAGTTTGGCTTTGTGTGTGTGGGGCGCACAGAGCATCATGCTGGAGAAGATGTGGCTAAAGGAAGGTGAGGCAGATGGTCACATTAGAGCCACAGTTTCGCAGTCAATACACAGAGTGGTGAATGCTTGTACTCAGCTTGCTGCCTCACTCCTTTCCATTCAGCTCCAGACTCCACCCCATGGAATGCTGTCACTCACAAAAGGAGTGGATCTTCTCACCTCAGTTAACCCAAGAAAGAAAATCCCTCACCGGTATTCCTGGAAGCTAGTCTCTTTTATGACTCTAGGTCCTACCTAACTGATAACCTTTATCAAATGTTAGCATAATAATGAAGCCTCCCATTCTCACCTGGGAGAGCATCAAAACATAACAATTAATGAAAAAAAAACTTCATGAATTTGGAGAACAGGGAAGAGTATATGGTATAATTAGAGGGGTAGAATTTCTTCCTTTTGGAAGGAAAAAACCGCAATTATAATCTCTCAAATAAACAGCAAAAAGTAAAAATAAAAATAAATATCCATGTTTTGGCCACAGACTAGACATTCTGATTTAGAAAACACAGGGACAGCCTGAATATTGGTGTGCTTGAGGGTTTGGTAAGTTATTCCAATATGCTGTCAATTTGAGAAATTCTGATGCAAACTATTTGTAGTGCTATTTAACAATAATGCTAAGTCTTGTTACTTCAGAATCGGGACCTGGTGCTCATTTATGGACAAGTCCTTTTTTGACTCATCTATAAAGAATTTCCAGACAGTAAGAATTTGCCTTTTATACAGAGTTAAGCAGATCAGGGTCCTTCCTTTGATAGAGATTGTAAGACTCACTCTGCTGAGTTACTAGTGTCTATTTCTTACCTTATAAAATTCTTCACACCATGCTCTGATCTGTTCTAACAGTTTCATCTAAAGCCTCTCCTCTTCAAAGGCCACTGGGGAAAACTCACACTTCAGATATTTTATTCCTTAACTTGAAATTTTTAGATAGAATTGAAAATTGAACGTATGAGAAGGTTAAAGTTGGAATGGCATACCGAACTAACCAAAACACACCCCATGCAACCCATACAATGAGAAGAAAATTTGTATAAAATTCAGCGTTGTAGAGAAAGGGAAGGGAAATAAGATATACATTACTCAGGATTTCTTCTTTTTTTGTTTTTTTAAAATATATTTTGTTAATTTATTCATATTACATCTAAATTGTTATCCCACCCCTTCTATCCTCCCATTTCTCCCTCTCTCCTTTTCCCCCTACTCCCCTTCCCTATGACTGAGGAGGACCTCCTCCCCCTGTATATGCTCATAGGGTATCAAGGCTCTTCTTGGTAGTCTGCTATCCTTCCTCTGAGTGCCACCAGGCCTCCCCATCCAGGGGACGTGGTCAAATATGGGGCACCAGAGTTTCTGTGAAAGTCAGTCCGCACTCTCTACTCAACTGTGGAGACTGTCCTCTCCATTGGCTAGATCTGGTTAGGGGTTCGAAGTTTACTGCCAGTATTGTCCTTGGCTGGTGCCATAGTTTGAGCAGAACCCCTGGGCCCAGATCTGTCCATCATAATGTTCTACTTGTGGGTTTCTAGGACCCTCTGGATCCTTCTATTTCCCCATTCTCCCTTGCTTGTCTCACTTAGATTCCCAATAGGAAGTCTTCCCCTCTGTCCCACTTTCCTGGTAAGCGAAGACTTTCATGGGACATGCGTCTTGGGCTAGTTTCCAGATATAAGTGAGTATATACTATTTGAGTCTTTCTGCTTCTGGGTTAACTCACTCATTATGATCATTTCTACTTCAATCCATTTGTCCACAAATTTCGGGAATTCCTTGTTTTTAATAGCTGAGTAGTATTCCATAGTGTAAATGTACTATGTTTCTTTATCATTCTTCTACTGAGGGACACTTAGGCTGTTTCCATGTTCTGGCTATTATGAATAAGGCTGCTATGAAAGTGGTTGAGCAAATTTTCTTGCAGTGTGCTGGAGCATCTTCTGGGTATATTCCAAGGATTGGAATAGCTGGGTCTTGAGGAAGCCTTAATCCCAGTTTTCTGAGATAGCAGCAGATAGATTTCCAAAGTGGCTGTACTAGTGTGCATTCCCACCAGCAATGAAAGAGTGTTCCTTTCTCTCCACGTCCTTGCCAGCATGTGGTGTTGCTTGAATTTTTGATCTTAGCCATTCTGATGGGTGTAAGATGGAATCTCAGAGTCCTTTTGATTTGTATTTCTCTGATGATTAAAGATGTTGAGTATTTCTTTAAGTGTTTCTCAGCCATTCAATATTCCTCTGTTGAGAATTCTGTTTAGTTTTGAGCCCTGTTTCTCAATTGGATTATTTGGTTTGGTGGTGTTTAATTTCTTGAGTTCTTTATATATTTTAGATATTAGACCTTTGTCAGATGTAGGGTTGGTGAAGATCTTTTCCTAGTTTGTAGGTGGTCACTTTGTTCTCTTCACAGTGTCTCCTGCCTTACAGAAGCTTCTCAGCCTCTTGAGGTCCCATTTATTAATTGTTGACCTTAAGGCCTGGGCTGCTGTTTGTGTTCTGTTCAGGAAGTTGTCTCCTGTGCCAATGCTGTTCCAGGCTCTTCCCCACTTTTTCTTCTAACCAGTCTAATGTCTCTGGTTTTATGTTGAGGTCTTTGATCCACTTGGACTTGAGTTTTGTGCATGGTGACAAATATGGGTCTAATTGCATTTTTGTACATGTAGACATCCAGTTAGACCAGCACCATTTGTTGAATAAGCTATCCTTTTTCCATTGAATAGATTTGGCTTTTTTGTCAAAAATCAAGTGACCATATGTGTGTGGGTTCATTTCTGCGTCTTTGATTTGATTCCACTGGTCAACCAGCCTATTGCTGGGCCAGTGCCATGCTATTTTAATTACTGTTGCTTTATAGTACAGCTTGAGATCAGGTATGGAGAATCTTCCAGAAGATCTTTTATTGTACAAGATTGTTTTAGATATTCTGGGTTTTTTTTTATTTCCATATGAAGCTGAGAATTGAACTTTCAATGTCCTTAAAAATTGTGTAGGTATTTTAATAGGATTGCATCAAATCTGTAAATTACTTTTGGTAAGATGGCCATTTTTACTATGATAATTCTCCCGACTCACGAGCAAGGAAGATCATTCCATCTTCTCATGTCGTCCTTAATTTCTTTCTTCAGAGATTTAAATTTTTTTCAAATAAGTCCTTCACTTGCTTGGTTAGAGTTACTCGTAAATATTTTATGTTGCTTGTGGCTATTGTGAAAGGTGTAGTTTTGCTAATTTCTTCCTCTACATGTTTGTCATTTGTATATACCAAGGCTACTGACTTCTTAGAGTTAATGTTGTATCCAGCCAACTTGCTTAAGATGTTTATCAGACGTAGGAGTTCTCTGGTGGAATTTTGGGGGTCACTTATATACAGTATCATATCATCTGCAAATAGGGATAATTTGACTTCCTCCTTTCCCATTTGGATCCCCTTCATCTCCTTTTGTTGTCATATTGCTTTGGCTAGAACCTCTACTACTATACTGAGGTATGGAGAGAGTGAGCAGCCTAGCTTTGTTCCAGATTTTAGAGGAATTTCCTTGAGTATCTCACCATTTAATTTGATTTTGGCTATTGGCTTGCTGTATATAGCCTTTATTATATTGAGGAAAGTGCCTTGTATCCCCAATCTCTCTAAAACTTTAAACATGAATGGGTGTTGGATTTTATCAAATGCTTTCTCTGCATCTAAGGAGATGATCATGTGTTTTTTAAAGTTTGTTTATATAATGGATTACATTGATAGATTTCCATATATTAAACCATCCATGCATACCTGGAATGAAGTCTACCTGCTCATGGTGAATGATATCTTTAATGTGTTCTTGTTTTCGTTTTGTGAGTATTTTATTGAGTATTTTTGCATCAATGTTTATAAGAGAAATTGGTCTAAAATTCTCTTTCTTTGTTGGGTCTTTGTGAGGTTTAGGTATCACCGTGACTTTGGCCTAATGGAATAAGGTAATGTTCCATATGTTTCTATCTTTTGGAGTAGCTTGAAGAATATCAATATTAGCTCATCCTCAGATTTCTTTTTTTCATGGTGTCCTTGATTTTTTGGATGTTTTGTGTCAGTATTTTTCCAGATTTAGCATTTTCTTTCATGGTTGCTTCAAGATATACTATTGTATCTTCCAGACCTGAGATTTGTTCCTCTATCTCTTGGATTCTGTTAGGCTCGCCTCTGTGTTGCTTGCCTTCCTCTCTAAGCTCTCACATTCCCGTTTTTCTTCTGTCTGTGGTTATCATTGAATCCATTTTCATCTTCAGATCTTGAACTGTTTTATTGATTTCTTTCATCTGATTGTTTGTATATTCCTGAGTTTCTTCCATTGCCTCCTTATAGTCCTTCAGAGCTTGAGCAGTTTCATTGATTTCCTTCATCTGGTTGTTTGTATTTTCCTGAATTTTTTTCTAGTTCCTCTCTATAGTCCTCTTTTATGTCTTCCACCCATTTGGCTGCATCTTCCTGCATTTGATTACGAATTTTGTTTGTTTCCTCCATTATCATCCTTATTACTAAGGATTTGAGGTCATTTTCTTGTATTTCCATTGTGTTTAAGTTCTCTGGGTGGTTTTCTTTGGGATATCTGGGATCTGGTGACTCCATATTGTTTTGGTGTTTTTGCATATGATTTTATGCTTTCCTTCAGTCATCTTGCCATCTCTGGTTTTGGCAGGTAGCTTCTAGAGTTGGGTGGAGGGAGTCTGAGGATAGAATCAGCTGTTTTCTCATGATTTCCCTAGGCTGGAAGCTCTGATGCTTTACTGGTCTGGATGGCAGGAAGCTATCCATGTAGTTTGGGTCTCTCACAGCCAGTGATCCCCAGCTCCCCTGTACTGTGGGTCCTCTAAGTGTCCTGGGTCTCAGAATGTGCACTGGGTCAGGCCAAAGTGTCCACAGCCTTCTGGGTCCTCTTGTAGCACCAGAGCTCTCCAAGGACTGAAGCAGTTCAGGCAGGTGGGGTCTGATGGCCACTCTGCTCCCTGTCTCTCTGAGATTTTACTAGTCCGGGAGCTCTGATGCTCTGCTGGTCTGTGGTTCCCAGTAGCATTTTGGGACCCAGACCACTCACATACTCCAGGTTAGTGTCATGGGGCTCAAACTGCACACACACTGAGTCCAGTTAGCATCTCTGGACCCATCCTGAGTGTTGAGTCCAGTTCACATCCATGTCAGAGGTATCCCCTACTCCCCATATTATGGGGCTCACTTGGAGACTTTGCTTCCTATCTACTACATATGAGCTTTAGATCCTCTTTATGCATGGTCCTTGATTGGCACATCAGTCTCTGTAGGTCCCCATGGGCCCAGGTTTGTTGGCTTTGTTGTTCTCCTTGTGGAGCTCCTGTCCCCTTCAGGTCTTTCTATCCCCTAACTTTTCCCTAAGTCACCATGTGCTCAGTTCCAAAGTTTGTCTGGATCTCATCATCTGCTTCAGTCCCCTAACTGCGAATTCCGAGATTTATTTTTTTAATAGCTGAGTAGTATTCTATTTGTGTAAATGTACCACAATTTCTTTACCCATTCTTAAGTTGAAGGACATCTAGGGTGTTTCCAGTTTCTGGCTATTACAAATAAAGTTGCTATGAACATAGTTGAGCAAATGTCCTTGTATAGTAGAGCTTCTTTTGGGAATATGCCCAGGAGTGGAATAGCTGGGTCTTGAGGTAACACTATTCCCAGTTTTCTGAGAAAGCACCAGATTGATTTCCAAAGTATCTGTACAAGTTTGCACTCCCCCAGCAATGGAGGAGTGTTTCCCTTTCTTCACATCCTTGCCAGCATGTGCTGTCACTTGAGTTTTTTATCTTAGCCATTCTGAGGGGTGTAAAATGGAATCTCAGAGTTGTTTTGATTTTCATTTCCCTGATGACTAGGGACATTGAATGTTCCTTAAGGTGCCCTCCTTAGATTTTTGGGAATAGTCTCCATCTGGAGGCTGGTTCTCAGAGACTTTCCAGAGGCTCCCCTCAGTTATATGATACTGGAGACCAAGTGGGCTCATCAGGAGTCTAGGGACCCTCCTCTCACAAAGGGGAGTCCTAGAGTTGGCTGTGTCACTACTGGCTTTCTTACTTCAAGGTTAATGAGGTCCCACTATCCAACCACTGTGCTCAGTCAACATGCTCAGACATGTGCTCACTGAGTTGGGGAACCCCCTGTTGGATCTGCCTGCCCAGGTATGTGAAGGTAACCACTCCACTGGGAAGGGCAAGATTGAAGCCACAAACCGAGATACCCTTAAAGTCTCTGCCTTGGCAGTAATGGTGGGTACCTGAGGTAGGATTTGGGTGTCCCCATCCTGGAAGGTAACCACTGCATGGGACGGGGTCCAAGGTTGGGGTGCAAGCTGGAGTATCTGAAAAGACTGCTCAGTGGCAGTGAGCACCCACAGTTGGAGCTGCACTGCCCTCCCACCCATACCGGAAGGCCTGAAGCTGAGGCTGAGCTAGCTGGAGGTCAGGAGTTTCTCCAGGGTTTAAACAGGTGGCCTGGGGTTGGATCCATGGGTTTCCCACACTTTGGGCTCTTGTCTCACCTAGGAAATATAGATTCCTGGGGTTTGGGGTCCACTGCAGGCCAGTCAGTTGCTGTGCTCTCACTGCTGTCCTTCCATTCAGTTACAGTGTGCTCTCAAGCACAGACTTCATGGATCTCCTGTTGTTAGCTCTTGGGGATAATGACATTCAATCTTGGGTACATCACTAGAAAGGCATGAGACAAACATGACCTATATGAACTCTAAATGTGGGACAAACATAAGTAAGGCATGGCATCTGCTGGATACTACTTGATATGTAAATAGCGAAAACTCATTACATCATTCCATTACGAATGAAGACAGATTGATATCCATCGGGTCTATTCACATTTACCTTAAACTGTTTTGTAATGACAGGAGTTTTCAAGCTATATGCAAATGAAGGGAAGCAGATTTTGTTTCATGTTGCTTATTTCATTGACCAAATAAAGTGAAATCTTTGTACCACAACTTAATTACATTGATTTAGGCTTTGTTATTACTGAAATAACCACTTTTTCGAGTAAATGAAAAGGAAACCAAGCAATCCTCTTATGACAAGTTGCCAGATACTGAGGGAACATCTGCAAATTCATAATAGTTCTTGTCCTGGGAGGCAATGAATAAGAGCCATTGCCTTGCAGGTAGGTACTGAGTGGAGGCAGGGTATTATGTTAGACTAATCTGAGCGGTTTGTGCATAAGAAAATTGATGGAGATAAAATTCTAAACCAGATAAAGGCAGAGAGGCAGCTCCATTGTCTATGTACCCTAATTAAACATCTAATCAGATTCTTATTAGAAATGATCTTTGCATGGATTATGAGTGCAAGGTGACATAGCAAAGCACTAAATTGGATTATATGGATGTTAAATTTTTCCTAAAAGAATTATAGTGCTCAAATAATAAACTTGAGACTTCATTAGATGACATCTATTTATCTATCAGGTCAATTTATAGATTCTTTATTTTTCAAAATAAGTTTGGTGTTAGCATGCCACACGTGATAAATTGCACAGCTTCTGTCACATTTCTCACTGGCGTCCTCTGCCTGAGATGTTTACCTTCTCCTCAGGTACCTGACTCCATCATCCTGTGAGATATAATCAGTTTTACTGCAGGCTTTTTGCCGTAACCTCATTTTACTGGTTGAGTAAAGTCCCTGAGAAGAATGCTCTGGGGATCTTATCTACTCATGCATAGAGAAGTTTCCTACCCACAGTTGCTCTTAGGACCAGATGTCTTTACACAGGCCTCTCCCACCACGCCACTATGAAAGTGCTAAGCCCCTGTAGTGAAGGGGCTTCATTGAGACCTCTCTGATGTTTACTATCCCTGCCCTTGATCACATCAGATCCCAATAGCAAACCTACTCAGGTCTTCCTCTAAAAGTGATGACCAACCCAGACATGGTGACACATGCCTGTAATCCCAGCACTCTGGGAGACAGAGGCAGGTGGATCTCTGTGAGTTTGAGGCCAGCCTGGTCTACAGAGTGAGTCCAGGAGAGCCAAGGCTAAACAGAGAACCCCATCTCAGGAAAACAACCAACCAACCATCCAAACAAACAAACAAGCAAACAAGTGATAACCAAGAAGGCCTCTAGACTTGCTGATATTTTTCTGGGAAAGTATTAGTTTATCATATCACAAAATGCTATTGAATGTATACATATATGCCTACACATGTATATTTATTTATACCAATGACAACTGTTCTCACCTCTCTGCTATAGTTTGAGGTATTATGAAGGACATCAAGGAACATTTGCACTACCTGGGGTTAAATAGACAAGACTGACTTTAATCAGGAATGTTGATATAGTGGGGAAAAAATTGACCTCAATTCTACTGAAGCAAAACCCAGAAGATCTTATAACACTGAGGAGGAATTAATGAAAATTCAGGAGGCTTTTAGGGACAGGGTTGGTCAGTGCTGAAATGTAGTTCATGCCAACAGAGACTGTGATATTAGATGCTTGTGTTTCTTCACCACTGCATTTCAGAGGGATGGCCCCAGGTCCTTAGAAAGACTGGGTGGTAACACTGAAAAGGTTCTGGGAGGACATTCATACTTCAGAGTGGTAACTAAAGAATGCCAAGTTTTTTTTTAGAGCAAATACACTAGTCCAAATACATAGTGAGAGAGAACGCTGTCTCTAACTTAGAGCAATTGAGGGATGCTGTGACCTTCCTAGGTATTAAATATGTTTATAACCTTAGGTTGAGTCTACATATACCATTAAAAAAAGCAACAACAATAATAACTACATCAACAACAGCACTAGTTTACACCGAGATTGTGCAACCAACCCATACTCGAAGCTCAGGATGCCAGTGAGGCTTCAGGTGCTGATGCTTAGACTGCTTTACCTGGTGGGCTGATGTCTACCCTCTGTGTTTATATCATCTTTCAGGCAGGGGAACTCAAGTGCTTGTAGCTCTCAGCTAAGGATTGTCATGCGTATCCTAAGCTGGGGTTCACGTCACAGCATTGTAAGCTTCATTGTGTAATGCTTGAGATGAAGATTGGAGAAGCTTCTATGTCTATAACGCTCGTTCCCAAGGCCTCACGCATGCCAAGACGGAGCAGCCATATGCTTTATGCAGACAATACACTTGTACCTCTATTTTCCTGGCTAAGGCAGAGTTGGCTGGGCTCCCCTCTGGTGAGTTTTCAGGAAAGCACGCTATTCATTCTTCTGTCTATGGTGGTTCTATAGATCGGCCTTACAGAGGTATGGGGCACAGCAGGAACTGGCTGGTCGTAGAGGCAGATGGCACACATCAGCCTATTTTCTAGCAACTTGCTCAGCAAATGCTGAGGGCATATTTTGAGTGAGAGATCCTTCTAAACTCTGAGACTGAAAGAAAAACAACATGTCACCAACATCTTGAAGTACATCGCTGTTTCAGAGGAGACAGATCACACTCGCACACTCAAAGCTATAATGTTGTATGGCTGCTTGTGTTTAAAAACCATGGGAAAAAGTCATATTTGGTCAAAGACATTACAAAACACATTACAGAAATGGGTTCGTGAAAGGTAAGCCCTTAATGCTGCAAAACATTCAAGTGTGAGCGAAGTGTACAACATCAGGTCAGAAAGGGGAAGATGTTAGGTGACAGTTTGAAATAGCCAGGAAGCATGTTTGTCTCTTTTCTCTTCTCTTCTCTTCTCTTCTCTTCTCTTCTCTTCTCTTCTCTTCTCTTCTCTTCTCTCTCTCTCTCTCTCTCTCTCTCTCTCTCTCTCTCTCTCTCTCTCTCTCTTTCTCTCTCTCTCTCTCTCTCATCTCCTCTCTCTCCCCCTCTAGGAAAATCTCTGAGCTTTTCCAGAAATAATGTTAAAACACTCATTGGTTAAGAGGACTGTCATTTTTTTTATATATATTAAAAATATATCACAGAACATAGCTTTCAATTCTATTTAGGCATCTTTCTGTTTAGTTCCCAGGTTTGCCATGAATCCTGGGAGCAAAGGCTGGGGAGACATGTGCTGACAGTGTTTCACAAACTTTCCTTCTCAGTCTTAGGAACGGAAGTAAAGAGCCTCAGACATCCCCCTGTCTGGCATCCTGCATGCTGGCACACTGCCCTGTGCGCCTCGTGCCCAGTAGGTGATCTTTCTGCTACAGGATGTCCTTGAACACTGTGAAAGGAGGAGGGGAGGAGTTCAACAGTCCCTCGTTTTCGTAAAAAGGTCCACTGCCTCTGTTATATTCATTACATCTACAGCGGGAGATAGGTGAGGAAGAAAGGATGTAAGAACATATGTAGATTTATCTTAGAGGGCCTGGGGAAGAGTGTCTGGCACCTCTTTTTAGAAGATGCGAACATTTGTCACCTGCTCTCCTTAGTTTCACGACCTCACCCAAGACTCTTAAAGTGACAGAAACTCTTTGTAAAATATTCGGCTCCACATAAAGTTGTAGACTATTTACTGCTTGCAGAGTGCTTAGAGTCACCAATGGCAATAAGCTGTTTTAGATCAGGAATGAGATGTACGTAGCCTAAAAACAGACGTTCACACACATTCCAACTGCAGTAACAATGGTTCCTGGGTCTTCAGACTGTAATTTACTGTTTAGTGTTACTGCAGATGTAACGCAGCACAGGGCATTAACAATGTCAATCAATCCTCATGTTTGTTTGAGACTAATGGCAACTTTTAAGGTAGAGACGGCAGGAATTATTTGTAAAGTAAATGGGATTATACAGGCATAGGGCACTTACACTCAGAATTTTTGAAATGAGGTGAAAGCCTGTTTTTAAGGATCTTGTCATGAGAGATTTTACTTTTCTGTCTGAACATAACCCAGGAGATAGAATTGAAATGCACCAAGATGGTTTCTCACCAGCTACTTTAAACCTTAAGGTCATCTGGCTCTGTATCCATCTTCACCTCTCTTTCTTCAGGATCCCCATCTGGTTGATGTATAATCACTGTAAGGTGATTGTCCTAATAGCTAGTATTTTTTAAACTCTTCCTGTAAATCAGATAGTGCAGTCAGCAGTTAACTATACTGTTACGTTTTACTCTCAAAAGCTTCCTGTGTACGTGGATACATTTTGGAACTGGAAAAGCAAGAAAATACAACGAGCTTCTCACCCCCCCCCCCCAGTTGGGATGGGACCTGGGTATGAAGTCCAGTCTCTCAGACATTTCCAAAGCACACCAGAGGAGCTTTCCAAGCTGCAGGGATTGGGGGAGGGAATATATATATATATATATATATATATATATATATATATATATATATATATATATATATATATATATTACCCACTGAGGACAGAAGAGAGTAACTAACTCCCTAAAACTAGAATTACTGATAATTGTGAGCTGCCATGTGGGTGCTGGTAACTGAACCAAAGTCCCCTGAAAGAACAGCTTGTGCTCTCAATTTATGATCCATCTCTTCAGTCCCATAATGCCTATTTCTTGATGGTCACAAATATATCCACATGTAATTATGTTTCCATATGTGATTTTTGCACATTTTTGTATCATTTTCAATTCTTTCTTTTTCGGGGGCAGTTGGTGGAGGCTGTATTCTTCATCTTCAACACAAATCATTCTGAGGACCTCTACATTCGGAGTAATTTGGTGATAACAAAGTAACACTTTCATGTTTCATTTCAGATGACAGTATAAAGACAAAATGTTTATGTTGGTCTTAGTTTTTCACATGTGTATTTGAAATCATTTAAATTGCTAATATAGTGATGTTTGTATATTTGTCTCTACCTGTGTCTGATCTGATGAGAGAGTGTTGAGGTTTGCTCATTTAAGTGTTGAAATATTAACTCACATTTTTCTTTCTGCTGACAGATGATCTGCTCTTCCCTGGGTCTTTACTCCCCCCCCCCCCCCGCCCAAACACATCTCTGAATAGTGGCAGTTGGGCATTTGCTTAACAGGGTTTTGATTTTGTGTTTATTTTTGGTCAAAATCAAACATAAACTCCAAATTTTCCTGTATGTAAATACTAATTAGCTGGAGCTCATGAGGCACATGCCAGGGAATGTTCTGCAGAAGTGCTGGCGCTACAGTGGGCCCCAAGAGGACTGCCGCACTCAGGCCTGCTCTAGTGTGTTCCTGCATCTTTTCTTCATAGACTTGGCCACACGTTTTTAATTTCTGGAAGTCTGATATTTCACTGAGTTTTATTTGTCCTTTAGCAACATTGGTAAAATTAGGCATATTTTGTCTATGATTTGAGATTTTAGAGCTTTTTCTAAGGTAAAGTTCTTTATTATTAGTAGTAGTAGTATTAATTTCAATAGTTTTATAATATTATAGACAATGTTTGCTCAATCACTGGTTTTGAAAATAGATTTTCTAACGCTATTGTTTGTTTATTGCAAATGTGTGCTTCATTAAGGGTTACACCTGCCATATATGTGTATATGCATATATATATATATATATATATGTATGAATGTGTAAATATGTAATTATGGGAGTATCATTTTAGCTACATTTTTTTGCCTTTTCCCATTGGTTCTGTCTTTTGTTTTAACTAAGTGAATAATTTACATAGCATTTGTATTTTGCCTGTGATTTTAGTTGAGGGTAAATCTTTTATTTTTGAAGAGTCACACTAGTGTATTTAACAATTGATTTCTTCTTTACTGATCTAAATATCTATGCATCTACATATATATGCATGTGTCTAGTAGGATGAAATCCATTGATTTAAGTACTATCAGCTCTGTAATTGTGCACTCCCTCTATGTTCGTAAGCATATTCCTCTACTTCATGATTTTTATTGCCTATTCATTGGCGAGAATACTTCTTGTGAATAGCAGCCTATTCTATCCTGTTCTAGCTGAAGTCTGGTTGAGATTCTGTCTGT
Source organism: Acomys minous (assembly GCF_964271855.1). NCBI lineage: Eukaryota > Metazoa > Chordata > Mammalia > Rodentia > Muridae > Acomys > Acomys minous. Next base: position 45,560,614 of record NC_140496.1, on the reverse strand, counting down.
AATTCTGTTACATGTACTTATTAAGTCAAGGGAGATTTTCATTTTATAACACCACTTCTTAAGTCCTTACCTACTTGGTGCTGATAATATTTGATAATCCTAATCTAGTTGTTTGGCTGTCTGCACTGATATTGTCATTTACTAAGTTTCTTTGTCTTTTGTAACATTTACTTTAATGCGTATTATTGCTACAGACAGTAAAATGACAACTATTTATCAAGTTTCTAGGTAAGATTTTATAGCCATTATTTCTCCTACTTTTTATCTTGGTTCAATTTTTAATTTTCTTTCATCTATTCTTTACTTTCTTCTTACAAATTCTATTGCTTTTACATAAATTCTGTATCTTTTCATCAAATACTGTTTTTTCCCTTACCCTTTCTAGCATCATTTCAGATTTTACTCTTGAGTTTCTAAAGTAATTGATCTGCCAACACATCATTTTGGTCCTTGGTGATGAGAGTCCACTCCTTTTTTTTCCCCAGTGAAATCAGTAGTTCAGAGTGAAGTTATTTTGCTATCCCCACGTGCACTGAACTGAAGGTCAAAAACATTTGGCATTCCTCAAATGTTACACCTTCAGATAATTTTCTCCCTCTGGCTTTCCTCTTATGGTGGCAGTTAATGACCTAAAATGTGTTTTTTATGTTGTGTTGTTTTGTTTTATTGTTGTATCATATTATCATTTACCTTTTTGACCCCACGGGAAAATGTAAATAAGGGATTTTTGAGCAACACCTGTAGGGTCCTGATGGGTCAGAGATAAGGAGCATAAGTTGGGAAGTGTGAAAGTGCCGCTTGCATTCTCTGTTGGCAGCTCCTGGAGGTCCAGCCTTTCCCTCTGTGGAGGCTGAGAGGTTGGGCACTGTGTTTTAAAGATTGTCATTAATTATGTCAGATATGAAGGCAAGCATAATACAATCTTCCCAATTAAGAGTAAATTGTTTTAATTTTTACATTTGATTTTATTTAGTACATAATTACTTATGTGTGTGTGTGTGTGTGTGTGTGTGTGTGTGTGTGTGTGTGTATAAACAAGCATGTGGAACTCAAAGGACAATTTGAAGGAATTGATTCCCTCATTGCAGATAGTGACTCTACGTCTTCGTCTTCTTCTTGCATTGGGCCAGGCAATTGTCATTCTCTTATCTGGTTCTGTGCATTTGATATTTCAAACACTTTGCATTAGTGGAATCATTCAGTATTTGTCCTTCAGTGACTAGCCCATTTATTTATTAAAATGTTCCCAAGTTCCACACCGTTTCTTGGCAGAATGCATTTTTTGCCGAGGGTCTTGAAATGTTAGCGCAACTGTGGTCACTGAAACATTGTTTCTCAGCGCCAAGATGAGGAGATGATCTAAATGGCCCTTGCTAATGAATCAATAAGGAAAATATGGTTCATTCACACAGTAAGATATTACCCGAGCTTTGAAATAAGGTATATCTCACTGCTCAAAGTCAAGGGGAAGAATACTGGGTTTTTAACAACAACAACAATTCAGGCTTATAAAACTGGCAGCAACTTGACAGAGATTTAGGATACCAATTATGTGCAGTAGCAGTGGTTGCTGGACAGACCTCTTAGTTACACTGATTCTGGGCCTCTGGTCTCAGGGACAGAGACACCTGGTCCACCGGATGGATTTACTCTACACCAAGGTGTCTGGGAGGCCATGCCGTTCACTAGGTATGCCTGCTGCAGGTGTGTAGGGGACCATGCTATTCACCAGGTATGCCTGCTGCAGGTGTGTAGGGGACCATGCTCTTCACCAGGTAGGCCTGCTGCAGGTATGTAGGGGACCACACCGTTCACTAGGTAGGCCCACTCCAGAATTGTTTGATTTCACGTGTGATGTTTACCCTCAGGTTCTAATGAAGTCTTTGAGAATCTTGCTTGGATACTGTCTTTGGGAAGAAAACTTCTTGACTTTGCTGGTTAATGATGGATTTACATCCTGCTTTGACTCAGGATAGAAAAATAAAAATGGAGCTTGCTGGGGTGGGACACTTCAGTTTACTTCAGTGTATTTCCAGAATCCTTCTCCCCTCCTCTTAATACTTACCTAAGGCTACAGAGAAGTTCACTGGGGAAAAATAAGTAAACTTATTATTATTATTATTATTATTATTATTATTATTATTATTATTATTAATTGTTACTCATTTATTACAGTACAGCAGAATTAGGATGTAAGTAACTTTCCAAGAGCTTGGAACATTTCATCTTTTTTTTTTCACTTTCCTTTCTTGATTGATTCTTCTTTTTTAAAAAATTCCATTTTCCTTTGTATAAAAGGAAGGGTACTATGGTAATCATTGTTTCAACAATGATCAATCCCTTTCGGGTAATGGATGACCGCATTCTTAGGAAAATGCTGTTTTAGTGATATGTTGGGACAGTTGCATATTTAGTGTTCTGGTTAGAAGAAATGCCCTTTCTTACTCAGCATGGGTAAAATATAGCTTGTAAATACAATCACTTGGAAAAAGCAAAATTATCTCATAGCCTAAATAACATTGTGAAATCTTAATTAACTTTCATTTGGTTTCCAAGAACGCAGAATATAGGTCATGTGCACACTTAGCATGATCTTAATTTAACTTACATTTTATACTGATTGGGTTTTTTGTTAAACTCTTTTTTAATCAGTTAGGATATGCTGATCTCTTGTTCTTTGATTTGTTATTGTGGATTTGCATGTGTGAGGTATCAGTTAAAAATGATATATTTGTGAGTCATGGATTGTTTCTTGATTTGTCAAAAACACTACCACTGTAGTTCTTCTTTGATCTCGGAGCTCTGGTAGTACTCTCCAGGCAGCTTGCATGATAAAACAGAATAGATTATTTTTTTCTACCTTCCCTGTTATTAAGACTCCCTCTCTCTCTCTCTCTCTCTCTCTCTCTCTCTCTCTCTCTCTCCCTCTCTCTCTCTCTCTCTCTCTCTCTTTCTCTCTCTCCTCTCTCGTGTGTGTGTGTGTGTGTGTGTGTGTGTGTGTGTGTGTGTGTGCACATTAGTGCATGTGTCCTTGAAGGCCAGAGGCACTGGATCTTCCTGGAGCTAGGATTGCAGGTGGTTGGGAGACACCTGATGTGTTGACTGAAAACCATTCTTGGGTTCTCTGGAAAATCAGTGCCCACTCTTAGCCATTGGACCATGTTCTCATCTTCTTTTCTTTTATTCTTGAGGATCTAAGAATAGTTAGCTAACAGGAATAGTGGAATACTTTATGCCTAATCCAGCTTCAAAGATCCTGATCATCAGTTTTTTACAAGATTCAAAAAAAGTCTTTCAAAGTAACTTCTGGAGATGCTTTTTGACAATTTGGATAGTTGCAATCCTCTTTTAAAACCAGATGCTAAATATTTTGAGTCACTACATTTGTCTCTTTGTTTAACTATTCAGACTCATACCATATCTGCCGTATTCAAATAGTAAATTATGGAGTTTGTCTTCTAAACTGGAGCATTTCAAATAAACATCTATTTGAGTAAGACTTTCTGAATGTGTAGGTCCTTTGTAACAAAAGTTTATGCTCCCTCAGAATCACAGCATCCTCTAGTTGTTGAGGCAGCGACACAGTTTTTTGTGTCAGTTTGTTCTACAGGAAGTGGCTTTTGCCTTCATAAGAATGATGTCATCAGTGAAGGCTGACACAACTGAGCTGTGAGCATTGTTTTATTTCCCTTAGGGAGTCACACACAAAAAATTACTAAACACACACACACACGCACGCACGCACGCACGCACACACACACACACACACACACACACACACACACACACACACACACACGCTCTAAGATAAAATAAGCTGGCAATGGCAGGATTTCAGGTTTCCTTAAAGGCAAGGATAGAATGCCTAAATTAAGTAAGCTTAACATGAACCTTGAATGGAGTTTTGTTTGGTTTTTAGTTGTAATTACCTTAACAATTTTCTGTGCCAAATAAGGTACAGATTACACAGCTGCCAATCGGCATCTATTTAATCATTATTTGAATGTATTTTCATTTTCCTAAAGACCCCTAGTGGGTAGACATGCATTGAGAACCCTTAAACTGCAGCATACTTGTCTTTGGCACTGCGCCAAGAATTATGTGGTTTCTTGTGCAAGGACTCCAGTGGTGGTGGTCTATAGTGATGTTGGGGGGCAACTCCAGGAAGATATCCTTGTTTTAGGATCATTTTGAAAAGTAAGTTACTGAAATTAAATGCAGACAGGATTTATACTGGTTTAAGTGTAGAGTTGTTCACAGGCAATAGAACACCTGCCCTAAGTGCATTCAAAGTTAAGAAAGGAAATGAAGGCATTATGCCCAGTGACTGGTTTGCCAAATTTGAAGCCATCTCCATAAGGAGGTTCTTTGGTACTTGTTCATCATCTTCTTGAGGTAGGCTAGGTATTGGCAGGAGTTAACCTGTCTATTTGTCAAAGAATCTTTAAAATATTAAAAGCATCTTTAAATGCCATATTCTGTAGGTCTCTGAAGCCTTTGAAGACCTTAGTTCACTATTTTACCTTACCTATCTATAGAACCATATCTATCTGTTAAACATAGGATGTGTATTCTTGTGATAAAAATTGGCTGGTAGTTGACATGACCATGTTTTGATCAATTAACAATTAGCTTGTATTACTTAAAATGAACAAGCTTGGATACAGGCAGAGTTGACAGCCAAACTCTGCAAAAATAGGGTAAGCAAGTCCACAATAGTTTCTGCCTCACAAATATGTCTGTCAGACATTTTGGGCCAGAAGGCTGAAGATGATGCTCCAACATTATAGAGAGTTTTGTGTGACTGTTCAGGCAGCAAACTGTCTCCGTCTTTTTGTTGTTGTTGTTGCTGCTGCTGCTGTTGTTGTTGGGGTTTTTGTTTGTTTTCTCATTTTGGAAGCTGCTAACCTGCACTTCCGCTTCACTCAGGTAATTAAGTTTTATTCCTTCTCAAGTCTTTGATGGGGTTGGAGAACAGATAGTTTAGTTTTACAATTAAGCTTAATTGTTTAGGGGTTAAGATGTTTTTTGGTCTAGATAGATGTTTTATTTTATTTTATTTTCCTCCTTTATTAATTTATTCTTGTTACATCTCAATGGTTATCCCCTCCCTTGTATCCTCCCATTCTTCCCTCCCTCCCATTTTCCCCTTATTCCCCTCCCCTATGACTGTTCCTGAGGGGGATTACCTCCCCCTGTATATGCTCATAGAGTATCAAGTCTCTTCTTGGTAACCTGCTGTCCTTCCTCTGAGTGCCACCAGGTCACCCCTCCAGGGGACATGGTCAAAGGTGAGGCACCAGAGTATGTGAGAAAGTAATATCCCACTCTCCACTCTACTGTGGGAGTGTTCTATCCATTGGCTAGATCTGGGTAGAGGTTTAAGGTTTACCGCCTGTATTGTCCTTGGCTGGTGCCTTAGTTTGAGCGGGACCTCTGGACCCAAATCTGCCTATCATAATGTTCTACTTGTAGGCTTCTAGGACCCTCTGGATCCTTCTACTTTGCCATTCTCCCATGATTCTCTCATCTAGAGTCCCACTAGAATGTCCTCCCTTCTGTCTCAGTTTCCTGGTAAGTGAAGGCTTTCGTGGGACATGCCCCTTGGGCTAATATGCAGATATAAGTGAGTATATACCATTTGAGTCTTTCTGCTTCTGGGTTAACTCACTCATTATGATCATTTCTAGCTCAATCCATTTATCCACAAATTTCGGGAATTGCTTGTTTTTAATAGCTGAATAGTATTCCATAGTGTATATGTACCACAGTTTCTTTATCCATTCTTCTATTGAGGGACATTTAGGCTGTTTCCATGTTCTGGCTATTATGAATAAGGCTGCTATGAACATGGTTGAGCAAATTTTCTTGCTGTGTGCTGGAGCATCTTCTGGGTATATTCCAAGGAGTGGAATAGCTGGGTCTTGAGGAAGCCCTATTCCCATTTTTCTGAGATAGCACCAGATAGATTTCCAAAGTGGTTGTACTAGTTTGCATTCCCACCAGCAATGAAGGAGTGTTCCTCACTCCCCACATCCTCGCCAGCATGTGGTGTCGCTTGAATTTTTGATCTTAGCCATCCTGATGGGTGTAAGATGGAATCTCAGCGTTGTTTTGATTTGCATTTCCCTCATGATTAAGGAGGTTGAGCATTTCTTTAAGTGTTTCTCAGCCATTTGATATTCCTCTGTTGCGAATTCTCTGTTTAGTTCCAAGCCCCATTTCTCAATTGGGTTATTTGGTTTGGTGGTGTTTAATTTCTTGAGTTCTTTATATATTTTGGATATTAGACCTTTGTCAGATGTAGGGTTGGTGAAGATCTTTTCCCAGTTTGTAGGCTGCTGCTTTGTTCTCTTGACAGTGTCTCCTGCCTTACAGAAGCTTCTCAGCCTCATGAGGTCCCATTTATTAATTGTTGACATTAATGTCTGGGCTGTTGGTGTTCTGTTCAGGAAGTTGTCTCCTGTGCCAATATGTTCCAGGCTCTTCCCCACTTTTTCTTCTAAGTGACTTAGTGTCTCTGGTTTTATGTTGAGGTCTTTAATCCACTTGGATTTGAGTTTTGTACAAGGTGACAAATATGGGTCCAGTTGCATTTTTTTACACATAGACATCCAGTTAGACCAGCACCACTTGTTGAAGATGCTATCCCTTTTCCATCGAATGGATTTGGCTTCTTTGTCGAAAATCAAGTGACCATATGTGTGTGGATTCATATCTGGGTCTTGGATTCGATTCCACTGATCAACCAACCTGTTGCTGTGCCAGTACCATGCTGTTTTAATTACTATTGCTTTATAGTGCAGTTTGAGATCAGGTATGGAGACTCCTCCAGAGCACCTTTTATTGTACAAGATTGTTTTAGCTATTCTGGGTTTTTTGTTTTTCCATATGAAGTTCAGAATTGAACTTTCAATGTCTTTAAAAAATTGTGTAGGTATTTTGATAGGGAATGGATTGAATCTGTAGATTGCTTTTGGTAGGATGGCCATTTTTATTATGTTAATTCTCCCACCATGAGCAAGGAAGATCATTCCATCTTCTCATGTCATCTTCAATCTCTTTCTTTAGAGTTTTGAAATTTTTTTCAAACAAGTCCTTCACTTGCTTAGTTAGAGTAACTCCTAAGTACGTTATATTGCTTGTGGCTAATGTGAAGGGTGTAGTTTTCCTAATTTCTTCCTCTGCAAGCTTGTCAGTTGTGTATAGGAAGGCTACAGACTTTTTTGAGTTAATTTTGTATCCAGCCAATTTGCTGAAGGTGTTTATCAGCTGTAGGAGTTCTCTGGTGGAATTTTGAGGGTCACTTATGTAGACTATCATATCATCTGCAAATAGGGATAATTTGACTTCCTCCTTTCCCATTTGAATACCCTTGATCTCCTTTTGTTGTCTTCTTGCTCTGGCTAGAACTTCGAGTACTATATTGAAGAGATATGAAGAGAGTGGGCAGCCTTGCCTTGTTCCTGATTTTAGAGGAATTTCCTTAAGTATCTCACCATTTACTTTGATTTTGGCTATTGGCTTCCTATATATAGCCTTTATTATGTTGAGGAAAGTGCCTTGTATTCCCGATCTCTCTAAAACTTTAAACATGAATGGGTATTGGATTTTATCAAATGCTTTCTCTGCATCTAAAGAGATGATCATGTGGTTTTTTATTTTCAGTTTGTTTATGTGGTGGATTACATTGATGGATTTCCGTATATTAAACCATCCCTGCATGCCTGGAATGAAGCCTACTTGGTCATGATGTATGATATCTCTGATGTGCTCTTGTATTCGTTTTGCAAGTATTTTATTTAGTATTTTTGCATCGATGTTCATCAGAGAAATTGGTCTGAAATTCTCTTTCTTTGTTGAGTCTTTGTGAGGTTTAGGTATCAATGAGACTATGGCCTCATAGAATGAATTTGGTAATGTTCCATCCCTTTCTATCTTTTGGAGTAGCTTGAAGAGTATCGGTATTAGCTCGCCCTTGAAGGTCTGGTAGAATTCTGCACTGAAACCATCTGGCCCTGGGCTTTTTTTGGTTGGGAGACTATCAATGATTACTTCAATTTCTGTAGGGGAAATGGGACTATTTAGCTTGTTTATCTGTTCTTCACTCAACTCTGGCAAGTGAAATTGATCAAGAAAATCGTCCATTTCCCTTAGATTTTCAAATTTTGTGGCATATATGCCTTCAAAGTAGGATCTTATGATTCTTTGTATTTCTTCAGTGTCTGTTGTTATGTCTCCCTTTTCATTTCTGATTTTGTTGATTTCAATACTGTCTCTCTGCCTTTTAGTTAGTTTGGCTAATGGTCTGTCTATCTTGTTGACTTTCTCAAAGAACCAGCTCTTGGTTTTGTTGATTCTTTGGACCGTTTTCTTAGTGTCTAATTTGTTAATTTCACCCCTGAGTTTGATTATTTCCAGACGTCTACTCTTTTTGGGTGTTTCTGCTTCTTTTTTTTCTAGGGCTTCCAGTTGTGTCGTTAAGGTGTTTATGTGCGATGCTTCCATTTTCTTTTTAAAGGCACTTAGTGCTATGAATTTTCCTCTTAGCACTGCTTTCAATGTATCCCACAAATTTGGGTATGTTGTTCCTTCATTTTCATTGAACTTCAGAAACTCCTTGATTTCTTTCTTTATTTCTTCCCTGACCCAGGTGTCATTTAGCAGAGAGTTGTTTAGTTTCCACATACGTGTAGGCTTTTTGTTATTTCTGTTGTTGTTGAATTGCAGCCTAAGCCCATGATGATCTGATAGGATACAAGGTATTATTTCAATCCTCTTGTATCTGTTGAGGCTTTCTTTGTGAACTACGATGTGATCAATATTGGAGAAGGTTCCATGGGGTGCAGAGAAGAAGGTATATTCTTTCTTGTTTGGGTGAAAGGTTCTATAGATATCTGTTAGATCCATTTGACCCATGGCATTGGTTAATGATGTTATTTCTCGGCTTAGTTTCTGTTTCAATGACTTGTCCTTCAGTGAGAGTGGGGTGTTGAAGTCTCCCACTATTATTGAGTGGGTATCTATGTGTGGTTTAAGCCTTTTTAGCAGATCTTTTACAAATGTGGGTGCCCTTGTATTGGGAGCATAGATGTTCAGAATTGTGATGTCATCTTGGTTGACTTTACCTTTGATGAGTATGAAGTGTCCATGCTCATCCCTTTTGATTAATCTTGGTTGAAAGTCTATTTTGTTCGATATTAAAATGGCTACACCTGCTTGCTTCTTGTGACCATTTGCTTGGAATATTTTTTTCCAACCTTTTATCCTGAGGCAATGCCTATCATTATGCGTGAGATGTGTTTCTTTGATGCAGAAGAAGGTTGGATCCTGTTTATGCACCCATTCAGTTAGTCTGTGTCTTTTTATTGGAGAATTGAGACCATTGATGTTGAGAGATATTAATGACCAGTTACTATTAAGAGTCTTAATTTTGATGTTGGTTCCAGTCGAGCGTTTGTGTAGTTGTGTTTTTGCCATGGTATAGTTATCTATTTCTTGAGTAGTTTTAGTTGTAGCTTGACCCTTTGGGATGGAGTTTTCCTTCTAGTACCTTCTGTAAAGCTGGATTTGTGGATAGGTACTGTTTGAATTTGGTTTTGTCATGGAATATTTTGTTTTCTCCATCAATGGTTATTGATAGTTTTGCTAGGTAAAGTAGTCTGGCCTGGCATCTGTGGTCTCTTACGGTTTGCAGGATCTCTGTCCAGGCCCTTCTGGCTTTGATGGTCTCTGCTGAGAAGTCGGGTGTAATTCTGATAGGTTTGCCATTAAATGTTATTTGGCCCTTTTCCCTTGCAGCTTTTAATATTTTTTCTTTGTTCTGTATGTTTTGTGTTTTGATTATTATGTGACGGGCAGTTTTTCTTTTCTGGTCAATTCTATTTGGTGTTCTGTATGCCTCTTGTATGTTTATAGGCATCTCTGTCTTTAGATTGGGGAAATTTTCTTCTATGATTTTGTTGAGTATAGTTTCTGGGCCTTGGAGTCTGATATCTTCTCTTTCTTCAATGCCTATTATCCTCAGATTTCTTCTTTTCATAGTGTCCTTAATTTCTTGAATGTTTTGTGTCAGGAGTTTTCCAGATTTGGCATTTTCTTTAATGGTTGCTTCAAGTTCTGTGATTGTATCTTCTAGACTTGAGATTTGTTCTTCCATCTCTTGGGTTCTGTTAGAAAAGCTGAGCACTGTGTCATTCGCCTTCTTCTCTGAGGCCTCACATTCTCGTTTTTCTTCTGTCTGTGTGTTTATCATTGAATCCATTTTCATCTTCATATCTTGAACAGATTTTTTTATTTCTTTCATCTGGTTGTTTACATTTTCCTGAAAAATTTCCAGTTCCACTCTATGTGCTTCTTTTATGTCTCGCACCTACTTGGCTGCGTTTTCCTGCATCTGATTTTGAATTTTATTTGTTTCCTCCTTTATCATCCTCATTACCAAGGATTTGAGGTCAATTTCTTGTGTTTCCGTTGTATTTGAGTTCTCTGGGTTGTTTTCTTTGGGATAGCTGGGAACTGGAGATGCCATGTTGTTTGGGGGTTTTTGCGCATGCTTTTACGCTGTCCTTTAGACATCTTGCCATCGCTGCTTTTGTTGGGTAACTTCCAGAGTTGGGTGGAGGGAGTCTGATGGTAGATTCACTTGTTTTCTCACGATTTCCGTAGGCTGAAAGCCCTGATACTTCACTGGTGTGGATGTCAGGAGGTTAGCCCTGTCGTTTTGGGCTCTCACAGCCAGTGATCCTCAGCTCCCCTTTGCTGTGGGTCCTGCAATCGTTCTGGGTCTCTGAATGAGCGTTGGATCAGGCCAAGGTATCCACAGCCTTTTGGGTTCCCTGCCAAGTCCAGCCAGGGATACTGGGCCCGAACCACGCTTGAGCTCAGCTAGTTTCTCAGGGCCTGAACTGTCTGCCACAGCAGGAGAACTGCGACTGCACTGAGCAAGCACCTAGGGTAGAACTGAGTGCTCCACCCAGCCTGTGTCACAGCAGGAAAACTGCGGCTGGGCTGAGCAAGTGCCTAGGGTGGAACTGAGTTCTCCGCCCAGCTTGCGTCACAGCAGGGAAACTGTGACTGCGCTGAGCAAGCGCCTAGGGTGGATCTGAGCGCTCTGCCCAGCTTGCGTCACAGCAGGGGAGCTGTGCCTGAGGCAGAATTGCTTGCTGAGATGAGCCAGCTTCTCCACAGCACAGCTCACTGAGCAAACCCAGGACTCTGGGGCTGAACTGTCTGCTGAGTCCAGTTTGGGTCTCAAGGCACCACACGACCCAAATCCTGTCCAGACTCCCCTCTCCCGCAGCAACTCCCACCATCCACCACACCAATCGCCTCCACTGGAAGGCTCTGAGCTGCAAACCTCAGCCACCGCCGCTGGTGCTGCTGGAGCCACTGCTGCCGCTGGTGCCACTGGTGGCACTGCTGTCTCTGCCGCTGCTGCTCTGATCTGAGAAAGTCCTCGCTCCTCCCATGTGCAGGGGCAAGCAGGTCCTCCGCACCCTGGTCCCTCCGAACCGTGGAGCACTTCTGCTGCCGTGGTGTGGTGACCTTGGTGTTCCTGGCTCAGAAATCTGTGCAATTCTCTGAATTGTTCACTGGAGCTTTCAAACACGGTCCACACTGCTCGCCGCCATCTTGGATCTCTCCTAGATAGATGTTTTAAATTGAGAGAGATGAGATATGATAGATATTGATTCTCATTCAGAAATTTAGAATCACCACAATAGGAAAGATGTTTTCTACAAGGTTGCCAAATACGATTAGCAAAAATACCATAAATATAACGTTCATATAGTCCCTGATTGTTTCATGGTTCTTCTTGCTGTATGCAATTTTTAAATTCCTATGTAATAATATAAACGTATATACCAAAAAAATCTTTAGAAAAAATGTTAAGAAAGGATTAAACACTGGAATATTTTGAGGATTTTTTTTCCTTCTAAGCCTTGGAGTTCATGATCTTTTTTTAAGACTGGGGTCTTGATCACTACCTTATATAGCTTTGATTCCTTTGCACTTTTTAGTGTATTCTCCTGACGTGTGAACATATTAGACTGAGGATTGTTTTTTTCTGTACAGAGAGGAAAACACTTTGGACTTAGTGTATTTCCCATTGGCTTGGCACTTACAGCATAGCTGTACTGGCAGAGGTTGGTTTCCTGTGACATCACCTAGAACTGCAGTAATAGGATGCCATGTAATTCATAAAGCACCAGGTAAGCAGAGCAGGCTCACATCAGAATAACTGAGAAGCTGCAGAAGCAATTATGCACATGTGGCTTTTCCTGGGGCTCAAAGGGGAGCAAGAACAAAAGGAAACTATTTCTTCCCACAAGGTCCTTCCACTTGCTAATTAGATCTGAGTTACAGAGATCTCTGCTTTTCTTCTTCCTCTTTATTAAAAAACAAAAACAAAAAACGATTTCTACTTTGTAATTCTGTGTGCCCACAGAGTGCCATTAGGGGTTGGTTCTTGCTAGTTTGTTTTATCAGTACCACACTTAACATGATGTTTCACACAATGACATCAAGTTCTGAAGGGCAGGGCTATTGATTAGAAATTCACTTCTATAATAAGATTAGTGCAGTTATTTAATTTTAATTATCTAATTTAAAGGGGTGGAGGTATGAGTCCTTCAAAGTCACTTATATCTGTTTGACATAGCTACCATTAAAAGACAAAGAAAAAATGCACAACAATACATTTGCTGCACACATGACAGAGGTTTCCTCTTTATTCCATCGAAGGCTTAAGTAGAACAATAGGAAAACAATGCCCTAATAGAGAAGTGGGATTAAAAATGAAAACGCTCAAAGAAACAGTGACATTAAAAATTAGAGCTCATTAAACGCATGTGAATGCAAACTCTCCCATGCCCATACTGGAAATGCAAATGAGAAACCTACTTTGGAAACATGTTTCATAATAAATAGTCAAGTGTGCATGTGTTTACCTCATGATCAGCAATTCTGCTAGTAAACAGAGCTAGTAGAACTGTATTCACATATTCACAAATATATTTATAGGGATGTTTATTCATTATAGCTAGCAAGTGGGAGTTGTCACAGTAGAATTCAGAAATACCAAATAATTCTCAAGGTTAACTAAAGAAGAATGAGAATGGATAGGTAAAGATGTGTGTGAATAGGTAGTAAAAGAAAAGAAGGAAGGAAGGAAGGACGAAAGAAGGGAGGGAAGGAATATTTGGCTAAGTTTTAGAAAATCTTGTATAAAAGCACTATTTTCTTTGTGGCTAACCAAGGAACGTTGATCTCTGAGATGTTTACATAAAGTCAGATTTGGGAAAACAGAGTTAAAGGAGTCATGTTTCTGGAGTTTGGAAATACAGATGCTCAGTCTAAAAGCTGAATCTCTAAAAGCTCATTTGATCACTCGCTTGTTTTGTTTGTTTGTATGCGAACATTTCCACCACAGCAAAGTGATCTTGAAATGTTTAACTGAAGGCCGGAAACATGCCTGGATTCTGGGGGCTTTGTTCTCTTCTCCAAGCTCTCTAGCCCAAGATCAAAGACTCCTTCATCAAAGCAACTTCATATCTCTCTTGATGCTTGGTTAAAAAATTTATTGCTGTGAGCCTTCGATGGAGGCTGTTTTCATCCCCTATAAAAGAGCAGAGCAATCTCTTAAGCCCACGTGGGACAGAGATTGGCTAGTGATGGTCCGGTACCTTCTTCAGTGCCCTGGATGACAAAGCAGTATGCCAGTAGCTTCAGCTTCCATTTCCTTAAACACCCGTTACCAAAGCAGAGACCCAGTGATAACCGTTAACTCGATGCAGGACCTGTAACAGCAACTGTTTCTATAACGTCAGAACCAAAACTTGTTGATAGCTAGTTCATTGCTTAGGAATGTTTTATTTCATGTGACTTCATGCTATCTGTTGCTTACATGGCATTTTACCAAATACTCTATAATCTAGGGGGAGGTATTTGTGAACTATGACCCTTTTTAGGTCTAGTGTTTTCTTACTAAAGGGAGCAACAAGAGATGGTGACTGGACCTCGTGTTTCCAACTTAATATAGGCTACACACAAGGTTTCCTAGCTTTCCGAAAATGGATAATTTTGTGACATATGTACATATGGTTTTTTCTAGGATGTATTTCAGTTGTGTTAATAAAATGTGAATATCTTAATTCCTCAAAACACATTCTCTTTCCTTGGTGCCTTAGGAATCATTCAGTAATAAATATATGCATAATGTTGATTTCACCTTACTCATGTTTGCTTCCTCCACAGCTTCTGATGCAGAATTGACAGGGCTGGGTCACTAGAATTCGACTGTGTGGCAGCCCTCTGTTGTGTCTCCTGACTGTATCTTGTGTTGTTTTCTGAACGTTGCCTCTGCATCCTGGGGCCAGGACTTCAGGAGTCTTCCTGCCTGCACAGGATTTTCTAAGCCTGTTTAAAAATCTAAGTATTCTTATGACTCAGTGATATGATCAGCGGATATCACAAGAAAGGACGTGTGTTCAGATATTTTGAATTCTTTCATGATGCACAACAGGCTCTGCTCCTTATCAAATGCCCCATCTCCAAGGCTCACATTCCCAAGATTTTCAAAGGTAGTCCAAAGACCACTTGGTTCAACACACACCCCTTTCTAATGAATTCATAATAACTGCTGAGTTCCACAAACACATCACCTTTCTAGCATTAAGTTTGCTTTAATGTCCTAACAGCATAAGTCTTTATTTGATTTGATATAGAAAAAAAATCTAAGTTTCTACCTAAAAATATCTAGTGCCACAAATCTAACTGCCGTTCACCATACTAGGCACATTGCAGTGCTAGGTACCTAGTGGAACACTTTAGAGCAGCACATCGGGTTCTATTCTCATTGTCACAGATCCATATGTGGGGTCACATTACTCACAAAGTCGCTGCGGTATTTTCGAATCGTCTGTTAACATGTTGTAGGACCCTTGCTGCACCTTCTGCCTACGCCCCATTGACTTTAGTTCTCATCCATATCATGAATAACCAAGATGCTTTATATGTTTCTTTACAATGTAGCCAATCATTTCTCACAAAGATGACATGATGATATAATGTCAGTAAAAAAGAGAGAGAGAGAGAGAATAACAGTCAAAGATAAAGACAAAACCTACAAGAAGTACATTATGATGGACAGATCTGGGCCTAGGGGTCCTGCTCAAACTATGGCACCAGCCAAGGACAATATGGGCAGTAAACTTTGAACCCCTACCCAGATCTAGCCAATGGACAGGGCATTCTTCACAGTTAAGCGGAGAGTGGGGACTGACTTTTACATGAATTCTGGAGCCCCATATTTGACCACGTCTCCTGGATGGGGAGGCCTGGTGGCACTCAGAGGAAGGATAGCAGGCTACCAAGAAGAGACTGGATATTCTATGAGCATATACAGGGGGAATAGCCGCCCCCAAGTCACAGCCATAGGAGAAGGGAGTAAGGGGAAAATGGGAGGGAGGGAGGAATGGGAGGGTAGAAGGGATGGGATAACAATTGAGATGTAATATGAATAAATTAATAAAATATATTTAAAAAACTGATAAAGCCAAAATAAACCAAACTTTCAGATTTTACTTTTGGTTTCTGATCCTCTTCCTCCCCATGTGGAGGGGTCCCTTGAAGCTTCAAAGTAGGGCTCTCAATGTACGTGAAGGCACCTCTCATTTGCGGCTAAGTGAATACTGTATATTCTGCCTGATAATTAGTTTCCTAGGTTCCGGTTCTAGTTTCTTTTCCTGTTGTAATAAAATTCTCTGATAAAAGCTGCTTAAAGAAGAAACAGTTTAGCCAAGCATGGTGGCATATGCCTTTAATCCCAGCACTCAGGAGGCAGAGGCAGGTGCATCTCTGTGAGTTCGAGGCCAGCCTGGTCTACAAAGCGAGTCCAGGACAGCCAGGGCTACACAGAGAAACCTTGTCTTGAAAAACCAAAGAAGAAGGAGAAGAAGGAGAAGGAGAAGGAGAAGGAGAAGGAGAGGAAGAGGGAGAAGGAGGAGAAGAAGAAGAAGAAGAAAAAGAAGAAGAAGAAGAAGAAGAAGAAGAAGAAGAAGAAGAAGAAGAAGAAGAAAAGAAGAAGAAGAAGAAACCGTTTATCTAGAACTCAATGCGAGGTTACAGCACATCACTGCATAGGAATCAAGATGGCACATCAACAGTCAGGAGCAAAGAATGATGGAGTAACCCATGACAGTATTCAGCTAACTTTCTCATTCTTGGGTACCCAGGCACCCCAAGCCTGGGAGATGGTGGCACCCACAGTTGGCGAGTCCTCATATATCAGCAAACATAGTCCTTTGTGGATCTCAGAGGCCCTCTCCCAGCTGATTCCAGACCCAAGCTGACAGTTTCCATTGATGTTCACACTTCGTTTTTGTGTCTTTCAGCACTTAAATCGTTTTCAGCTTCTCAGGGTCAGAGCAAATGTTTTCTTAATCCTCCTGGCTCTCTAAAGCAGTTCTGTTGGTCTCTAGCAGTTATCCCCTGCTGTTCTCACCCACCATGGACTGAGGCTCAGGATGCGATTAGACACTTCCCTTTGTTTCATCAATTGCTCCCATTTTCTCTCCTTTCTATAATGCAGACACTATTTGCTCCATCTGAAGAGCAAACCTTTCTAAAACTGCTTTCCAACAGTTTTACAATTCTTTGCCTTATGAAAGCTGCTAAACGAGAGATAGAAGAGCACTTCTACATTTACCAAATGCCTCTCATATTTGTGTTATATCTTCACCTCCTAAACCTTGACAGGTATTTTGTGAGTAAATCCACATTTAGTTAGGCCCACTGGGGCTTCAGCATTTACCCTCCTTGGGCTTCCATAGTTAGATGTTTTGCAGTCATAATTCTGAAAATATCTTGACTGTGTATAGGCTTAGATTTTCTACATCTACTTTATTTAGGGTTCTTAAACACTTCAACCTCACTTCTAATCCATTGACCAGAGAAAGGGGAGGAAAAAATGTTGATAGGAAAAAGGTGTTTTGGATCTGTTTAGATATAATTCCTTGGGACAATATCACTCTGAGTTGTAAAGATACCAGCAGTCCAGTCTAATATGCAACAACAAACAGTCACATGGATCTGTAATGGTGGCACAATCCAGAGGAAACCATAAGGTTCCTCTGAAACTAATTGAGTCAGTAGAAGTGGCCAGAATCAGCCAGAGTACCATGAGAAGTTATCTGGAACAATTCTTTCTGAAAAGCAAAGGTCAAAAAAAAAACCAGCAAAGACCAGCGAAGACCAGCAAAGACCAGCAAAGACCAGCGAAGACCAGCAAAGACCAGTGAAGACCAGCAAAGACCAGTGAAGACCAGTGAAGACCAGCAAAGCATTGCATGACAGGGTAGCAATGCAAAAGCCTTCTCCCCCTTTCCCTGGTGTTCTCTTTATACCCTTCTAAACATCACACACCCTCTCATGTGTCTGCTCCCAGCAAAATATCACATGCCTTCTTATAAGATCTCTTCCAGAAAAACATCACGTGACACAACTGAGTCTTCAGAGAGACCAAAAAGTTCCACTTCAAATGTGGCCTTTTAGGGCAATGATGCCCAACAGATCTGGATTTCTATAAAACAAAACAAAACAAAACAGAAGAAAATAAGCCTGGATTTGGAAGGAGTGCCCATCAGGTGTAAGTATCTACACCATGACAGATGTTAAGCTTCTTACTAAGATCTCATCAAGTGCATGATTGACAAGACATATGGCCCCCATCAGCTGGAAAGACCATACCAGCATAGCACAGTGATCCATGATGTCAGCATCCCCATGGACAACTATGAGCCACATAGAATAGAGTCCAATAGCATTTTGAAGCTTTAACACTGATGACCAGTTATATGGTTCTACAGCAAAATTCCAGTTTCTGGAATCTTTTACAACATTCTGGATCTTTGAGGCATGGTCTCCATGTTGGTCACTTTATAACTTCCACAAGCCTATATGTCAATAGCTTATTAGGGTCCTAGTCTTCAGGAGAAATCATGCATGGAGTTTAGAATTTGAAATTTAGAGTTGGAAAAGCCCACTTTTCCAACATGGAAACACAAAAAAGATGATAATGATGATACATTTTAAAAAAACACAATTTACTATAAAAATATTCTTTACCTGTTTACTTATTCACTAGATAAGTGTCAGTAACTCCCTTATGCATATAAAGATATTGTATAAGCAACTGAAAATTGATATTTTATATCAACCAAATGCCATATCGCAAGCCACTATATCATAATTTAATTCTAAAAGGAGATGAGGACAGCAGTCTTTCTGGCATAGATAAGGGACTTTCGCCAAGCTGATGAAGTGTAAGCAGGTCAAAGGTGATGCAGTGTTCACAGAGAAGATGTGAAAAGTGACAAAACAAGGCTGACTCAATGCAGAGCCCTGATGAAGACAGGAAAGTAGCAGCTGCTGAACACCCCGGGTGGACTTTTGTAGAGTGGTTATGTTTACTTACACGACCATGGAGACAATACTCTTGGGAAGAGGAGCTTTGCTTCTTCTGAGTCCCTGATACATGTTCTCTAAGACTTGTTAATAGCCTGGAGTCGTCATCTTCTGATTGTCCTTAGTCTTCATGTATCTCACAGGCAGCTTCATGAAAGCCCTTTGTGCACTTCATCATGGAAACACCCACAACTGGTTCAGAACTGGTACAGACAGTGCTGCCTGCCGTGGACCCATTGAGCATCATAAATGTACTGTGATGGGAGACGGACAGATGCTTCTCACAGATCCTTGTTCCTCTTCTAGAATAATGCATATCCTCATACCTCCAGTCCCTTAGCTGAAGTATTGGAAATATTCATTCCTGGACAGCAAAGGCTTGCTCTGCCTTCCCCCTCATCTCTCTGTTGGATGTACATACACAGGTGTCTAAGTGAACTTCTGCTGGCGTGGGCTTCTGGGCTTCTGGAGAATTTCATTAAAGAGATTCCCTCACCACCCTCTCTTTCCTTTTAAAGACCAAATTCGATTTATGAGTAAAGAGCTTAAGTGATTAAAATGTCATAGTTAACTAATACAAAAACTGTACTATCCCAGGTTACTGAAGAAATAAATACTGTTGAGTGAGTGGACCCAGGCCTGGGATTCACCCAGCTAGAGGACCACATGTGCTCCCATTGGTGACTATGCAAGGTTTCTCTAGTTTTAGGTTAGGGCTATTGTTATTTGAAAGCACGCAGAAGATGTGTCTGTTGGTTTTCAACCACAGAACAGGATCCACACCTGGGGTGATAATCAGAAAGACCATGACACTGGACTTCTGCTTGGCTGGCCCTTCCACTTATTGATTAAAAGGAAATTGGCAACTGAAATGAAATGATGTTGAACAATAGTTTATGGGCTTATATATGACATGACCAATGACTTAAGAGTCC
This sequence comes from Acomys minous, assembly GCF_964271855.1. NCBI lineage: Eukaryota > Metazoa > Chordata > Mammalia > Rodentia > Muridae > Acomys > Acomys minous. The sequence goes on along the minus strand of NC_140496.1, from coordinate 45,541,211 downwards.
TAAGCTATACTAGAAAATAAGCTATCACATTTTAAGCACCTTTAGGCCAGTTAAAGGTTTCAGTGGGTAAAGATATTTGACACCAAGTCTGATGATCTGAGTTTGATCTCTGAGACTCACAGGGTGCAAGGAGAAAATTGATTCTGCTAGTTGTCCCCTAACTTGTGTGTGTTTACTGTGGCACATATACCCAAACACACACACACACACACACACACACACACACACACACACACACACACACACACCAAATGCTATGAAAGTTTAGGGAAACGAGTATCAATTCATGTGGTTAGTCCTGGAGAGTCAATACATGGCTACTAGCTCAACATCTCAGCTCCTACCTTGCTAAAGCAACATCTACACTTTGACTTTATAGCTCATAGAATTGAGAAGAAAATACAAGGAGTGATAATCAATATCACTGTATTAACCACTTTCTTAGAGGTTTTTATTGCGCATGATCAATGACTTAAGACTTCTGATCTGTATCAGAAAATAAGGCATCCAAGTGAAGGTTCAATGGGTAAAGGTACTGTAGGTTTTGCTTTTAAAATCTGGCCAGCTGATTAAAAAAAAATAAAAATAGCAACGTTTTAGTTTCTTAAGTTCAAATCTTTGTATGCTATATTGGATTCCTTTTCTTTTAAGTTAGAACCCAGGGGCAGTAGAAACTTGTTTACTTCTCATGGATCAAAGAAATGATGAGTCTCAGATCTGAAGAGACAGAAGGGACGTGCCCCTGGTGTGGTGGCTCCCACCTCTGCTTTGGGTTAACAGGTTACCCAGGGATGCCATGGATTGATGTAGAGACAGGTGTCTGAGCATCTCCTGAACAGAGGAGCTGAGCTGGGATTTTAAGAACTGATTGATGTGTGTGTCTCAGCTGAGGAGGAGTAAAGAAGATCTGCAAATTACAAAAGCACAGTTCAGAGGTGTGTCTTGGCTCAGTGTTGAAAAACAACTGACTTTTGACAGTTTTTAATGTCTTCTGCATCCCAAACAAGCTAACCTCTTTCATTAATGTCACAACCCCTGGCTCAAAAGGAACAGATCCTTTTTAAAATTTTTTATTAAGTATTTTTATTATTTACATATAGCTTTTATATTATTACACACATATACAATAAGCTACCTACAGCAAGAATAACCATGACACAATCAGGAATTATATAAATGTTATATTTTTAGTGTTTTGGCTATTTGTATTTGACAGCCTTGAAGAAAACATCTTTCCTATCTTGGTGTGCCTAAAATTCTGAATGTAAATCATTATCTATCATATCTCATAATTATCAACTTAAAACATCAATATAGACTCAAAAAATCCCAATCCCTAAACAACCAAGCTTAATTGTAAAACTAAACTATCTGATCTTCAACCTAGCAGAGACTTGAGAAGGAATAAGATTAATTACCTGAATAAACAGGGGGTGCAAGTTAACAGCTTTCCAACGAGATGACTGAAACAGTTTGCTACGTGAGCAGTAACCGAAAACTCTCTATAATGTTGGAGCATCATCTTCAGTCTTTTGACCCTATACATCTGACAGACATATTTGTGAGGCAGGAACCATTGAGGACCTGCTTACTCTTTCTTGGCAGAGTTCAGCCATCAGCTCTGCCTGCATCCATGCTTGCCATTTTCTAGGCAGAATTCTGTCTGTGGTAGAAATGAAGACATTTTTTTCCCAGTGGCTTGTTTGATATATTTGAAGCCATCTCCACAACAAGGTTCTTTGATGTTTATCATCCTCTTTTAAGCTGGCTGGGTGTTGCCAGGAATTAACCTGTCTCACTGTCAATGAATCTTTAAAACAATAAGAACATTTTTAAATGCCATATTCTGTGTGTCTCTGAAGTTTTTGAAGACCTTATGTAACTATTTGCCTTATCTTTCTATAGAACCATATCTGTTGCAACTATGATGTATATTCTTGTGATTAAAATTGACTAGTAATTGATATGATCATGATTTGATCAACTGACAATTAACTTGTATAATTTACTTATCCTAAACAGCCTAAAATAGCACTTTCAAAGTATTGGATGTAAACCTTGGGTTATAAATGAGATATATGGATACAATACCTCATATTAGAGTAGAAATATATATATATATATAATGTGTGTGATGAGTAATCTTATATTTGAATTCTATACCACTGTATCTAAAGTTAAACTTATTTTGCATCTATGTAAAAAAGTCTATACCAGTGAATTAAAAATAACTTTGTGAGTGACAATTGTGTCATTAAGTTGAGGAGTAGATTCACTCACATACCTTTTGTTCTATCTTCCCTATATATTTCTATATTCCTCCTTCTTTCTTTTCAACCTCTATTTTGAACCCTACGAATGGAAGATAAAGGAAAAGAGACATTCCTTAGTCCAACCTTTTTTCTCTCCAAACAAGACCAATAATAACATAACCAACTCCCATTGAAAACAACCCTCTATATCACAGAAAGCAACCAAAAGCCTACCTGACTCCCTTAAAGGAAATGGGGCATCATTCTCTTAAGGTTTCTTCCAGCTGATTTGTGACTGATAATACCTTTGTAGGGACCCAAATAAAATTGGGGAAATGGTTAAACAAGCTAGGAATAGCATTTGCGGTCCAGTTTCTAAATGTCGTGAAATTCCAGGCTTAATTAGAGTCCTGCGTGTGACAGTCTGAAATGCTGGGCCAATTGAGATTGGAAGCTTTCTTCAAAGGTGGAGCAACAGATTCTTACTGAATCCAAGGAAATGAGGCACTGTCATAATCTAGGAACATTTGATAATAACTTAAGGCTTTAAAAGGATGTTTCTTCACCTATTATTAAGGCTTTAAAAGGATGTTTCTTCACCTATTAAGAAAAAACACTTATGTTTATTTTAGCTTAGATGAATCTTTTTCTTTTACCTTTCATTGACAATAGATTTTTCCCTCACATATTATATCCCAATTCGGTGTCTACTCTTCCCAGCTCCTCTGTACCTCTCCTCCAATCCAGTTCCACTTTCTTGTTGCCTCTCATTAAAAAAAATGAACAGACTTGTAAGGGATATTAATAAACTTAAATATAATAAAGTAAAACAACAACAGCAAAATCATACCAGAATTGGACAAAACAAGCAAATAGAAGAAGAGCTCAAGAGAAGGCATAAACAACAGAGACCCACTCTTTCATATCCTCAAGAATTCCATAAAAATACTAAACTGGAAGCCATCATACATACACAGATGGCATGGTACATGCCTGTGCAGGTCCTGTGCATATTGCCTCAGTATCTGTGAGTTTATATGAGCTTTAATCGTGCTGATTTAGAGAGCCTTGGACTTTGGTTTCCTCCATTCCATCTGACTCTTACAATCTTTCTGCTGCTTCCCCTGCAGAGTTCACTGAGCTCTGAGAGGAGGGATTTGACGGAGATGTTTACGGCTAAGTGTTCCAAATCTTCTCACACTCGGCTTCTGTGATTGTGGGTCTCTGTATCTGTTCTCCTCTGCTGCAGGAGGAAACTTCTCAGATGATGGCTGGGCAAAGCACTGGATCTATGATTATAGCAGAATGCCATCAGCAGTCATTTTATTGCTACTTTTTTGTTGTTCTTGTTTAACCTAAGAGTGAGTCTTTAGTCAAATCAGATACTGGTTTGTTGTTCCTATAAGCTTTGTGGCACCTGTTCTGCCCAGATTGCAAGGAATTCCCAAAACCACCAGGAGCCCAAAGTCATATGTAAAAGCAAAGAGCCTTTATTCTAGCATGCTGGAGTTGACCACTCAAGCAAAATTGTGAGGACCCCAAGGGGAACCAGCAGGCCTCTTTTAAAGGCCAGAAAGGGGAATTCCAAGGTGGGTTAGGTAATCTTTACTTCTATTGGCACAGGTCAGGGGCAAGGGTATGAGGACATCTGGGATTGGTTAGGGCTCTGGTATGGGGCTAAGGGTTCAAACCAACCCAAACTGGCAGGTGTTCTTGAGGCTATTGGTCAGGAGTTAGGGGCTTCTTAAAATGGTAGCTAAGCAACCCTATCTTTCTCAGGTCAGGTGTTCTGGCTGTCCTGATTGGCTGTCCGTTGCTAGGAGTGATGGTTAAACATCTCAGACTTGAGATGATTGAAGCACATTCCTGCGGTCTTTTTGAAACTGGAGTTCATGCCGAGGCCACTTTCCCTTAAAAATGGAGTTTCCTTTTTCAGAAATAGGGTTCCACAGGCCTCACACCACCACTGCTGTAGTATATCTTACAGGCAGGACAACATTGTAAATCAAAGGGTTTGTGACTGGCTTAGTATTTACTTTTCATTTTTGGTAGCATGGAGAGTACCTTCCTGTACCAAAGATGCTAGAACATAAGGGTGAAGGCTCTATGTAGGCATCAGCTCTACTTCTCCATGCTCAATGAGATCTGTAGATGCTGTGTTCCGCTGTGCCATCAGTTTCTGAAGAGCAACCTATAGTCTTGGCAAAAGCTAATGCCTCAGTTAGATATGATGCTATCTAAGTACAGGAAGTTTCTTTTAGTGACAAGCTATGGCAAGTTGGGGCTCTATTTTCTCCCACTATTTGGTAATTTCATTTAGATAATCTTCATCTGTCTTTTAGGAATATTCCACTGTGTTAGGTTTCCTAGCTACCCTTCCAATGTCCCTTAATTTTAGCTGTCTATTTTTAACCTCACTCCCCCTTCCCCACTTGATCCTCTCGTTCAAATCCCCACCCCCTACGTTCATGCATAACTACTTATTTTCTTTCCCTTTCCTAGGGAGATCTATCCCCTTCCCCAGCACTTACTGTATATCAGACTTCTGTGATCCTATGGATTATAACCTGGTTATTATTATTGATTTAACAGCTAATCTTTACTTAACAGCTAATTCCATATAAATGAGTTCATACCAGATTTGTCTTCCTGGGTCTAGGCTACTTCACTTGTGATAACTTTTTTCTAGTTACATCCATTTGTCTGAAGATTGCATGATGTAATTTTTTTTTAAAGACTGAGTAATATTCCATTGGGTAAATGTACCATATTTTCTTCATCCGTTCTTCTGTTGGAGATCTGGATTATTTCCAAATTTTGGTTATTATGAAGAGAACAGCACTGAACATGGTTGATAAGTGTCTCTGTGGCAGGATAAAGTACCCTTTGGGTATAAGGCCAAGAGTGGTATAGCTGGATCTTGAGGTAAATCTATTCCCATCTTCCTGAGGAACTGCCACACTGGTTTCCATAGCTCCTATACAAGTCTGCCTCTCACCAGTAAGAGACGAGTGCTCCCCTTGCTCCACATCCTCCCCAGCATGATCTGCTACTTGTTTTTTATTGATTTTAGCCATTCTGACAGGTGTAAGATGAAATCTCAAAGTGCTTTTGATTTGCGTTTCTCTGGTGACTAAGGATGTCGAACATTTCTTTAGCATTTCTCGGCCATTTGAGTTACTCTTTTGAGAGTTGTCTGTTTAAATCTGTACCCAATTTTTAAATTTGGTTATTTGTTTTCTTGATATCTAACTTTCTGAGTTATTTATGTATTTTGAATATTATCCGTCTATAGGATGTGTAGTTGGTGAAAATCTCTTCTTATTCTGTAGGTTGCTTCTATGTCCAAATGGCAGTGTCCTTTGCTGTAAATGACTATATTAGCAAATTGTCAGTTTAGAAAGAGTAGCCCACAAATGAAAAAAATTATCATTTTCATCCCTCATCAGCCAGTGCTGGGAAAGAAACCAAGGCCTCAGTCATTCCAGACCAACTGACCACGAATGTAATCTTCTCAGTCTTTCCACTTGCTGTCTTTACTTTTGACAATTTCATACATGTATACAACATATCATAATGTTATCATAATAACATTTACCTTCCCTCTCTTACTCTTTCTGAGCCATTTCTTCTTTCCAGCTAGACTCTGTCTTACGTGTTTCTGTGTGTGTGTGTGTGTGTGTGTGTGTGTGTGTGTGTGTGTGTGTGTGTGTGTGAAGGATGTAATGAAGAAAAATTGTCTAGGGTCTACTAAAATGAAGACAGAGGTACAGAGGTTCAAACCTGGAGGCCTTTCTCCCAGGAGCTCTATGCCCAAGCAGACATACATGATGTCATTTGGCTGTTTCTGGCCTGTGAGCTTTTGGCTAAAGGCCAAACACAATGCCTGAGGGTTGAGCCTTTGCTTCATTGCTTCTTAGAGTTGGCAGAGGTGTCACTTCCCAGAATAGACAGCCAGATGGCTTCTGTGAAGCACACTTTCTGAGGTGACTCTGTGTCCCCTCACATCACAGAACCAGGCCACATGCTTGTACGTGAACTGCAAGAAAGGATCAGAAATGGGTTTCTGGTATCTGCCTTGTTATGTGTGCACAGTGGAACTTTCCCAGACATAAAAGCAATGTTTCACAGGTTCTGTGCAGCAAAGCAACTACTCTGGTCTACCTCCAACAAGCCCCAGTGTTATTATCTAAACATTCTGGGTTAAACAGCTGTAGTTATGAAAACTTACTGTACGGTAGGTTCTCTTAAGACCACTGGAATTTTCTAATTTTATTATTATATAAAAAAATAGCATTTTAAGATTAACATTTATTATTATTATTTTTTAATTAATTAATTTATTTATTATTACACAGTGCTCTGCTTGTGTGTTCATCTGCTGGCCAGAAGGGGTCATCAGATCACATTGTAGATGGTTGTGAGCCACCATGTGGTTGCTGGGAATCGAACTCAGGACCTCAGGGAGAGCAGTCAGTGCTCTTAACCTCTGAGCCATCTCCCCAGACCCTTTATTATTATTATCAATTACCTGCTCATTGTATAGATAATAAAAGTTACTAATACATCAATGGAGACAAAGAGGCGAGGATGGGCTTATGTGAAGTCTTACTGGCTGTAGAACACCATTCCCCTAAGAAGAAAGATAATTTTTTAATACTGTTATGTAGACTCAGTATTGCACTATGAGCCTTTCTGAATCTTTGACTCTCCGTGAGTATTTGTGCAATGGTGATAATATTCAACTAAGTTAATATGCATTTTCAAATATTGTAATATTGTTAATATCTAGGCATGTTCTTATTTTTCCTATTTAATATAGACTGCAAAAATTCCTTATACCTTTTTCTTTTTCCTTTTTCTTTCTTTCTCCTTTGTTTTGAGATGGGATCACTCTGTAGGACTAGGGGGCCTGGAACTCTCTCTACAGTTCTGGATGTCACCACTGCTGCTGTTAGCCTTTCCCCAGCCTTTCAGATGCATGATCTAAGTGTGAGCTGCCACACCTGGTTTAATTTCTCCCATTATTGGTACTTACTTCTCTAGAATAGAATTCTATAATTAGATTTGCTTAAATTTGCCAGATTGAAAGTACAAACATGTATTTTCTGAAAAGCCATTTTTGGGAAGCCGGTGCCACTCTTTCACTTGTATTATTATGAAGAAACAATTTTATAGTCACATCTGTTTTTGTTTAGCATGCCTATTCCAGATGTTGACTGTGGTGCCTTTTTATTTATTTATTTATTTATTTATTTATTTATTTATTTATTTATTTTCCCTTTATTAATTTATTCTTGTTACATCTCAATGGTTATCCCCTCCCTTGTATCCTCCCATTCTTCCCTCCCTCCCATTTTCCCCTTACTCCCCTCCCCTATGACTGTTCCTGAGGGGGATTTCCTCCCCCTCTATATGCTCCTAGGGTATCAAGTCTCTTCTTGGTAACCAGCTGTCCTTCTTCTGAGTGCCACCAGGTCTCGCCCTCCAGGGGACATGGTCAAAGGTGAGGCACCAGAGTATGTGAGAAAGTCATATCCCACTCTCCACTCTACTGTGGAGAGTGTTCTGTCCATTGGCTAGATCTGGGTAGGGGTTTAAGGTTTACCGCCTGTATTGTCCTTGGCTGGTGCCTTAGTTTGAGTGGGACCCCTGGGGCCGAGACTGTGGTGCCTTTAACACCACGGGGAATACTTGGCAATTGGTTTCCTAAAACATGTCTGATGGACGTTAAGGTAACAGTGTGCTAGACATAAGCATCAGCCACTAGCGTTTGCATGTTTTTCCATGTTCTGGTGCAGGGGCAGGGACAGTAGGGGAACATCTCTGAGAATGCAGGAAAATGGTGTTCAAAGCATCACCAAAGCAGCTTCAAATGAACATCCTTTCTTCCTTGCCCGTATGTTAGATGGAATACTTTTGGCCGTTGCCTTACTAGTTATTTCCTTGGGACCCAAAGAGGTCAGACACTTCCGACTGTTCATCTAGGAGGTTGTGTTTCCAGTTGTAAATTATCCTTTGACTACTTATCTCTTAGTATTACATGTTTATTTAAAGTATATATTGGTGTAGTAGAGTTATTACAAATGGCATGTACCTTTATTTTGATATTTAAGCTGGAGGCTGTTTTTCTTTAAGTATAATGTGCCTGGAATTTCATTTATATAAGCCTAAAGGTTTCAAATTTGTATGCAAATAAACTTCACTTACTTTTATTTTTATTTCGCATTTCTTTGTGTATTCCTCCATGCTTAATCGAGCATATTTGAATTTATTTCTAAAACGTAGGCTTTTTCTCAGCAGCTACTCAACAATCCCCTTCCATGGCGTTTGTAGTTGTTCTTCTAGTGCACGCTAAAGTTAGGGTTCTCTCTGTCTATTTCCATGGGGTCCTGTGTCAGTTTAAGTTAAATTATACTAATGAAAATAGGAATTAGTTTTGCTCTCTCCAAAATTAGTGGGAGGATGAAGTGACTTTGTCGTTGTTTTCATAGGTAGCATGGCAGTACCTGTCAGGTGCTATATATTGTCAAATGAAAGAATGCATAAGGTAGTATATTTGATGGATTACCGTATTGTGCCATTAATATGTGCATCCCTTTCAGAATCATTTCTACCCTGTGTTAAATGTTGTATCCCAATGACATGTTTTTATCATGAGAGCCAAACATCTCCACTCTCCAGACTCAAAGCTTTTTTTATGATTCGCAGCTTCAGTGAACTCCAGAAAATTTTAACGGGCTGTGAAATTACTCCCATTAGAATTTTTGCGTGAACTGTATTAAAAATAGAAATTAATTTGTGCAGGAAGTGATATTTTTATTGTAAATGCTTTCCCGCTCATGCATGCATTATCGCTCCTTAGTTCTTTTTGCAGCTCTTTGTAATTTTATTTACACAGCTATTCATAAGTATTTTATTGATCTTGTTGGTGCCGCTGTAACAACTCAGGTTATTGTTGCTGCTACTGGGAAATCACAGTCATGTATTTTGAAAGATTTGCTTTCTGTTTATTACGGTTACATGGAAAAGTTACTGTTGTAAATTTACCTTGCATCCAGGGACTATGCTTGAATTATTTTATTATTAATTCCAACAAAATTTTTGTAGTACTGTACAGTTTAATTAAGAACATTTTGAGCTTTAACCTTAGTGACTGCTAAATTGTGCCTTGCTCTTAAAGTAAATGATGGAAGTTAGGCTACAATGGTATGAATTTAGAAAGTTGCTTTTGGTGATAGAATTTTTAACTTTATTTTTAAAAAGGTTAATTATCTTAATTATAATTACAAGAATATTATATTTATAATATAAATATATAATATAATAAATATATACAATATAATATAATATATAATTATATAGTATAATATAATAATATTTAATAAGTATATATAATATCATATGAAGCAAATATATAAATGTCAGCAATTGTAGCTAACAAAGGTTTTATTTGGGGAGAGATACTGGAAGAACTCTGTATTTCAAAGTCTCCTGAGGCATCTCATGTGTTCTTTCCCTGACCACTGACAACTCAACCCAACCCTTCTCAGCTGGTGTTGTCAGCACATCCCAAAACCCTTTACTGAGGAGGTTCTTGCTTAAAAGTCATGTCTCAGATGACTATAAAGCATCTGAAATACAACTGTCTTCCAAGGGGCAACATGAAAAAGGCAAAAGTCCTCAGCAGAGTTGGTGTTAGGTTGACCCACATAACCCTTGTACTCTAAGGTGGAAGGGAAGACTGGGCCAGAAAAGGAAGACAGGGCTTTGCCAAAGAATGCACTGACCTCTCTTGTAGAAGAATGAATTCCAGATGGTGCCATTTCAAACTCTTTGAATGTGACACATTATAATAATAAACAATAAGACCCAGAAGACACTTACAATAGAATTTTGTGATTTATTTTAAAGGAAACTCTTAATAAATGGCCATGTCCTATTTGATAATTTATTGAGAAGGTAATGCTGAGTGTTAAGCAATACTGCTGGCATTAACGTCACCTTAGCTCCACTGGAGTGTGTGTTTGTTCAAGGGGCCTATAGGCTTCAGGGGATTAGAGCAAATATTAGTTATGGTTACATGACAGGAACTGACAAGTGATGTATAACACTACAATGGGTATAAACCTGAAAGACTCAGGGTCATATAGCAAAATTCATCTTTCTGCATCATAAAATGTTGTTCTTTGGACTTGCACAATTATCCTGTTTATTTAAATGCATTTAATCATCACCGTTGGGATAGAATATTATATGCATTATTATATGCTAAGCAAAGAGAATATGTTTACCTCTAAGCAGCCGTGCTTATTTGTACAGATAGACTCACCCTGATTTTAATGTAATGGTATTCACTTTGTTGTGGTATAAAGGACAGGGAACTGCCATATGTAATATGTGCAATGAGGCATCTTGTTAATTTCTTGGTGGACTTTAAAAGATGGATAAACTGTGATGTGTTCAAGTGCTAGCATGAAGCTACCATCTCAGCTACACAATGGCCATGACCAATCAGACCAAAGTATCTTCTGCAGTGTCTACTAGAATAAAAGCTTCACACACCAGACACACGACATTTCTGTGTGACTGGTCTGTTTCCTTCTGGTTTGCATCTACTTAGTAACTGACTGGTGAGTTATATTTTCTTCAGTTGTAATGTTCTATCTAGCCTCTTATTATGAAAATTCCTATTACCTTCAAAGCATTACTGGGTCTATCACATGGAAATCAGATCTCTTAAGGGAGTTAGGGATACAGTATTTTGTTTCTCAACTTAGGTCTGGTTTGATGCATTATTTACTCCCTTGTAGTTTAATTAATTGTTTAAATTGAAAACCATTTGGCATTGGCCCTCCGTGTCAATAGATTATACATCCTAGAGTTCATCCTTGTATCTAAAATATTTTTAATTCTATCTGTACTGGTAATGCACATAGTGTCTTATTATTATATCCTAGACAATATAGCATCCCAATTCTCACTACATTTACTTTAGGTATTGTTAAGTATTATTAAGATACAACTTAAAGTGTAGATTGGCTGCAATTGGGCAAAGTGCAAATATCATACCACTTACTTGAAGCCACCTGCATATCTACAAGTTTTGGCTTTTGGTGTGGCCTGAGAGCCAGTCTTCTATGGACCTCAAGTACTGACTGTGAGATGAAGAAAACCGGTCATCTGAAGGGGAGATCTTATGATGCACCTGTGTCACTGTCAGGCCTGGAAAAACGTGTTTGTCAAGTGGCGCAACAGTTAAAGAACTTATTAAGTTGAGGAAGTATTTTCCAGGATTTTATTCATTCTTGTATGTCAAACCCAGGGCCATGGCACATGCTAATTTATTATTATTATTATTATTATTATTATTATTATTATTATTATATGTAAAATGAAATATTTGTAACTAATAATGAAGACAAATTTGAAAGTTAACTTTTCCTATTTTAAATACAAGGAATGGTTTAAGGTATGCGTGGCATATAAACATAAATAGTATAATTGTGAAAAAAGTGTGAATATTTTGTCCATATGCCATGTTTTTTTTTCACTTTTGATTAAGAACATTGTGCTAGAACTGAAAGAGTAGTTCCAACAAATATTGTGACTATGGCTGTGACATCTGACCTTTCTTTGCTCAATTCCTTTCCTATAACTGTGGGGATAGTAATTCCTAAGTCAGAATGTCCTTATGTCCCCCAGGGTCACCCTCAGGCAGGCACTAGAAGCATTCCTAATACTCAGAAATGCTAAACAACCTTGACATACTTTTACAAGAGCGAAGAGATTGAGACTTGACTCCACGGGAGAAGGCTCATGAAGCTGTTCAGGAAACGGCTCTTAGGTATCTCTTTTCAATGGAGTCACATGGGCCCATGCCCAGAGCTCTCAGCACAAACATACCAAATATGTGAATTTTGGAAAACCAGGAGATGTCATTTGGACTCTGAGATCTAGAGTCCTAGCTGAGGTTAGTTGCATGAGCCTACAGTGTGAAGGACAGACCTTAACTCTCTAGATTCCAGCGTCCCTTTCCCTAAGGCAACATCATCAGGCATTCATTCTTAGCCATACTTTATAATACATTTACCTGACTACCTGGGGCGAGGAAGACTAAGGCACCATGCATAACAAGACACTCTTTTAAAAAATTAATTAAGCAAGCCGGGTGTGGTGGCGCACGCCTTTAATCCCAGCACTTGGGAGGCAGAGGCAGGCAGATCGCTGTGAGTTCCAGGACAGCCTGGTCTACAAAGTGAGTCCAGGGCAGCCAAGGCTACACAGAGAGACCCTGTCTCAAAAAACAAACAAACAAACAAACCCCCAAAAACAAAAAAAAACCCAAAAAATTAATTAAGCATATCTCATATATATATATGTATGTCCTATATTTTCATCAACCCCCATCTCCACTTTTCTGCAGTGTCCCCACTCCATCTCAAATTCATTGCTTCTTTTTCATCCAAAGGGGAAGACTGATACTTCTTCTCCGAGCAGTCATTAGTTACCTGTTGCTCCTTCTCAAGGTGTGGGGTGATGTGTGATTGCTTTCTTCCGTATCGGTATGTCCTCTGCTGTTGTCATTTCTCAGGTCTTGTTTAAACAACCATGTTGTTGACTTTTCACACAAGCGCGCCCCTGTCATATATGAAAGAGCTTGCCTCACAGCAGATTTCCTGATCCGTAGGCTTTTATAATTTTTCTGACTCCTCCTCCTCCATGCTGTTCCCTGCTTTACGTGGAGGGAGTCAGTTGTACATGTATCAGTTGGCCTGTGTGCCCCACCACCAGTCTCTGAGTTTTGAGAAGCTTTGTTTTCTGTGATGTTGTCTGACTACTGCAAACAGAAGTCCCTTTAAGAGGGGTGACAGCTACATTTACCTGTGGTTCTACGGATACATGTGTAGAACAGAGTTAGAAACTATACTGAATGGCAGTAGAAGGTTCTGGTTTAGTCCCCATAGCCTCAAAGCGATGAGTACTTGGCTCAGATTACAGTACAAAGCATAAAGTACAAACTACTGAAGCGCAGGTAATGTTCAATTCGAAAGCTGTTGGTTACTCCCAAGACACAAGTGTCGCTGCTGTACCTGGGTATAGGTGGTTACGTGGGTCATTGTTGTGGTTTTTGTTGTCACAGTTGAATAGGATTACTGATATTTTTCTCCCTTGACATCTTACATAGGACCCTTCTGGTACTGTGAAAGCTAGTCCTTAGGGAAGACTTCTGGGTTGGATCCAGCTGGATTCCTTAAAGTACTATTTCCAAAGTGTACGGTGTCTTCAGCAATAGAGACTCACTTTGAAGTTTTGGGACTCAATCAAGTGCAACAGTAACACCCTTATACACATACACAAGCACAGGCATAGATTATATAATCTTATATACACATAAAACTGTACTATTCCCTATGTTTATACATATCCTGAAATAACTATAGAAACCAGAAAGCTGACAGGTGACTATTGTGAAAGGAGAGAAGATCTACAGAAGGGAACAAGGACACAGATGCCGTGATAAGGAGAAGGGAAAATGTGGAGAGGACTTTAAAGGTGAGGAGGAAGGTAACACTGTGAAGAGGAGAGATGAAAGATGAATGACATTAAGGTCTGAAAAGTCCAGACCCCCTATGAGACTGTTCCAGGAGCTCAGGAGTCATCTCCCAAGCGCCAACTGAAGGCTAGTCCTGAGGACAGGCTTTCTTAGAATGTGTAGGGTTTGGGCAATACAGACCTACTGAGTTGACCTAGTGTTGGCTTGTGGTTATGAGGAGCAAATGAGTTAATCTGCGCAGTTTAGAGAACAGTGTCTGACAAAGAACAGTACCAGGCCCATGTGAATAGGAAATAAGGGACAGTATTAATCCATCTAGTGAACTTTTTGAGCAGCAAAGGCATATTAACTCTGACTAGGAGTAAACAGTGTTCTATAGATAGTGTGATGATGAGTCTCCCCCTGTTTATAATGTTGTGCGTTGAAAAGCATGTCAAATGATTTTTGATGTACATATGTGTATGTTAAGATTAGGTGAGTATGTGTGTGTGTGACTCAAAATCCTAAAACTTTGTTCTTTTTTTTTTTTTACTGTACAGAGCCCTGAAACCAGTGAAACAATAATCAGAGATCCAAGCTGTTGAGGAACACAGCATACATAAGGTACCAGAGTCATTCCCCTTAATAATATATAGTATTCATTACACTGACAATTGCTTAAGCATATAGCTTCTTTATTAACGATCTATTTTATAGTGCTGCTTGCTTAGTGACCTGGATAGACATGAGTACACATTGAAAGACAGTTGAGCATATTCTGGAGATAGGCTAATTTCTTTATTTATATTAAGGAAACATTTAGAAGATTCATGTATACTGGGTATAGAGAGAAATGTGAAAATTAACAAAATATTATTACCCATCAGGAAGCGATCCCCGAAAGGCTTTTACATGACTGAACAGCATAGGCATGCCCGCTCTTGCCTCTCCCATAACTTAAAGTCCAGTAGGGGAAGCAACACAAGCAAACATCCACATCTGAGAAAAGTTTATGATAAATGTTATTAAGGAAAACTGCGGAGTTCAACATGGCAGCACACAAAGAGTGGGAGAGCTTGCTGAGTTTGGGTAAAATAGTGTATATTCTCTGGGTGTCTTTCAAATTAAGACCTGGCATGTGAGAATAAAGATACCAGGCAGATGGAGGAACACTAAGTAAAAGGATAAGAAGCAGGAAACAGAGGAGGAGGACAAGGAGAGAGGAAAAAAAAAGAGGAGGAGAGAAAGAAGAGAGGAAGGAAGACAGGATGAGAATGAAAGTGACTAAAAAAGAAATGGAACAGATATAGTGACACCATAATGGTCACAAAGATGGTGACAGACAAGAGATAAATCTGTGATAAAGAAGGAAACTAGGCTGGCATGACAAGGCCGTTCTGTCTATCATGAGGTGTCTTTGGACCAGTTTGCCTTGGCCAATTTTAACCTGTGTTGTTCCTGTTCCGTGCCCATGTGCTTTCTCTTGATTCCCTGCATACAGATGGTTTTGAATCTATCCCTTTACCCTAACCTTTACATTTCACCTCCTGGGGAAGTACAGTAAAAACTGTGTCACTGCTTCTCAGAGAAGTGGTCCAGTGTGTTCACTCCCGTTACTGCTGCTTGCCGGGAGCATTCTGCATGGGGGTGAGGTGAGGGAAGTTTGGAAATACCCGGAAGACTGAAATGATCAGGTGCCTTAAGCACACATTAACAGTGTAGATTTTCTTTTAGACATTGTGCAAAAACCAAAATCAACACATACACGGCCATATCTGCACACACGTAATGTAGACGTGTACGTGAGTGTACAACTGTGTGCATTTACATGGTTTTATCTGTCTTACTATTTCTCAAAGCTATTCCCAGGATTGTAGTGTGAGCAGTTTCAGAAGCCTTTCTTGAGATCTGTTTTGAAGACAGTCCTTTAGGTCTGAGCCTGGCATAGTTTTAGTTAATGATGATGTCTACTTCATGTCTATGCATGTTAAACCAGTTCAGGTAGTTTCCTACGACACAGATAGTTACAGCCAGGTTATCTGTCTGCCTTGGTGGTGTAGCTTCATCCAGCACAGGATTTTCCTTGACGTTTGGATTATATGGCCAGTTGCTTCAAGTACTCGGTATATTTGACTAACTTTAGGTGCCAATAAGGATCTCTGAAGTAAGAGCTTAATATATATGTATATATATATATAAACATCAGCATTAGCAATGTTGGTTTTTAAAGTCAAATCAACACAGGAAACCCACAAAATTACTGTTTGCAGCTCAACTAATCTGACTCATTCCTTTCCACTGAAAACGCTTAGTCTTGGTTTTAAAAATGGTCATAATATAAGCTTGCCATCCACCCCCAGATCAAGCAAGCCCCTTGCAGTGGGGCAGATGAGGACAGCTGATATGGATTCTTGTATAAACTGGAATTTCCTACTTGAGGTGACAAGAGCCCCCGGACTCTGAGATCAAGAGTCCATTTACACTGTATCATGGGAAGGCTTAGCACTTCTGTAAGAAAGGACTTTCATAGATGAACTCAACGTCTTTCAACTAAATTGATTATTATTTTAAAAGAAGGGAAAAAAATCACAACTCCTCAAAGTTGTGCCTCGGCCTCAGAAAGACAAGAGGCGGCTGCCTTTTAATTAGTCCTCTCGTTGTTTGCTTTCTACTAGAGATGCATTTCAAATGTAAAATCTAATTACAAATCTTAATTGAAAATAGTTTTTTTTTAAAGGCAAGGAGTAGAAAGCAAAAGGATCAACACAGAAGCATAAAAATAAGGAGAAAACCAGGAATACTGATAGTCTACTCACATTGAGTAAGCAGCACTGCGGGCCTGAGGTGACCTCTGGGAAGCTGCTATCCAGCAGCAGTCTGAACTTCGCCGAGGCATTTTCTCAAGCAAGTGAAATCTTTCATTCTCCATGCGTTATATTTCCCCCGGGCTTTTATATATTTATTTTTGTCAGGAAAAATAGCGACCTTAAATTCTGAAGCCCCGGTAAAATGTTAACTCCCTCCTTTCCTGTGCTGCCCTGGACTCAGCTTCAACTATTCTCTAGATTTCTTATGCATCTTCATCTTGAGATTTTTCTAATCTCATTTTTTTCCCAGTACCATTTCTCTGTTGTCTCCCGTCTCCAATTACATACTGCATAGTGCTTAGCATCCAGCCTAGGACGTTCAGTGGTGTGCACTAGAAAGGGAGCAGCAGGAAGTAAAACAACAAAGGATGCTAGCTTTGAGGATCTGTACAATATCTGGGACAGAGTGTCGCCAACGAAAACACGGGGACCGTGCTTATCGATTCTGTCCGACAGAGGCAGACTCAAAGGCGGATTCACTGATCTTTTTGCCCAAACTGGTTCCTGCAGATGTCATAATGTTATAGATTCTTCTACGCAGGCGGTGAGCTCTACTTACAGTCAAGACTGCGTGTTGCGAAAGTACACATGGCACTTTGAGTCCTACTAGGTACAGCCTCAGTATTTGGCTCATTGAGTGGCACTGTCACTTCACAGGATCAGGGGAAACAGGACCCCACTGATGATTCCATTAGATGACGTCATGCCTATATACTGCTTCCAGCTTACGGGTCACTTTGCTAACATTCATGTACAGTCCACGTCCTCAGCTTTTTGCCTTTGTTTTCCTTTCAAGTACTCTATTCCTACTGCCTTTCTTATTGTTTTCCCTTTCCTTCTCACTCTTTCCCCCTTCTTCATTTTATATGTCTCCAATTTTTTTTTACATAAAAATCTTTAAAATTCCTACCAAATAGCATATCCATGGAGCAGTGCCAGATGCCCCATGAGACCGCCCTTTTACTACTTTAATTTTTGCTTAGTTTTCAGAAAGCATGCTGTGCTTGACATCAGTGGAAACTGAGCTCAACACAGGGCCTGTGAAAGCCCAGTCACAGGCACGGCCAGGTCTCCTGTTTTCTTCTCTCTTCTATATCCCAACACCCTTTCCTTCCGTGAGAGTGGACCTCTAGAAAGCTTGTGACCTGCTTGCTCCCATCTGGACATCCAGGTTACTGGGAGGGGGGAGGCAGGGATGAATTCCAGATGTGAGCATCAAGGCATGAGCCTTATCAGTTGCTGTTTCAGGTTGAATGGGTTTTCAATTCCCTGTTTATATTCCTCAGAGGCAAGAGCCACACCCTGCCACCCAGTGGAATTGTGGGTCTCTGCAATCTTTTTCCATGTTTTTCCTCATGTCCTTTCCCGTGTTCCTTCCTTGACCACTGAGCTGCATGCTGAGAACTCTTTCTTCACAAATGCTTCCTCTACAGTCTCCTTACCTGTTATCTGGACACAAGGGCCTATAGCACAGTCAGAGGAGAAGGCTTGAGTGTATCTTTCCTCAGCCGTCCTTCAGAATCCTTCGGTAGCATGCATTTGCAAGTGCTCGTGGTCACTGGGAGAGTTGCAAGTTGCAGTAATACATCCTGCCTCGGGTGTTACACCTAAGACTCAATGCAGGTTACTCAGTTGTTGACATAGTTTAATAAGTGAGAATTACCATCTTCCCCATATGCAATATGTATCCAGTGGATATATGGTGAAATGACTTGCTCAAGACGCAAGGGTAAACAGAAGAGCCTCGGCAAGCGGGGATGATGGTTGTTTTCACATAAGCTCTTGGCATTTTCTTGGTGAGTGACTGTGAGAGGAACTCGAACAGACACACCAGACTAGCATAGCACAGAAGAAAGTAAAGAGGCTCCAGCAGAGCAGCAACAAGTAGTCAAACAAAGGCAAGATTGTTACATCAATAAAGCATCGGACACTAGTGAGGAAATGGTCACAGTACATCTCAGAGAGAAAGGAGCCAGAGTTCTATGTGACAGTTCTATGTGAAAGCGTAGGTGTATGAGGTACAGAGTGAGGGGTGCAAAGCAAGGGATGAAGAGAGAAGGGTGCTGAGTGAGAGGTGCAGAGAAAGGGTGACAGGGAGGGGTGCAGAACGAGGGGTGCAGAGAGAGAGGTACAGGGTGAGGGGTGAAAGGAGAGGGTGTGCAGCCAAGGGAGTAGACCTGGCTGTAGTGCTGGTGATGCTAACTGAGCACTGGAAAACCAGTGCTTTGGGAAACTGAAAAGGCAACTTTACGCATACTAAGTGCTTATTAAGTGCATGCCATACAAATGATGGCTATGATAAATCTTCTCCTCACTTCTCCTTATGCTAGAACCAAAGAAATCATCAAAGTGAACTTCTGCAAGCCATCCGGAAGGTGGGCAAGAACTCGTAATAAAGTTTGCCCACGCTGTTTTCATGATTCAGGCATAAGCAAATGATGTCATTTCAGTGTCTGAGTTCCCAGTGCCCCAGTGTCTTAGTGTCAGCCATCCCTTTCTGACCACAGAAGATAACTCATGGCACAGATGGATTTACTACATCAGCCCATGACCTGTTCTAGCTCGGTGATGCATCCTAGACAATCACAACATGAATTTGCCCATGGTGTAGTGTCCTTGAACACCATCCCTTCCTCTTGTTCTTTTCGTCCTTATTGTGCCAGATGTGTGCTGCATCTGAATTTTCCTAGTTTGACATTGTACATTGCTTGCTCTTATATGCAAAGTAGAGTGGTTTTACTAGATAAATGTCCTAGGCTAAGATATGTGATTGTGTACATATTGGAAAAGAAACCAGCAGTGGAAGAACGTGTGATGTGTTGTGTGTCTGCATTAGGCAGCAGGTATGTGGATGCTTAGTGTGCTGTGTCAACTTCTTTGTAGATCACCCCAGGCACCCTATCAGCTCTGGAGAGCAAAAGAGAAATTCCAATAATCACACATGTACGTGTATTCTTGCCTGACATAATAAAAAAAAAAAAGCAGAAGATAGCATTTTAATTAAATCTGCTATTTGTCTAACTTTGAAAAATTAAATTTTAAAAGAAAACCAGCAATTCATCATCAGAAACGGCAGATAATTTAGTCAATACTGCTTAGAACCTGAAATGTATCATCAAAAGTAAGTCAATAAGCCCTATGAATTAATAACCTTGATGGTGTCTGCAATAGGGATGACCCGAGGATGTAATCAGAGCTTCAACTTCCGCTCTGCCCAGACACATGCACTCTAACTGGTCTTGGATGTAACCACACCCAGGAGGATTTTGAAACAACTGCCACTGTTCAGGCTCCATTTCTCTAGCCTTTGCCTTGAATATCTATAAAATAAGGAGCAACCTGTGGTTGTATTGTAATCTCCATACATCCCTACTCTTAAGACAGAGTGGAGAAGGACTGATTGCAGCAAAGAGTTTGAAGAAAATTATCAGGGAGAAACCTTTGTTGTTTACGTATAGGCATTAAAATCTCACTGTATACATTGTTGCCCTAAGGTTTTATTCATTCTGTTGTTAAAAGATAAACAGAGGAAGCCATTTGGAAGGCAGTAGGCATTTGGGATGCTACCGATGTTAACCACTGTGTCCAATTCAAAATGAGAGAACTAGAAATGTTACTCAAGTGTGAGAAGAGTGCCGGCTTGCAAGCAAGAGTCCCTGGGTTCAGTTCTCAGCACTGCGCAAACCATGCTGATAGTGCACGCCTAGGGTAGTGCAGGCTGGTAGTGCACACCTAGGGTAATGCACACTGGTAGTACATACCTAGGGTAGTGCACGCTGATAGTGCACACCTAGGGTAGTACAGGCAGATAGTGCATGCCATGGAGGCGAATTAGAAGCATCTCAAGTTTCAAGGTCATTCATGGCTATGCAGTGAGTTCAGTCAAGGTCAGCGGAGATAAACGAGACCCTATCTCAAAAAGCGAGCAAAAGAGCAGCAAGAACAACAGCATCAAACTGCTGTGTGGACGCTGTTACAAAACTGCATCCTGGGTTCCAGGCTTTACGGGGTTTTGTTGAGTGAATTCCAACCTCCCACATGAAGCTGCTGTAGAAAATAAAACATTTTAAGATTTCAAGACTTTTTTTTTTAACTTCCAATGGAAGTTCTTGGCTTTTTAGATGGTACGTGAGTAGTAAGTAGCCAGGGCTATCACAAGATAAAGCTGTTACCTGACAGCTGGGTACACTTCAGGTCTAATTCTGGGTCTTAGTGTCCTCATCTCTTCAGAGACAATCATCCCAAGTTTCTCATAGTCTGTTAGTTCTGTATTCTGTTGAAAGACTTGACTCTTATTTTATTTTTGAAATATCTTCATTTTGTTTCCAGGATTTGAACCTAAGGCCCTTTGCATGCTAGCCAAGCACTCTAAAACTGAACCAAATTCTCTGACCCTATTCTTTTTAAGACTGGTAGAAGGTGGCTATGTCACTAAAAGGCTCAAAGAGGAGACAGAGACTCAATGAAGCATGTGTTTACCATTCCTCGTGGCAGGGGGTGGGGGTGCCTTGCCTGTCGCAGATTGATAGGACAAAATGGAACCAGCCTGGAGAGCGGGCAACACCCAGTGCCTCACGCAATGTCTCCTCGGTACACTACCCCAAAGTAGGCCCCCTCCCCCCGGCAATTATCTTTGCGTGCTCTTGGCGGAGATCACCATAACTTCTCCTGATCTCAGTTTTCAAAATATTACGTCAAGCGCACGAGTCTCTCTGCCGCTCTCCTGTGTACTGTTTCCTTTTCCACTGCTTGTAAGGTCTCATCAGCCTACTGTTAGCTCAACGCAGCACGCAGGTCCACATTCTAGGAACTAGAGTGAGATTATCACTTTCTAAGGCTTGATAGACGCCCCCAGAGCTGCTATGACCTCATTTAAGGTCGCAGACGTGTACTTACGCTCACGTTTATCACATGGATTGGCCAAGCCTGTGCACTGCACACTTTTCTTTTCGCACATTAACTGGCCCTAGTCCCTAAGTTCTGACTGATATTCTTTTAAATGATTACATGATTTAATTTCCATGGTGATTTCCTATGTAACACCCTTCACGCATAGTTTTGTTGGCACTCAGATGCTAGGCAGTCTCAGCCACCCTCTTAGTTTTCCTCATTTAGAATGGGGTGCTTCACTCATCTGCCACTAAATCACACGTCCCCTGTAGACGGCCTCCCGAGTCAGCCGCAAAGACCTCCAATTTCCTTCTTAGTACCACATTATTGGTTTCATCTTTTTCTTAATGCATTATGGGACACAAATTTTCACCTTGTTTCACTCGTCCTGTCCGCCTCTCGGTTGCTCGGTCCTCTCAGAGAAAGCTATCAACAGTCAAACCCCTGACTATCTGCCATCTCAAGCCCAACCTGCTTCGTCCTACTCAGTGCTCGGAGTGGCCAACTTAAGACTCCATCTACCCAGTTAAAGCTCTTATGCACTTCCTTTTTACTTCTTCCCAACACATGGCCTCTTTTTATTTGATTAAATTCATAAGGATATGTAAAATAGATAAAGAAATAAAGAAAAATAGGGTGCATGTTTCTTTTTTATTACTGAATTTAAGAAAACTCCAAAAAATGCAGTTTACCACTACTGTGGTTCCTCCCAGGCCACATTGCCAGGCCTGTGTCCATGCTGACATTGCAGGGAGTCTGATCTGACAGTTCACCATGTATTCCCCTCCGCCTGTGTCTCATGCCTGGATGCTCTGTGCAACATGGAGCTGCAGAGCAGTGCTTAACACACTTCAGATTATTAGAGTGTTTCCTTACATGTCTTGAATCCATCTAACAATCTCACCACGCCTTGTCTTCCTGCTCTTCCTGTCTCTTGCTTGTCTTAATATTTTCAGAACTTTAATCTTTTTGTTATATGAAACAAAAGTTTATTAACTTTGATGCTAAACAGAATGGAAACTTCACAATATACCTATGTTCTTTCTCACTAATGGATATTTAGGCTGTTTGCAACATTTTTTTTTATGATTGGAACTTCACTAGTTGTGAACATTTTCCAAGTTATTTCCAGACATGCATTTGTAAGCTTTTCTTTTCAATATCAGCTTGAAAATGGCATTGGTTTTCCACTTTACCAGACATTGTCAGCTTGGTTGCTACTATGGCTGGCCTTGGTTTTCAGCTTTACCAGGCGTTTGCAACCTGGTAGCTACTATGTCTGGCACTGGTTTTCAGCTTTACCTGACACTGTCAGCTTGGTTTCACATGGCTTAAGTCTTCATCAACATTTGAGGTGTGCAATTTTATACTGTTATCTCTTATTGGCTACACTGTCATTTCTCTTCGCTTTGCCACATGGCCAGTGGACTTGAAATTTTCCCAATATCTTTCTTAGCCAGCTCTACTTAATATTTTTTAATTACTAGTACATATATTTGAAAGGATTCTGATTCTGAGTTCTACCTTTTGTCATTTGTTTTACTGGCCTTTTAAGTATTTTCTGGATACTAAATCTTCACCCATTACATTTGTTATTTATACGATTTTCTTTATTCCTTTTGTAAATGTAATTTTTCTAATTATGAAAGACAACCTTGGATTATGGATCTGTGATCCCTTTTTTCTAATATATACATTTAAAACTATCATTTTCCCTCCAAACATATTTTGGTATGTATACAGACTTTCCTTAATTTCAAACATATAAAATGTATCCTTAAAACTCCATTTTGATTCATGATTTATGTGGAAATACATTAGTTAACCTCTAGCCACTTGGAGGATTGTCTATGTATCCTTAATGGAATAATTTCCAGTTTAATTTTATTGTACCCAGAAATGTGTTTTCCATGACCTCACGGTTTATAAACTTTGTAGGCTTGACTTTGTGATCCACAACATTATCTATCTTTTTTCCCCCTTCTAATCTTTTTTTAAATTTTTTTTATTAATTTATTCTTGTTACATCTCAATGGTTATCCCATTCCTTGTATCCTCCCATTCTTCCCTCCCTCCCATTTTCCCCTTATTCCCCTCCCCTATGACTGTTCCTGAGGAGGATTACCTCCCCCTGTATATGCTCATAGGGTATCAAGTCTCTTCTTGGTAACCTGTCTTAGTGCATTCTTCAGGTTCACTCTGAAAAGGAAAACGGGAATTGTGGTGCTCAGTAGGTCAGTTGCTCGGTGTCAGTGAGGAGAGTTTGCTGGAAGGATTGGTGATATCCATATTGAAGAGAAACATTGATTTATCCAGGTATAACAATGAATTAAACTACTTCTTTTTCTGGATCTATTGTTAGGTGTACATGAGACTATTCACATATGATTAATTTAGGATAATCATGGCTTTTGGGCGATTAACATTTTATAAGAACCCTACTAATCTTACCTGATAAAAATTAATATTTTTGACCATTTGGGATGTCTCCCCAGCCTCCTTCTGGCAAGTGTACATGTTTCCTCATCTTTTTTCTTCTTACATATCTGTGGCATCATATTAAAATGTAGCAAAAATAAGGAAAATACTTAAACATAGATGTGAAATATATAGTTAGAGTTTTCATTTTCTATTCTACACAATCTTGGTTCTAAAAATTGGTATGTGTGTGAAATAAATTTCTGGTAACATAATTGCTTATATGTTTGGAGACCATTGTGGTCACTAGATTCCATATATTCTAGTTTTGCTGTAGTTATCAAAATTGCATATGCAATTTATATTTTTATTTGACTCTATCTCCATTATTAGATTATCATATATTTAAATGCCATTAATGATTACTCCTTCATATATAAGCAATACAGTATATTCCTTAATGCTTCTTCTTGTGGTTTTTAGTGTTGGTGTATATATATATTATCACTTTAGATGTTTTAAACACAAAATATCTTATTTTTGCTCTAGACTAGTGGTTACTCTTTGGCTTACAGATCAATTCAGAATATAATGAGTTTTGTCTGTCTGTAAAGTTTATTATCATACTGTGTCTACTTTTATATATTATCAATAGCTGATTTTACATTGCAACTTCTAAATTGAATATTTATAACAACAACAAAACAAAAAAATGTTTTTAGTGTTGCAGGAGAAACCCAGACCTTGCACAGTTACTGTCTGACCAGGCAATGCTCACCTTTACCTTAGGCAATTATCTTTCATACGCATTAAAAGCAAGAGAAAATGAAGTTAACTTCTATTTTCTTTGTGCCGTCTCCAGAGCTGCTGACTTATTCCATAGACCTGCGTGCGTCCGCCATGCTTGAAGAACTTCTCTTAACGTTTTTTTTTTTTTGAAGTGCTGATAATGAGTTTGTCATTCATTATTTCTGCATAAGAGCCATTAGTCCTCTCGGTCCTTAGCAGTTATTTTTGCCTTGTGTAGAATGCTGGGTTGACAGGTTTTCTTATTTCAGAACATTGAAGATGTCATTTGTTCTTTTTCTGCAATGCTTCCAAAGTGAAGCCATTGTGTTTCTCAACTTGTTATCTTTTGCTTAGACTGCTTCGGGATTTTCTCTGTGATTGGCTTTCAATCCTAATGAATAGGACTTATGTTGGAGCGTGTGTGGGGGGGGGGCAGGGACAGACAGAGACAGAGACTGACAGAGAGAGACAGAGAGACTAAGAAAGACAGACAGACAAAGATAGGAGAGAGAGAAAAAGGAGAGTGGAAGAGAGGAGGGAGGGAGAGAGGGAGGAAGAGGGAGGTTTGTGGTTTAATGGTGTGTAGGGGGCCTATTACCTGACTTGGTGGTTTCTGAGCTCCTTAGATATGTGTTTTGATGTCTTTCAAGATTTTTGGAACAGCCTCAGTCAGTATTTGCTCCGTTCTCTCTTCCAAGAATCAGATAGCCCATGCTTGGTGCTGTCACCCACATGTCACCAGTCCCTCCTTTGCTTTTTGTGTCTCGGTTTGGGTACATTCTACTGACCTGCTCTCTGATTTCCTAGTTCCTAAGGTGTGACAGAGCTACAGGTAAGTCTGCAAAACATCATCTTCGTTGTGTTACTCACTGTGTTTTACAATTTTAATATTTATTTGATTTGATTTGCTCTCTCTGCCTTTGCTTACCACTCCTCATGCACATCTGGTTGTGGAGGGTTTCCTGGTATAGGGTGTACTCTTTCTGATTCTGTTTTTGATGTTCCCGCAGCCGTGCGCTCTCTGGATGTGGCTTCTTTGATGATTGTTTTCTCACATTTCCTCTTAAAATACTTTTTGTGTTTATTCCCTCACCTCCCGCTTTTCCCATTCTCTTTCTTCCCCTTGTTTTCTTTCTCTTCCTTTTCCTTGCTCATGTCCCTCTTCTTCCTTATCTGTGCGCTATGTAGAATGGTAGCTAAAGGGGGCTCATGGCTGGAGGTGGACATCCCAGTTTCACCTCTAAACCGTCAACATGTGTTCAGGGGAGCTGCAATCAATCTAGTCAGTAGCTTAGTTCCCATGGCAATCCCCAGTGTACGACTAACTACACACTCTTCTGGTGTAACTCCTACACAGTAGGAGGAGGGCTGGCTGGCTGCCCTCAACTTTAGGCTTTTTCTTGGAGAGAACTATACTGTTTAGTGCCGTTGTGTCCCCTCCAGCGATGTGTAGGTAGCTTGCTATTATTTGCTCTCTGTCTTCTGTTGAAGTTGAGTAGGAGTCAGGCAGGGTTGCTCTGGGTCACAGGGAGTAAGCTCTTTAGTCCTGAGGGGGAAGTAACAAAAGATCTGAGTGTCCTTAGTGGTCCCATCTCAGAAAGATGTCCTAGTTTCCCTGTCTCCACTCCCTAGTTGCAGTGCATCTAGGTTGGTAGCATCATAGAAACAGGACCTGCCATTTCTGTCCTGTAGGGCGGTGAATACACTAGTGTCATGTGCATTTCCTGTGATGACTGTTTTTCCCCGCCCCCTGGCATGCGTCACAAAAGGTGCCACTTCTAGATACCCACTCAGCTGTCTTTGTCATGAGCACCTGAGTGATGCCTAAGACAAACAACCTATAAATGAGTATAGATGACCCTTGTCTGTGGCTCTCAGGAGTCTTATCTGCCTTGATGCTACCCCTGAGCTGACGATTAGTAATTCATCAAGCATTCTGGCTTACTACCAGCTTGTGGCCTGGCCTCTCACTCCTCCTCCTCCTTCCCTCCCTCCCTCCTTCCTTCCTTCCTCTACCACCTCCTCCTCCTCCTCCTCCTCCTCCTCTTCTTCTTCTTCTTCTTCTTCTTCTTCTTTTTCATCCTATGGGAGCTGCTGTGTTTTCTAGAATCACATTGATTAATGATCTTGAGACATTTTTTTCCTAATTCACTACTGAAATTTTTTCATTGTATACATTGTTGCCTTTTTCTTGACTGTAAGGTTAGGGTGATTCTCTTTATGTCTTTGCAATTAGAAGCTCGAAAGTCCTATCTCTATTTTCTAGGTATATGTGTGTGCTGTTTCCTCATTGCTACTGTATGGTTTGCTCACAGATCATTTTCATTTTAATGTTGACAGATGCAATTTACATTGCTGTGATACAACATCATCAAAGGCAATTTGAGGAGAAAAGGGTTTATTTCAGGTTATATATCCCAATCATAGCTCCTCATCAAAGTGTATGTCAAGGTAGAAGGAACTCAAGGCACGAATCTGGACCAAGAACTAAAGCAGAGGCCATGAAAGAAGGCTGCTTATTGGATTTTCCTCTCATAGCTTGTCAGCCTGCTTTCTTGTGCAGCCCAGGACCACCTTCTTGGTGGTGGCACCACTTCTGGTGTCCTTGGCTCTTTCATGTCAGCCGTTAATGAAGAAATTGTTCCACAGACTTGCCTACAGGTCATGCTTACAGAGGCATTTTCTCAATTACAAGTCCTCCTTCCCGGATATGTCTAAGTTTGTATCAAGCTGGAAAAAGCAACCAGGACTTTGGATTTATTAATCTTCACTTACATATTCTGAGCTTTTGAAAGTGTATGGGGAAATTTTCCCTATATTTAACTTACGAATTTGTGAATACGTCTTTTTCTGGACAGGAAGTGAGGTTATTGTGGGATGTATACTTGGTCCTACACCTTCCTCTATGACCATTGTCTCGTTTTCAGTTCACACCCATTCCCCTCCTTATACCAGACTGTATCTTATATATTTTCCCTTACTATTTCCTGTATCCATTCATCAGTCAGCGATTCTCACATCTCCCCACAACAACAGCGTCTCTACCCAGTGGCACTTGAGGAAGAGCATTTCAACAGAATATAGCAGTATTCCATTGGCTGCTTCTGTATTCCTCTTTCCCGATCTCCTCATTGCTTTTTAGGCCCTCCCTGCCCCAAGGAGTCACTACTTAACCCCCTAAATATCGGTGTCTTATGAATGATTCTCTAAACCTTCCTTCTCATTCTATAAATTTTTCAGTGAACTTATGCCATATATTGACTTAGCCGTTAGCCAGGGTTTCCAAATGTAGAACGATACAGATATAGGAAAAAATGTATTTTCTAGTCCAAGTCCTTTTCTTGAGAATCTATGCTGATGTGTGTTCAAGCACTTTTTACGTTGTTCCTCTAGGACAACATGCTTAAATCAAAATTCACTTCTTTGAGTAAAGCGTTGCCTTGTTTATTCTCCAGAAGATTCCGTGGTAAAGAATATCCTGGTTGTTAGGATTATTCCCATTTTCACAATTGCTACTGTAATATCATGCCAACTTCTGCCTCCAAGACCAGTAATTCTGTTTCTTACCTTTCAAATGATTTCTTGCTTTTCCAACCAGATTTTCTTTGTTGTAATAAATTCTCATTTTTTTCCCCCTGGACTATTAAAATCACTTCCATATAGGATTATCCTCTTACCGCTTCCACTGTTCAGCATTTTAGGACCATCTTTACGTTGGCATTTGGTGAGCCTTCTACAGTTCAGGTATGGGGCATCTCTGACATGCCTTGTTTCTTCTCTACTTCTGTGTGACTAGGAGAAGAAATGAACTCGAAGCTCGCTACCCTGAATTGATGATGGATGGCCGGGCATCAGTGTGTTTGTCCACTCGGGAGCCTGCCCTCCCTCTCAGGAATAGAGTAAAGCTCCTCTATCCTTGAATCTCATCTCACACGACTCTCTCTTGTTATACCACCAATGACAGCTTTATCAAAATCTAGAGCGCCCAACCAGATATTATAGAGTAACAGAGAAAGTGAGTACATCTTGCTTCATCAAACTCAGTTGTCTTGCCCTTTTCTGCCTTAGAATAACTAGTTCAGTCTCCGGAGACAGATGGTGCAAAATGGGTGTCTTTATTATGTCTGTAAGAGCTGTAATCACTGTAAGAGCTGGTTTCTCTATTTCTCATTTACCTTCTTGCAGTTTTAATTAAGATTTCAGTCTTTTATAGAATTTTTCTTTAAACGTTTCTCAAATTTAGCAAGGCCATGTTAATACAAGACAGTGTGGTAGAAGGATGCTATCTATCCCACAATGGCTAAGTGCATTGTTCTTAGTATTATATCCCGTACTCACTGTTTACCTGCAGCACTCTATCTTGACCATGAGATGTGCTTTGATCTGCCCATCAGTAATGAGTGGCCAGCGTCACACGGCACCCTTCTAATGCTGGAGACATTTCGCATTGTGCCTTCACAGTGGACTGTCTCACCTCTTCCTAACTAAGCATAATGCCTTTTCATGGCTTTTATGAGCATGTCAGAGTTTTCATTTTAGTGTGAGGCGAGTAAAATACTTAACAATGTTTACTAATCTATTAGGAACACAGTTCAATTATATGTAACTTGATACAGCTAGTTATCCTCCTTGGGGCAGGTTCTGTAGTTCAGGTATGGATTTTATTCATTGAGCTTTTGAGTGGGTCTAAAGGTACAATAGCTGCACTGAGTAGTCGATGTGCTTTAAAAAAGACTTTTAAATATGTGTGTTGTATGCAAAGACCACAGTTTGTGTATGATCAGAAAACCTCCAAACAGGCACAGAAAAGAGAGCCAACCACAACAGTAGGTGGATGCTTTACTTACCACCTGGAAAGTCAGTGTATTTTCTGGAGCTTCATCGCGGAAATGGTCTGAGGTATATATCTCAAAAGCAAGTATCCAATCTTAAATTATTCTTTAGCACAACAAAAGAAGGATAAAAATAGAACCTTGTGCTCAGCAGTAGTGCTCACTTTTCCTTTGTATACCGTTTTCACTTGCTGCATTTATTTAGAGTGGAAGGTATGCTTCAGTGGGACCATGGCAACCAGAGCTCAGAAGCATCTCACTCACGCTTCTCCCATCTCTCCACATCACCCAGGTGCACACGTGTCCCTGTGCTAGCATTTATGTTACCATTTTTTCATATTGACTGTGCCCAGTGGCTATTTTATCAAGGAGTCATATTGCCTTTTGTGAGTCTTTCTTTTTTTTTTTTTTAAGTGACTGATCAGGATTAAGGGTTGTGTATTTATTATGTATTCCTTTTATTTATATTTTGTTTTCTTCGAGGCAGGGGTTCTCTGAGTAGCCTTGGCTGTCCTGGACCAGGCTTGCCTCAAACTCACAGTGATCCGCTTGCCTCTGCCTCCTGAGTGCTGGGGTTAAAGGTGTGCGCCATTTAATTGAAATTACCCAAATGCCAGCAAATTTTCAGATCTTTGGGAGACTATGCAATCAGTATGTATGCATTTATCAGAAAAGTATTAAAAATTGAATAGCCCAAAAACAGAAATGAAAAAAAAATAGCCTTAATTAAAAAGTAATTTTGAAGTTGATGTCTATGATCTAATTAACAACAAACAGTCCTTTACCTTGGCCATGATTCTCTTCCTAATATCATTAAGAACCAAGCAGCTGTTTTGTAATGTTCTCTAAAGACTCAGGTTCCTTTCTCCATGTAATTTTTATCAGATGATTTCTAAGAACTAAAGTTGAATCTTAAATTGAAGCCACCTTGTTAAGAACAACAGAAAGTGGGTGTGTTGATTTGTGGGGTTCGAGGTCACATCAGTATTCCAAACCAAACTTGTCGGCTGGCACCTCACTAAACAGCACTGGGTAGACATTTAAAGATTTTTGCACATTTTAATTCAGCTGGTAACTTGATTTAAAACAACATTGATTTTTTTTTTTACAACTCATTCTTGGGCATACATATCCACATGAATGTGAAACTATTTAAAGCTGTCTATCTATAACAGGGTAATAAATCTGTTGACTGCCGTCAGTTTTCTGTTGTTTTCATTTTCCCTCGAGTTTTGGCTTTTGAGAATTATTCTTTTATCCTTCTTTTCACACCACACTCCAATCATTAAACAATTAATCCACTACCAGACAGAACAGTAGGAGGCTCTGTGGAAAAGAACAAGCTTGGAAACTCCCCCTGTTCAACCTGGTTGCCCATCTCTAGAGAAAAGCACATGCTAAGTTATGGTTATGTGCTCATGACAAATCCTCTGACGAGGGCGGAGGGGAACGGAAGGAACATAAAGGGAAATGCCAGTGGAAAGTGTAACAGTGATGGTCACGGTGGCAAATTCCTTGACAGGATGCCATCTGTTCCTGGTACCTACTCTATTAGGTGCACATTACATTAGCAACTCTGTATCTGTCTTATAGCTCAGAAGACTAAACTGAAGGGATGAATATACCATTCCTGAATTTAGAAATTCCTCATACGACTCTAATAATTTACCTCAAAAACACCAACTTAGCCTCCAGCTTCTCATGCACTGTGATGCTTGGGTCGGAAACTGAGAGAGCTCTGGGCATGGAGGGAAGGTCATTTGAAAGTATTGTGGTTCTATATATAGTAATCCTTAGCTTTTAACTGAGATCTAAAATGGCAGCAATGTTGAACCTTGCTGTTTTCTTTGTGCAGAATTTCAGTGGGATACTAGATCATTAGCGTGAAGAGATACCAACGTTAAACCAGAACCCGTTATCTGGTACCATTTGGACAAGACACAACGGAAGCGAAGTCAGTTGCGAGGTGGATCATGGAAATCAGAGAGGAAGGAACGTCAGAAGAAGGGCAGCATTTCCTCCCTGCGGCTCCGGCAAATGACTCCGAGGCCATCCAGTTCACCAGTGAGTGTGGGTGACCGCCCTCCTGCAGGTCTCAGCAGAGCCCCTGGGTTAACGGAACATCCCCCGTGCATTCGCAGAAACCTGCATTCCACCAACTGCCATGACATCATTACCTGATTGCTTTCCCCTCAGTGTCTGTGCTTGGGGTTTGAGTGCCTAGCAATTCCTCTCACCTTTAATCTTGGCTAAACCAGATGACAGGCCATCGTGAACCAGCATCACATGATCAATTTTTAAATGTGTATCAAACACTCATACATACATTTTATGGACCCTTTCTGGATGCTAATCACATTTAAGAAGAGCTCCCATTTGGTACTTATTTATTATCATAGAGAATTAATATTTTGGAGGCTAGACATTTTTAAGACCAAAAGGTATTTAAGCTGAAAGCATTAGTGACAAATGTTCCACAAGAAGCTTTGCCTTGCTGCTGTACCAGAGGCCACTAACTCACATAATGGAGAAAGCCTAGGGATTTGGCCAAGATTTACATCCGAACATTGGAATCAATGTTTGTGCTACCCATGTAATTAAGAAGTTTAAGAGACTGGTATGCTTTCTCTCATGCTTAAATTCTACGGTTTCCATTTGTTCTTTAGAATAGGCTGTGTCCTTTCTCTCAGAATAGTCTTTTTATCCACTTTTTAAAATTACTAACAAATATATACACTAAAAATTATCTTTAGAAAATGGTACTGGTTGGATGCATTGAATTTGGTATCACAGCTTAGAGCAAAGTTAATTATTAGTATTCAAAAACAAAGAAAAAAAAACAGAATCAAATCCTGGAGTATTTGATTTCTACAAAAACATACCTCATGATTCTAGCCTCTATTGGAAAGTCTAACATTGTTAGCTGAAGCATTTTTAAATGTCAGCAGGAGAGAAAAAATGGTTACTGTGCTAAAAATAATTTGCTCACTCGGTGAATAAAAAGGCATTACATTTTGTTCAAAAAGATGCTTTTAAAAATAGGTTATTGACCAAATGCCAGTTAATTTAAACAGTCTCTGAGGAATACACAAACAAAGTCAGGAGTTTTACATTTATTGTCAAGTAATATCATTTCCTATGCTTTACTTTTGTTTCTTTGGCTACTTACCTGTGGTAACTAATGGAATGTTGTTCATTCACTCCCTTGCTCATGCTTGTTTGGGGTTACCATTGACTCTCTATGGTTGTTTGAGATTGCTACTTAATATCTGTGCTTGTTTGGGATTGTCACTGTATATCTATGCTTGTTTGCGATTGCTACAGACTACCCACACTTGTTTGTGATTGCTACTGACTATCCATGCTCGTTTGGGGTTGTTACTGACTATGGTTTTCAAGCATCTACCTCCCACAACACATTACAGCAACCTGATCATTGCACTTTCTAACAGCTACCCACGTTTCTAGACACTTCTTCTGAGACCCATTTCCCCACTCCTACTTCATCTCCTGTCATTTTATGATCTCTTTTCTTTTTGAAATATCACGGACAAAAGGAAAAGTTGAACAGAATTCTGTTGAAGTAATCAATCAGCAAAATAACCATCCCCATCCCATGCCTACTAGAACTTGCCTTCTTCATTTCCATTGACTTTAGAGGAAATGATGTGCCTTCACCTGAGATTGCATACTTTAAGCCTGATCATCTCACTTTATTCGTTCTGACAAAAATGTAGGTACACATTTGGTTAAGTAAAAGAGTACATAAGCTGTTACAGTATTTATAATGAATTTTAAAGCCTAAACTTATCCCTACTTTTTACAGGCATCCAGAAGATTCCCAATGAGCCACAGTTGGAATTCATTCTTGGTAAGAAATTATACCTTATTTATAGCAATCAGTAGAATGAGAATTTGTGCAGATATTTTCAAATTATAGCTGCATTATGTGTGTTATGATTTTACCTTTTTAAACATTGTTGTATTAAAAGTATTTCCATAACATAGGAATTATTTTTGTTAACTTGTATTAATAAACAAATAATCTGACTTGTTGCCTAGACCTGTATTGGTGCCACAATAGTTTACATTTTGTTTGGAGCTACGCCTTTTACATTAACATGTGCACACATTCAAATTGATACCCAGAGGTGAGATAGATACATTTTACATGTAAGTAGAGATATTTTTCTGAAGTTTGGGAGACAGATTTTAAAATATAGATATACAGAAAGGTGTCTTAGTGATTTGAAATTTCCAATTACTAAGGCACATTAACTTTCATTAAGTATATAGCAAAGTGTAGCCTTTGTTCAAGGTATATCACTTTAAATATAACTTGATGAGATAATAATTGTATACAATTAATATTTTAAGTATCCGGCTTTGTTGCTAAAAAGGTATGGTAACTAAGCATTCTGGACTGGCAAACTTGTAAAAACTCAAGAAATATTCATGGCAAAACTGATACAGCTGTGCTTTACTTCCATGAGTTTTGTGTTGGTTTTGGGTACAGAAAGAAGTTGTTTCTAGAAAGCAAGCGAGAGGCGAAAAGCGATGAGGGCATCCTTAGCACACTGGTGGGAACCCAGTGTTTCTGGAGCATTTTTCTAGCTTCCATTTGAAGCTAAGTTAAAAGAAAACAAAATCCCTTTTCTGAGCTTTATAGTAAGAGAAGAGTAGTTTGAGAAGTCTGCCATACTTCAAAGTACAGACAAAGCCTTAGTTTACTACATTTGGGGAAAAAAAGGGGGGGGGGAGGATCTGGAGGGGACATAACCCTGAGATTGGAGAGAGACAAGGAAAACAGTTTACAAAAGATGGTTTAAATGAGCAAATAGTTGCTTTTTATTTCATTTAAAATGTGTTGTTTTAATCAAAGCCAACTGTGCTATTTAATACAAAATTTAGTAGTGAGTCTTTCAAGTTCTGTAGAAACTCTGTTGCCTCTTATGTTTTGGGTTTTGAACTTGGATGGAGGGGAGTCATCTCCATTAAAAGTCACTCATAATAATGCCCAGTTTAAATAATTCCCATTTTCTTTTTTTTATATTTACTCAAAAACACAGAAAAATCATTAAAGATAGTTTTATGTTATCGAATAGCAAGAAATGCTTAATAACAGAATGCACATTAAACAAAGACAGTGAGTGTAGAGGGAACCAGAGACTCAGAAGACCCGTGTTCCAAACCATCAACTTCTCAGCCTGTGAACATTCCTGACTTCACTTCTAGAGAACTTATTCTAACTGTCTCATCAAAGACGCCATCAATAAGCCCTTGCCTGTATGCTTCCGTGTATTATTCTATTAATTTTACCCCTTAGATATTTTTCTTAATTCTAGAAATTCTTTAACACTAAATATATCATTACCTACTTACATTATAACAAGTGAGATAATTCTCCAAAATATCTTTATCATTATTTAAGAAGATACATAGTCACTTAACAAATTCTAGAAAAAAAAAATAGAACAAGAGAGTAGACTTTACCCCTATTCAAACATTTCGATATTTGATTTCCTACCCTTTAACAAAAAAATTTTAATGACCTGAAAATTTCAACAGCTTCACTTTGTTCTGAGGGGACGCAGTCAGCCACACTTATTATTTAGACAGGTGATTTATTGCTTTGCATAAGTTGTTTTATGTGAGATCTTGTTTTCTCAATGAGCTCATGTTGGTAAAAGTCACTTTCTCTCCCTGGAATTTCCCAACTTCATCCTTATTCAAGTCAATGAGGTAGGAGATGCTCAGTCAGCTGAGCAAGCTAATTGGCTAACGACAACTTGATGGAACTAGATGAGCTTGCCCTGAGAGGACACCCTGTCCACCGCTAACCACATTTCTAATGGGTGGCCGCCACTAAGTGAAGCAGTGTACCCTTACAGCTGGCCTTCTGCATCCACATGTGTTCCCTTGTCTTTCCACGTGTACAGCAGGTTTTTAGTCTCACAAGGAAAGAAATAACTAAGGATCCCAGAGAACACTGACTTTATTTACAGTTTCATAAAATTGTTTTTGTTTCAGCAAAGCTAACACTTAAAATAGGGGGAGAGGGAGGGACATTTCTTAAATGTGGAGTATATGTCCTTCCCGGAACCAATAGGAACACTGGATAGAGAAGACCATTAGGGGAAAAGGTGTAGCAGGAATGTCTGTAAACTCTATAATTTTATTCCACAAGTGTTCTTAAATGCTGATTGCCACTTATCCCCATGATCTCAAGTCAATAAATTGCTTATTAAAAATGTGTTTTTATCGCAGGGAATGGTGGCCCATTCCTGTAATCTTAGCATACAAAGAAGCGAAGGCAGATCTCGGTCACAGACTGGCACACATCGTGAACTCAGCGCACACTCAGTAGCACATGCACACAGGCCCTCCTGCACACACACATCTGCAAAATAGAAATACACAAATGCAAACAAAATTTAAAACGTTTCCGTGCCTTCCCTCTGGAATCATCTCCTTCATAATTTTTTTTTGTTTTTAACTTTCCATTTGCATCTCCCACCTGCCCTATAGTCTTTATTATATATGAAATAAAACTAATCTTAGATCCCAACTATTTTATGTACCCTTCTTCAGCTTTCCTTAAACCTGATAATTCCACACCCATGCTCTAATGATTACACATAGGAATCAATAATAGCAATGTAGAGATTCATCTTAGCTAAATATGAATGTTATTCTATTATAGCATATGTGTTTATAGAAAATTTCATTCCCCCCCACCTTATTTCTGTTTCACCATCCTATTTCCTGGATTTATTTTAAGACATAAAATTCAGCAAGTGCAAAGGCCACTGTCCTGTGCTGTTAATTTACATGGATCATCAGCATGTTGGTTTTTTTTTTTTTAAAGATTTAGAGTAAAATTCAAGGTTATTCTTAAGATGTGCTACTTGGTGGTCATTATGAATTAATCTCTCAGGGGGATGTTTCACAACCAAGGAGAGTACACATAGCTTGAGGATGAGGTAACACACCACCTGCCTCATGTGATCCTGAACTAACTATGCACATCTAGATGTGCAAAGGAATATGATTGAGAAAGCAAGCAAGGGCATCTTTAATAGTGGTTATTACCAATTGGTAGGTGTTCTTATTTATTTTATCACGCTCTTCGAAGTTTGTGAAATGCTCTCATACAAATGTTATAATCAGATTTTTTCCTTTTTGTTTTTTGTTTTTTTGGTTTTTTTGTTTGTTTGTTTTTGTTTTTCGAGACAGGGTCTCTCTGTGTACCCTTGGCTGTCCTGGACTCACTTTGTAGACCAGGCTGGCCTCGAACTCACAGTGATCCGTCTGCCTCTGCCTCCCGAGTGCTGGGATTAAAGGCATGCGCCACCACGCCCGGCAGATTTTTTCCTTTTTAACAAGTAACCCAAATGTGCCGAATGGAGCATATCTAAAGTTGAAATTTTTTTTATGCTCTTGGAGAGATCAGACTCCAACCCCTGAAACCTTTAGTAGTCACGTCGGGCTGCGTTATTTCTCTGGATCTTGAAGAATACAGATGTAGGAAAATAGAGGAAGCTAAGACAAAGAATAGTGAAGACGTTATACCAAGAGTGATGGACCAAAGTCAAATTCTGAGTGAGGAAACCAGGCTAGAGTGCCTAAAGAGGAGGAGGAAGTGCATCCTGGACTCAGAGACCATCATAGATAGGTGATAGGCATTTACATGAAGAGTAAGAACGCAGACTCAGCATGCACAGTCGAGGGCACATCTAGTTAGCTGTTATTCTGCCTGCCTCCTTACTGATGGGCTTCATTTTACCACGTCAAAATATTGGAAAACCAACTTACAAAAGGAAAACTTTATCTTACGTATATTCAGAGGTTTTAGTTCATGGTCACTCTGCCTCTTTGCTTTCTTCTGTGGTGGCACACAACAGGATCTACACGGCATGGAAAACTTCTCACCTCATGGTAGCCAGGAAGCACAGCAAGAGAGAGGAAGTGGTCTGATATCCCCTTCCCCAATGACCTAGTTTCTTTGCTGGTGTCATTTCTCAAAGACCCTTCTCTCCATAGCAGGACAGGCAGGGTAGCAAGCCTTTAAAACATGTGCCTCCGGGAGCCCTTCAAAATCCAATCTGTGGGTTAGGACAGGACTGTTTTTCTTGCTAGGAAAAACAAATGTGAAAACACTGTTCTCAAATTGGCATCTTGGTTTTTCTACTATCCATCTGGGAATAGTGGTGCATATAAGAAGAGGCAGTGATTTCACCATAAAGGACACTAGCGTAGCATCACACCGTAGCTCTACCTGATGTATGTGATGTGACCGGGAGATGCAGTGAAGTGCCCTATATTAGAAGCTCTGTTTACCATAGGAAGTGAAGAGGTACATAAGAAGCCCATGAATACATAAACCCATGTGTACATGGACCTTGCAAATGATGCTTACATTAAGTTCCATCATAACACTCTATTCTGGTCCAATGACCAAGCCTCCATCAAGGACATTATTTCCAGTGGCACAGCAACTTCAGATCAGGAGAGGTCATGAGATCCTTGGCTGTTACAGCTTTGTCAAAGAAAGTGCAGATTCAAAACACTTCCTCCTTTGTGTCATGTATCGTATTGTGTACACAGATCTGGGATTTTTGTAGAAAAGAAGCAACTGTATCTTAACTACTTTATAAGGTAAAAAAAGATGACGTGATCAGTTGCCATTGCTCAGAGTACGAAAATGTGTAGGACAGTGTTTGACCTGACAAGCTGCTCAAGAAAAGCAGACTCATCTATTCACAAACATGGACACTTGTGAGGATTTTCATTCACCTGCACCCCAAGGCCATTCATTCTTTGTAAGTGTCCATAAGTCAGTTATTATTTAAAACTTCCCAAAAGAAAGTCTTAGAAAGCCCAACTTGTATTTCTGTCACCGTCTCGCTTCTCCTCTCTTCCTGTCTGGCATTCTGGAAATGATTATAAAGCTCCACTGTTTGTAAAACGCAGTGGAAACGTTCAAACAGTTAATGCGTCTTGATCTCTTACATGTATGCCAGACCATCTGAAAGAAATCCTGAGCATAGAAATATGTTTTGAAGATGTATTGTAGAGAAAGCACTACAGCTTCACTTTAGTGGATGGAAGGCCATCTTGAGAGTGATGAGAGAAGCAAGGACTGTGTCTGAAGCAGGGGTTATAGACTATTCGACTTCTGCTCCATCGTAAATTAACTGCCCTCAACATGCCAATGATTACAGTACGTCCACCACATGAAAATGATCTATTCCTCCATAACTGATAGAGCAATTGTGCAAAGCCCTGAGAGATTCAAGGGTCATCTGTTTTAGCTTTAGCTTAGCTGTATACAAACAAGTTTACATCACACAAATCTGTCAGGCACTAATACAAAGAGAACATACTGACTTTATTTTTTGCTCATAATTAACACATACATTCTTTTATTTTTTAATTTGTGTGTATGCAAACTTGTGTGTGTGTGTGTGTGTCTGTGTCTGTGTGTGTATGTGTGTGTACAGGCATCACACATGATACAGTATTACAGGATACCTGTGGAAGTTGGAAGACAAAGAGTAGCAATTACCTTTATCAATCGAGCCTTCTTGCTGGCCTGGCTTCACTCTTTTAACTTTCACAAAATATGAATAATTTGTTTGTCATTGTGCTAATTTTACAGGTAAGAAAAATTTGACATGAACAGGTGATGTAATAAGCTCACTGTTTGAACTGAGGGATTCTTGGGGCCAGAGAATGCACTCTTCCATGGTGTTTACTTAAGAGATGACTAGATGCTTCACAAAGATGAGCTTTCCCAAGATCTTAAGGAAGACCATGCGGCCATGGTCCAAGCCAAATTTACCTGGCTGTGATGCTCTGCATTTAACCACTGGGCTGCATCCTCTTCTTCCAATCCCTGATTACTAGGAGTCTCCATCAGATGGGGCAGACAAGGCTGCATCATGGAAGGCACACTGATATGGCACATGCAAAGGCACCCTCCAATGACTGCCTATACTGAGGAAGTAGTGCTTAAATAATTCTCGTATCAAGAGCAGTATCTCTGAGGAAATGGCTTTGGACCTAGATCTTGAAGGATGAGCCATATCTCCGTTGGCTTAGAAGGAACACCTGATGTGACAGACAGAGAGTAGGAAGCTGGCAGAGAACGTAAAATCCCCC
The DNA here is from genome assembly GCF_964271855.1 of Acomys minous. Taxonomy (NCBI): domain Eukaryota; kingdom Metazoa; phylum Chordata; class Mammalia; order Rodentia; family Muridae; genus Acomys; species Acomys minous. Next base: position 45,501,463 of record NC_140496.1, on the reverse strand, counting down.
AGTTCCCTTTCTACTGTGAGCCAATTGGTACCGATTTACACTCTTACAATTCGACTCTAAACTAAAAAAAGAGTCAGCAATCCTCTTACAACTTTTTCTATTATTGCATGTATATTAAATGTTTGTTTTGAAGTTCTAAGTGGTCGGTCTTTAAACACTGATAAACAGCTAGTAAGTTATGCTAAGTTCTCATGACCAGGCGGGTTTTTCTGACATTCGGACTCTGATAGAGGAAACTGTACTATGTCTGGATAACTGGCTACTGATTAAGAGTTGCACGTGTGCACATGTCCCTTGGGAGTCTTTGAACTATGCCAGTGTTGGTAGCATTGGTTACCAAAGAGATAACAATGGAGAAAGTTTTTCGCTCAGCGACCATTTACTAAGGACACAAAAATAAGCAGGATGTATTTGCACTTCAGCCCGTATTGACCCTGAGCCAGGGACTTTGTAGCTCACCTTCTAAGAACTTTGTACTGTGGCATTCAGTGACAATATGAAGGCATCTAGGTTTTAGCTACAAAGGCCAGGGTCTCTGTGGCTGCTTATTGAAAGCACAGGAGTGGCAGAGCGAAGAGCAATAAAAGGTTATCCGAGACCTGCATAATTGTTTCTACATTGCTGAAATAATTAGGAATTTAATTGAAGAAGAGAAAATGAACCAATTAGAGTTTCTTAACAGGTCTTGCATGTGGCAATGACTCCCAAAAAGCCACGATTTGGGCCTCCACATTTGGATCTCTGTCCTTTTCTTTAATGCTGGCCCAAATGGCTGCATGACACTGTCTGTGGTTGCTGTGATATGTCACACCAGCCACCAAGCTAGCAGTAGGTAGAAGCCAACTTTTCCTTCCTGTTTCTGGTCACCATGTCTATTTTTTTTTAATGCAGCTGTGTTGCTATCATAATGGGCATATTTCCCGGTCACATTTATTTCTGTGTAGTATATTGCAGAAGCATTTAATGAAAGCAATGCCTTTTACATAATTTACACTGCAGCTTTAAGTTGACTGTTATTATTTGTGTCTTTTATTCATGACCAATGGTCTTCATCCAGTTTATTTGCCTCTCTGTGTAATTTACCTAATTACTTTCTTCCTCGTACTGTCTAATTACTGAGAGCTCTGGTCATTGGAACGAGATACTTTTAAAGCGTTTATCGTTACTTATGGGTAATTGAGAAATCAGGTCTACCTCAAGGCTTTGCTCTGTGGGTGTTTTGGAATCATGTTCAATTTAAAGCCACTGAAGCTGTTGGGTAAAGGCTTCCAGAATGATGTCTATGTAATTGAATGTTGTCATCAACCTTCTTGTTGAGCAACTAAGTGCATCTCAGACCAACTGAGCCTCATGCTATGGAGGAAAGAGACCAAACAGAGTGAAAGGGAAGACAAAGAAATGGCACTTCTGTGGTAAAAAGGTCTTTCCCCAAATGCTTCTTACTGGAGCTTTTACCTTACACAATTGGAAGCAGGCGACACTGTCCTGTTTTCTTTTTTAAAATATATTTTATTAATTTATTCATATTACATCTCAATTGTTATCCCATCCCTTCTATCCTCTCATTCTTCCCTCCCTCCCATTTTCCCCTTACTCCCCTATGACTGTGACTGAGGGGGACCTCCTCCCCCTGTATATGCTCATAGGGTATCAAGTCTCTTCTTTGTAGCCTGCTATCCTTCCTCTGAGTGCCACCAGGCCTCCCCATCCAGGGGACGTGGTCAAATGTGGGGCACCAGAGTTCCTGTGAAAGTCAGACCCCTGGAGAATGTCCTGTCCATTGGTTAGATCTGGGTAGGGGTTCAAAGTTTACTGCACGTATTGTCCTTGGCTGGTGCCATAGTTTGAGCAGGACCCCTGGGCCCAGATCTGCCCATCATAATGCTCTTCTTGTAGGTTTCTAGGACCCACTGGATCCTTCTATTTCCCCATTCTCCCATGCTTCTCTCACTTAGTTTCTGAAATTTGTGGACAAATGGATTGAAGTAGAAATGATTATAATGAGTGAGTTAACCCAGAAGCAGAAAGACTCAAATGGTATATCCTCACTTATATCTGGATGCTAGGCTAAGGGATATGTCCCATGAAAGTCTTCACTTACTAGGACAGAGGGGAGGACATCCCACTGTTCTGTTTTCTAATGGGAGAATCTGGACTGTCCTGGAGGTCCAGTAGTGAGCCTGCAGCCATATCTGGAAGGGAGAAACGTGAAGGCTTCCGGTTCTTCCCCCTTTTTTCCCAGTCCCTCTGTTTTACCAGTGACACAGGCTGCTCTGACACAGGACAGAAATCACACTCAACAAAGAAGGTATTCCCAAGCCAACATTATTCAAATGCAGAGGGTCAGTTTTGTTTTAATAAAAAAATTATAAGTATTCAAAACAATACACTGACCCACTGCTTTAAAATAATATTTAAGGTACTTCCCAAAATCTGCAATCCTTGCCTTCATGTGACCAGAGCCTTCTATTCTGCTGCAAAGCATTGCTGGATTTGTTCACAATTATTTTAAACTTCAGGCAGCTGAAACATGACTTCTTGAGCTGCATTCCTCCCCTCACCACAAAGAATACTTTATTATACCCTTAGGATGTACATGTTTGTAAGATATACCCCCCAGCCACTAGATGAAATACCCAAACTCTAGCTCCATTAGGACAGCGCCTCGCTTGCCAGCTTGCCTCAGAATTACCACCTAGTTCTGAACATGCTGTGTGTGAGTTCAACAGCCCTTCAGTGCCAAGCCATGGTGTGTTCTTCCTCATCTGGAGCACTCAAGGAAGTCCTCAGGTATCAAGGTGACCCCTTATCTCCTGACATGATAGCCAGAGGCATCTGATGTGACTCTCCTGGCCCCCAATATTGTCTTACAGTGGTATTTGACCTCTCAGAGTGTGATCCGTCTAGATCTCAGGGAAGCGTGCCAGTCCTACCTTTCTCCCATGCTATCCTGGTCCAATCCACCTCAGATACTGGCCCTTTTTTTCTACCCCTCAAGTGTCTGAGCACTGCTCCCATATTGAACACAGTGGCTCCTTAGGTCACAGGCAGAGCTTAGATCGCCCTGGAAGTTTATCCTGGCAGGTTCCTCCAGCTCTCTTATTTTCTTTCCCTGTTTGAAGAGCTTGCTTGCAACTGTAGGAACCTCTCACCTAAGCCACACCGGGTACCTTTCCCACATTTAACAAACTGTCCTTGGGCTGGATACACACATGAATTGCAATCCTCATGCCTGTTTCCCTACAGGACATTGATGTCCCTCCAGCTGCCTCTGACAGTGTTTTATACTGATTGCCAGCATATTATTTGAAAATTTAGGTTGAGATTATAATGTATGTAATTAGATAATTACTCATGTTTCATGGTTTCCAAGTTCTCCCCAGGAGAATAGAGTCTTGTGAGCCCTGGGGCTTTTCTAGAAAGAACAGACATAAAGAGTCAGTTAGCGGCTGAGATTAACAAAGTGGATCTATATTCAGCATGGATCTGACCATGAAGATTTGAAACACACGTGTGCCCAATTGAATGTTGAAACTTCCTCCCAAAATGACTTTGGAGGCCCTGTGTTGTGATGACACTAGGAAGCGAGCAGCCTGTGCTGAGATGTTCTTAAAAATAGAGACGCATACAGTGCGGGGTGGCCCATGCCTGTAATCCCAGCACTCTGGAGGCAGAGGCAGGCGGATCAAGGTGAGTTTGAGGCCAGCCTGGCCTACAAAGTGAATCCAGGACAGCCAAGTCTACACAGAGAAACCCTGTCTCAAAATACTAAAAATAAAATAAAATAAAATAAAATAAAAAAATAAAAAAGAATAGAGACACATACAGATGGCGACAAGGAGAATCCCAGGCAACTAAGGTAATAGAAGTGGATTCATCATCCCAAGATTTGAGATTCCATTTGAGCCTGCAGCATATCACGCATGGGAGCAGAGCTAGGCTGCGTTTGAGAGCAGTTGGCAGGGCTGCCAGAGCCAGATCTTTGGGTCCCGACTCCGCCCCTGGCTAACAGTATTGGCCATGAAAAATCCTTTTTAACTGTGTGCTGTTTTCAAAATTGAGCAAGACAGTTTCCTAAAGTAGTAAGAATGGTGCTATGTGTATAAGGATCGCTTCGTGGTATTCTAGTCATTATTTTGTGTTAATCCTTTACTGGCTTTGACATTCTAACTCCTTACCCGTAAATTGTGAATAAAAGCTCCTATATCCCCCACAGTGTTTGACCTATGAACATAAGAAGTACAGTATTAGGCATTTCATAAATCATTTTTGCCTACACATTCTGTGTAATTGAATCCTCACAATCATACAGTGATAATAAATAGAATTATTTATATTTACAAATGAAGATTAGGAGGTATACTTTAAAAATTAAAGGCATATAGTTAGGATTATATATCTATAATCTTAAACTTTTTTTTTTGACTGGGATATGGACAGATGTAAAAAAAGTTTCTCAAAACACAAATAGAAGATACCTTTTTATTGATTTTTAAAAAAATTTTTAGACAGGGTCTGGGTATCTAGCCCAGGCTAGTCTCCAATTCCCAATCTTCAGCATGCCTGTTTCAGCCCATCTTACTTCACTTAGGCCCCTGCCTGTCCCAGAGGAAGGAAAATGTTCTTTTACATGTAATGCGGTGGCCTGGACTATCTCTGTTACATTCTGTGTGCCCAGGTTCCAAGCCATCTGCACTCAGCCACTCTGCTGAGGTTTAGGGCTGAACTGTTTGAAGTAGGAGGGTTTGCTTTAAACCATCCCATGCTTCCTGCCCTCAACTTGCCCCTAGTGCTTTCTCACCTCTGCGGTCTACTGATTTGCCATACTTGGATGCTACAACTGACTAGGATGTGCCCTCGAACTCCTGGGAGTCAACATCTTACCACAAAGGATGTGATATTCTCAAAATCTTCTTAGTCAAAATTTGAGTGGTGATTTTCTCTTGTTAGCACAAAAATCCCACATGTTCTTGAAGACTCAAGCAAAGTCAGTACATTCAAAATTTGTTCAGCAAAGAATTATAGAGACAAAGACACTTAAAATGAGAGATTCGCTATCCCTCTACCCTTCCTATTTCTTTTTCACTCTTATTTTCTAATCTACTCTTTGCATGTCTTTGATTTTACTTTATATTTTAATTTTACTTGTAAAATATTTGTCAATAGACTGAGAGCAGTTCAGCAATCACACACACACACACACACATGTACACATACATACACATACACACACACACACACACACACACACACACACACACACACACACACACACTGTGCACTGTTTCTTGGCTCTGCTCTGTTGGTCCCGGCTGGCTTACAACTAACTATAAAGCTGAGGATGACCTCAAACTCATGGTCTTGTTGTCTCTTCCTCTATCTGCTGGGATCACACGCATGTGTCATCATTCTCAGATATTAAAACTATTGATTTCGCACATTAAGTATTGAACCCATATATTCACAGGAAATTTTGAAAAAAAAATTACTTTAATTTAAGCACCACTCTCTGTAAAGCAAGTCCTGGCCGCAATTTCTCCTTGCAAACCTTCCACAGCAGCTTTTAATGTTGAGAAAATTCATCTGGAAATGGCCTTATTTAGGTTTTGTTAGAAGCATAGGCAATGACTCAGTGTGCTAAATGATAAATCACCCAGAAAGTGCCTGTTCCCTTTGTTTCTTCCTGCCTAGACAAGCGAACTTCAGAGGCCCTCCGGAAGCTGCCATGCCCTCAAGGCCCTTGCTCCTCACACTCCTAAAACCAACCAGCCTGTGGCTTCAGTTAGAAGTCAGCGCCCCTGCCCATCCTGGCCATACCCATTCTGTTTGGCAACCAAAGCCCCAGGGTCCTGAGACACCTGCTCTATCTACCCTATCTACCAGCTATGCTGGCCTTATCTTTTAAGGTAGATAGCAGTAACCATTGCCCCTGCTGGATCCACGAACCAGCCCTATGCCTGGTAGGAATCCTGTATGCTCCTGGGCTAATGGCAACTGTTCTGAAAAGACGTCACCCTTGGAAAAGGGGAAGTAAGAGTCTTAGTAAAGTCTCTGTCTCTCTGCCTGCCTGCCTGCCTGCCTGTCTGCCTCTGTGTGTGTGTGTGTGTGTGTGTGTGTGTGTGTGTGTGTGTGTGTGTATGTGTGTATGAGAGAGAGAGAGAGAGAGAGAGAGAGAGAGAGAGAGAGAGAGAGAGGGAGGGAGGAGAGAGCCAGAGGTCACCTTCGGGTATTACTCCTCAGACTCACCCTTATTTTTAGAGACAAGGGCTCGATGGCCTGAAGCCCATCACGCTGGCTAGGTGGGCTGGCCCAGGGGTCCCCCTTTCTCTACCTCCTCAGCAGTAGGATTACTAGCACAGGCAGCGCCACACCCATTTATTTGTGTGTGTGTGTGTGTGTGTGTGTGTTCTAGAGACTGAGATCAGGTTCTTGTGCTTGAAGACAAGCGAGGCTCATTTTTGTTCTAACACCACAGATCCCCCGAACAGGATGTCGATATTTCCTTTAGTATTCAGCGGGGCCTGCTTGCCTCCCCAGAATAACATCTTCCTGTGTTCTGCAGCAGCACATATGTTCCTGCTGAAAAGAACAGCAGCAAGCAGCGAGCACTTCCTGTCTCTCCAGAGTAGAATGTGGGCTGGGAGCAAGCACCGACAGGGCCATGCCTGTGTGCGATGCCAGGTGATGACGCCAGGCCAGCTGACGGTTTGTGGCATGCCGTGTGAGATATGAGACTCCAAAGAGGCTCGAGCACGGACCTGTTTATAATTCAATTGCTGGAAGATGGAATCTCAGCCACCTAGGTAATATTCATGAACACAGGACAGAATGGGATTTTCTAAGGATTGACACCTCAGAAGCTGAGGGAGCAGGGGATGAGTTCAAGAAAGGAAGCCTTCTGGTACTGACAAGAGTGATCGGAATAAAATTTGTCCTTTTTATATGCAAATGAGTTGTCTGCTCTACAGCTGGCATCATTGCTCCCCAGCACAGATAATCCAATAGTGCTTTCAGAGAGCACCTTTGTGAATAGAGAGAAACACTTCCTTTTCTTGCCCCAGACTATCCAATGAAGTATTTTGAACTGGTATTGGGTATGGAGTGTATTTTAACATCCACAATGCTCCTTAAGTAAAGGGGTGACTGGCAGCATCTTGACCACACACATACACACACACAGAGAAAGGAGTGGGGTGGGGAGGAGAGACAGAGACAGAGAGACTAAAACAGAGAGAGAGAGAGAGAGAGAGAGAGAGAGAGAAAGAGAGAGAGAGAGAGAGAGAAGAGAAGAGAGAAGAGAGAAGAGAGGAGGGAGAGAGGAGAGACTGAGGCAGAAACAGAGAGATAGAAACAGAGAGAGACAGAGACAGCGAGAGACAGAGACCAAGACAGAGAAAGGTGACTTATTTTATATTGTTCTGTATGTGACAAAGTAACATGTTTTATTTCAAGGCATATTTCACAACAACCCGAGCCTAGCCTTTTAGAAGAAAGAAATCAGTTTTATTCGCAAGTCAACTGGCTGTAATAGAATTTAGGAGCAGTGGGGCTCAAATTTCAGCGCAGCGAGAACTGTAAAGCCATGTTCCCGGGGGCAGGACTTTATCATTCCCAGTTGTAAATCATCGCCTTGATTCCTCAATAATTTTGTCATCCGCTTCTTCACTGCACCCTTTAATCCCACGTTTCCCCAAAGTGTTCTCTGAGTTCTGCTCTCAGAACACAGAGAGTCTTGACATTCTGCTTGCAAAGCAGATCCTCCATTGAGCAGGAAGAAGACTAAGCTGCCAGGAAAACTAACTCCAACTCTGAACACCGACTTCTTGGCAAAGTGAAAAAGAGAGTTTTCATCCTTGAGGCTTCCATCACAGTCTACAGACAGCCACTGACTGGCTGTCAAAAAATGTGCATTTGGACCTGATAGAGCTGTGGGGCTGCAGCAGGCAGCACACTGTCTTTCTGGGCATTAGCAGGAGCAAAGGGTCTGAGCACAGTGTTGCCCAAACCAAGCTGGGTTTCAGAAATTACCATCTCCACCAGCCCCACAGTCTTAGCATGCTTCGCCTTTATCTCACAGGGGAACCATCTTAAAATCTGCACGTTGGCAATTCAGAAGCAGACACTCACCTCGCTATTCCAATGTGCTTAGGGCGCTCCAGCATTAGGGGAGCTGGAGTATTGTTTTCATCTTTTCCTCTGATCATCCCGTGCTGCACGAACACTCCAAGCTACATGAACGTGAGAGTGCTTTCTTTCTCTGAGATAATTACATTTTGAATTTTAGAAACCAGTTTATTTTATTTTATTTCATTTCATTTTATTTTATTTTTACGTGGTGACTAGAACGAGAAAAGAAAGCTCTACAAGAATGAAGAAAAAGATTCAAAATTGCAAATGTTCCCCCTACATATCCACTTTCATACATTTATTCTTATTTTTCCAACAACTCTTGGCTGTGTTGGCAGCTATACATGGTTTATATTCTCTTGAGGGAAGTGTATGTTAATTAAAATCTCCCACACAATACTTAAGGAGAAAATAACATTTTTTTCCTACAGAGCTTTTAAAACTGTGAAATAATAAAAACTGTCATTTGCCCTTGACCCTCAGAGGTCCAGGTCTTAAAAACACACAAGTGGCAGCTCCTGCAACCTTGTCTTTCAGGATGATGAGATGAACAAGTATTAGAGGGTAATTTGATATATTAGAGGAGAAAACAGAAAGCTATAAAAATCTATGAAAAATTACAGAGAGCAGACATTTTTCAATAAAGAAAATAAACTAGACAGAGAAAAGAAAGAAAAGCTGAAAAAAGTAAGACAGTTAATGAACTAAAGATGCCTAAACGTTTCGGAAAGCAGAAAAGGGGTGGATGCTGGGGACTGCTGTGTCCATGGCCATCGGGCAGCTCAGACCCAGTAGAGTCCTGGTCCTCTGGGAGGTAACGCTAAGCTCCTCTTACACAGAGAGCACAGGGCGTTCACCTCCTGCCGGAGCTCTCCTTGGGTGGGTGTTGGCACAGGGCAGGAAACACTGGACAGGAGGCCGCTTTCCTTCACCCGATGTCTTCAGGAGCTCAGAGCCTGGGGACCAGGAACACTGTCTAGGAAATCAAGTCAGGAAACCTGTTCTGGAGAGGCTGATTCAGAAAACTGCTTCTTGAACTTCTTGCCAGAAAGGGAGTGAAATAAAACAAAACAACAAAACGAAGAAACCTAGCCAAGCAGAGGCAACTAAAAATGAGAAAGCCTAATACATCGGAGAAGCAATTAGAGAGAGGGGCGATTAGGCTCTGAAATGTCCTATATATCTTCCCGTGCATGATGTAAGTTAACTTAATCTGAATGTAATCACTGGTGCACACTGGGAACTAGGTGCTAAGACGGAGTCCCACGATTTATTGGACTGGAAACATAAGCTAAATTGGCTTATCAATTTATTAGTGGAATCTGATTTTTTAGAGAACAAGAAGAATATAAGTGGTATTTTGGAGTCGTTTAACCAACTATGACACCTGTGAGACATGGATTAGACCCTGCCCCCAGGCTGCACACATCTTCCTCCCTCTCAGTGAAGAAGCAGATTTGTATCACAGAAGTGGCTGGATAAGAACAGTGTCCCTCGGGAGAAGCTGGAAGCCATGTGCTCATGGCTCTGAGGCCTGTGTGGATAAGGCCACACATCTGACCTAGAGGGTTTCCTGTTCTCTGTTGTGTGGTCCTTCTTCATCTTCATGGGCTTGGGTGTATGTCTTCAGGTTTCCTCAAGAGCAGAGGTGGAGTCAGAGCTGCTAGGCTTCCCCTGGAGGCACATCTGGGAAGGCACACCTCTGCCAGGCTTCCCCTGGAAGGCACACCTGGGAAGGCACACCTGGGAAGGCACACCTGGGAGGGCACATCTGGGAGGGCACACCTGGGAAGGCACACCTCTGCCAGGCTTCCCTGGGAAGGCACACCTGGGAAGGCACACCTGGGAGGGCACATCTGAGAGGGCACACCTGGGAAGGCACACCTGGGAGGGCATACCTGAGAGGGCACACCTGGGAGGGCACACCTCTGCCAGGCTTCCCTGGGAAGGCACACCTGGGAGGGCACACCTGGGAAGGCACATCTCTGCCAGGCTTCCCTAGAATTGGCCTTTATGCTTTTACTTCCAACTTTGCTGGTATGGTGACACATGTTTCTAGTGCCAGCACTTGGGAGACTGAGACAGGAGGATCACAAGGCTATCCTTCTGCACACACACACACACACACACACACACACACACACACACACACATGCTCACACACATACATTCATACACGCACACACTCACAAACTCATACTCACACACATATCCTTTCATACACACATACACTCACGCATACTAACACACTCACACGCCCATGCACATTTATAAACACATACATACACACTGACACATACTTTCTCATACATACACTCACACATACACACTTACAGGCATACACACAGTAATTTACTCACACATATACTCACACACATACACATACACTCTCATGTATTCATAAAACACATACAAGCACACACCCTCACATATTCTCTCACACATATACATATACTCACATATGCTAACGCACTCACACATGTACTCACACCTGTACTCATAAACACATACATAATCACGTACACACTGACACATTCTCTCTCTCTCTCTCTCTCTCTTTCTCTCACACACGCACACACACACACACACAAACACACATACACACATATACTCACAATGTACAGTCTCACACACTAACACAATCAGACACACACACAGACATACATACAGTCACACACACTATTATTTGTCTTAACGCTTTGATCACAAATTAAATGGCAGGATAGTTAGTCATGGGGCAGGCGCAGGAGGCACCTGGTCACATCACACCCACAGTCAGGAATTTAAGAAAGATAAATGCTGGTGTTCGGCACACAATCTCCCTTTAATCTTCTCTGGCTTCTGGTCCGATTCCAAGGCAAGTTGTCACTCACACAACAGGTGACTCTTCTTATCTCAGCTAACCCAGTCCACATAATCCCTCAGAGACATGCCCAGAGGCTTGTCTCCTAAGTGATTCTAGAGCCCCTCAAGTTAATAATCAATACAACTACCGTAATTATCTTACATAGTTTGTATGCAAATTTTACAAAGTCTTTGTTGTTGTTCCCAGTGGGTCAAACAAAAGGACTCCTTTGCAAAAGGCCACATAGTTCCTCAGCAATGATCTAGCTGTTATATGCAATTTCATCTCTTGTTAAAAATCATCTTTAGGCTTGTTTGGTAGTGTTGTCCCAGCACATATGATACCCTGGGATACATCTCCAGAGCCATATAAATTGTGGACAGATAATCACCTGTGATCTCATTATAAGGAAATGTAGGGGCAGTAGGATTTGAAGTTCACGGCCGTCCTTGGCAACATGGAGTTCAAGACCATCCTGGGATACATGAGATCCTGCCTTAAGGACAAAGCAAAAATCCAAATTAAAGCTTTATTACACTAGGCAGTGTTTCTTCTGCTCCTCCATTACTTCTGGCTAATTTTTATTAGAGAATTTTAGAAGTGTGAAAAATCTCGCCATTAGTGACAACCCCCCTCACTCCCCCTGACCCCCCCCCAGCCCCCTTCAGATCCACTTCCTATCTGCTTAGTTCTTGGGGAAACAACTTTGGCAGTTGTTTCTACCACTTGTTCTGGCGAGGCAAGAACAATGGCTGACCTTCACAGAAGAACTAGGTCTTAGAGTGGCTGCTTGTTCTGTCTGTGGACACAGGCTAAACCCTAACTTCCCTCAGCCCTGTACCCCGGCATGCTTATTTTCACACTCCAATCCATTGTAAGGTTCGGCCCTCCTTGAATTGGACAGTTGTAGTAGTCTCTGATGTGAGTCAAGAGAAAGTTAAAAAGTTGACTAGAGTGACGCAAAGGCTCTTTGATCCTAAAGACACAGCATGATATGGAGAGCCGCAAGGGACACAAGCTGATAGTTTACCTAATAGAGACAACATCTTGTGCATGATGGAGTCTTTGACTTAAGAACAGCTCTGAAGATACCTGCTCTTTGACCTCAGGATCCTCAGATATTAGAAGACACATCCAAGAAGAGGAGGGTCTATTCTTTTTCTGGACATCCCAGCCATGCTGCAAATATCTAGAACAGATGTTGGTAACTTCTGGCCCTCAGGCCAAGGTTAGTGAAGGGTGGGTGGTTAGTGGCTCTTCTAGAATTCACTCCCACAGTGGCCGGGCTTTCAGAGTTTGAACAAACCTTAGAGTCAGTCCACGTAGGCTGCCATTTCCCTGTTTGTCTAGTGTCTCTTGTGCATAGCCTCCTCCCAAGACAGAAAGCTTGTATTTATTTTCATCACTGCACTTCTACTGAGGATTTGTTTCTAAGAGAGTAGAGCTGCGTGGTTCTTATACAAACCTGGGCTGGATTATGTTTTGTTGACACCTTGCCCAACATTATGGAAAAAGAAAGGGAGTCTTATTTCTGGACACTACATCAAAGTTACCAGGAAAGAATCATTCATAATTAATTTATATATTTCTCTGAAAATTATAATTTCTGTAAGTTGCTTTCTCTTTTGCCCTTTCTTCTTTTAAGTATAAAACAATGTGTCCGTGAGCACATTTTCATTCCAACCTTTAATATCTGTATACATATTTTTGTCAATTATTTAATGTTTATGTATCGTTCTTACTTGATTGGCATAAATCAATTATACATAACTATGAGTTTCATTGTATATTTCCATGTATCTATATAATCACATTTACCACCTACTAATCTCTTATCTCCCACTGATAACATTCCTCTTCCCAACTATTTCCCTTTTATTTTCATGTCATTTGTTATTCATTTATTCATTTATTTGTATGACCTAGTGGGTATAATTAGGATTCCTTGTAAGAAAGATTTTATTTGGACATGCCACTAAGAAATAGTTTTTCTCTTCTTCAGGAACCATTAAATACCCATAGAGCTTTTGGGAGGCTTAGGGGAGAGTTCTTAAATAAAACAGAAGCAAAATTCCCCAAACATTGAGGCTTCTAGTGTTATACATAGAAGAAGGCCATTTATCTAGGAAACTCTTAGAGTAGGTGTCCAGGGATAACAGGAAGGAGTAAGGGTGCTTTGGAAGATGGATGTAATTTTGAATTTTGTATTTTAGTGTTCTTGACTCAGTCACTTTTCTATTACTATGATAATAAACCATGACCAGAACCATTTTTAAAAGAAAGAGTCCATGATGAGGGAACATAGGAAAAAATTGAGAGCTCATATCTTGACTCATACACGGGAGGCAGAAAGAGAGCTCTGGGAGTCACACAAATATTTCGAAATCTCAAATCTCACTCCCAGTGACACACTTCCCTCAACAAGGACCACACCTCCTAATCCCTTTCAAGCAGTTCCACCAACTATGGATCAAACATTCAAACATGTGAGCCTATGGGGGCCATTCTCAATCAAACAATCACAGTCCTTTATTGTGTACTAAATAATCCCATATGCAAATGAGTAGTATCTCTGCAGTATTCACTGACTGAGGCTCCGCCAGTCCTCCAGGGACAGTTGCCCGAGACACAGATCCATGTTTCTCTGTTTCCCTTTATGACATATAGTGTGTCATAGACTGGCACTTATAAAGAGACACAGACCTGTTAACGCTTTTAGAGAAGTCATCTGAGTAGAACTAGGTCAGTAACATTTATTTTACATAATGAAAACATCAAATATTCTTAAATGTTAATATAATGTTATTAGTAAACATGAGTGTTGCGCGTAAAAATCCATTCATAAGATCTGCGTGCTCTTTCCACCCTGACAGATGAGGCGACTGAGTGGCAGAGTTTGTGATTTGTTTTCTCTGTGCCACAGAACTAGAAAACAGGAAATCTGGAGGCTACATTTCAGGAATTCTGTTTCATCTCAGAATTTCTCTGTGCCTCTTACTGCCCTAGTGCTAAGAAACAGTAAATGCTGTGGGCTGTTTGTTAGAAAGAGAAGAGATGAGAGCGTAGCCCTCAATGCGTCAATGTAACTACTGTGGCTGTTGTTCTCTGCCTGGTTCTGAACCCAAATGGTAACTGTGTATAAATTAGTACTCTTTGTAGCCCACTCCTGGGGCATCTGAAGAACTCACAGAGCTTTCCATTTTCTGTGCTGTCTGGTCTTGTGGGATGTATACTGAGAGTCTTTCGGCTGAAACAGAGTAGCTGCCCACTTCTGGGAACAACCACAACCACCAACAAGCCCGATAAGAACTCGGAAGAGATGTGACTTATTTTGATCAAAGGTGTCAAGAGCGCACGAGACAGAGGGGAAGCTGCCACCAGAGAGTGGGTGAGGCGCATGTGTTTGAAACTCAAAGCCTTTAGCTCTAAACTCCAAAAACAAGATGCTTGTCAGATTCAGTAGAAGATCGCTGCGAACAGAAAACCAAGGGTGCTAAAATGAAACACACTCATAGGCAAGTAAAGGAAATGATCAAAATAACCACCACACAAGAGCAGTGTGCAGGAAATCTTCCAGTGAAAGAAATTTTCCAGTGATATGCTGGGGTTACTGAAATGGTGTGTAGGTGCGTTTTTGTTTGCTTTTTTTTTTTTAAAGTGTAGATTTATCAGGATAAGCAATACATGATAGTGGCAGTGGGTCTTCCAAAGGCCACTGCATTTTGCAAGAGATCAAGATGGTATGCCAAAGAGAGAAACAGAAATAAGGATTTTAAAATATATTCTGAAGATTATAGGCAATGAGCAGAATGCTTCAAAACAGTGAAGGTTAAATAAGCTGTGGCTATTTTTGTCCACCTACGCTTTCCTTAGCTTTCTTTGTTTTGTTTTGCTTGGCTTAAGAATTCAGTATGAAAAATCTAACAAAACAAGACCAGACAATAATAAAAAGACCCCAAAGTTTGGGAAAAAGTTAAGAAATTAATCATACACAGATACACACACAGAGGAGAGGGAGGGGGAGGAGAGAGGAGAGAGGACACACACACATCCACAAAACAAGACCAGACAATAATAAAAAGACCCCAAAGTTTAGGAAAAAATTAAGAAGTTAATCATAAACACACACACACACACACACACACAGAGAGAGAGAGAGAGAGAGAGAGAGAGAGAGAGAGAGAGAGAGAGCGAGAACACACACACACACACACATACACACACACATACACACACACACACACACACACAGAGAGAGAGAGAGAGAGAGAGAGAGAGAGAGAGAGAGAGAGAGAGAGGACACACACACACACACACACACACACACACACACACGCCATTTTAGTAACCAGAACAGAGCATGGACCTAAAACAGGCTGGTCGATGGTTCCCTTTTAAAGCACCCATATTTTATCTCATTCTGCTCCTACTAGTAAGGTGATCTGCAAAGCCATTGAAAGGTGATAATCGTAGGCATTAACTGCTTTGCTATCCCAGTGGCCCTGCAAACTGCAGAGGTGCCATTACGGAATGTAAATACACCCTCTTCCTCCTTGGCCTATCCGCCTGTCTTCCTAGTCATGGAGTAGGTTGGGGATGGTGTGGAACCCGGACAGCATCACCAGGAACCACTCACTCACCGCTGCTGCTCCTTTACCATAGCGGCGGCTGCGGCCTGGGTGCTGGCCAGCAGTTTGACCCCTCTCTGATGAGCAAGAGTACTTTTTCATCACACTTAGTAGTCAACGTCAAATTCAGAGGAGGGCTGCAGGGAGGAGAGCAGATACGAGACTTTCTGAAGAGGGATAGCTTTTATTACCCATACCCGCTCCAGTTGTTTTCCTTTTCCAAAACTAGGAACTGCTATGTGAGAGGAGAAAATACTCCAGTGAATATGGTATGCTAGCTGGAGCTGAAACAGGAGCCTGGTAAAGTGAAGGAAAAGTTCTTAGAATGTGCGGGGTGGGGGTGGGGGTGGGGGGGTGGGGGGGCCTGGGCAACAATTACCCAGTCCTTATCGGAGCTACTCTCTCCAGGAATGATCCTGAATTCCAGACAGAGGGCTCTTTAACCCCTGCCTGCTTCCTCCTCTGCTTGAGCTCTTCTGGGGTAGCATAATCGCTCTTCCTGTTTCCGCAGCAGCGTGGAGGGCTGCAGATTTATCCCCAGGTAGGGGAGGACCATGAAGAATGTATTCAGGCACTCTACTTAACACAGCCAGTGTCAACAGGCGTCTTTTTAGTTTCCTGGCTGCTGTGGCCCATACTTCATGCAACAGTGTGAGTGAAACCCTAGGAGTTAATGACTAATTAAAGCCTTCTGCCCCCGCCCCCCACCCCACCGCAGACTCTGAGCTGTGTGTGTGTGTGTGTGTGTGTGTGTGTGTGTGTGTGTGTGTACACGTAGTCACGACTGGAGCTGGGATCTCAGAGCACTCAGGGACTCGCAATGTGCTGCAAATGTGGTCAGTGGAAATGAACTCTCAGTTCAGGCAGGCAGCACGTGACTTCCTATTTCTGTAAGGTACTTCCAAGTGACTTCCTCTGTAAAGCCGGCTGAGAACCAGGAGATTTCCTTCAGCGGCTAGACAAAGTTTATTTCAGCGCTGGACAGAAGTTTGCCCTGAGAGATCGAGTGAGGTTCTTTTTTTTTTTCTTTCTTTTTCCCTCTGCTGTTGCCAGCGTGCAAGGACCTTGTGGCTCCTGTCAGTGATCGGAAATTGAACACGGTCGTGCACGTCTCAGTAATCCACCCCGTGGAGCAGACCCTGACGAGGTACTCCAGCACAGAAATTGTGGAGGTGAGCCTGGCCTGTGTCCCTGTCTGCCACCGTCTGTCCCTCTTTCTCCTTTTGAGCTGCTGTCTCTGTCTGTGTGCATTGTGCATGCGTCTCTCTCCTCCCCCCACGTCTCCCTCTCTCCCGCCCCTCTGAACAGCTGACATAAGTTAGCCTGTGGTCTAGGGCCCTGTGATTGCATTTGTTCCTCTGTCATCAAGGAGCACAAATCGGACTGAGCACATGAAGAAGAATTTGACTTTTCATTCAAAGTTTTTAGTTTTCTTCCACAGGAAACTTCCCCCTCTGAATTCCCCAGCAGAACAGAGGATGTCTGTATATCTGTGTCCCTATGTAAATTATAATCTCTCTATATTAATTTTAAATAAAATGAAATGAACACATTTAATGAAGGAAAAAGTATAAAGTACTCACAAAGTTCAAAACAGATGAAGAGGTTTTCGCTCTCTTTTTTTTTTTCCTCCTGGGTCCAATGCCAACCCTAGAGTAAATAATTTATATTCTCTGCTATGTGTATCTTTCAAAGTGTGGTGTTCTCCAGAGAAAGGTAGGTGATTAACTTGATTAGCTGTAACGTTTCCAGTTAAAGGTGTAAATATTACTCATGGGATGAGAGATTTCCTATTTACCTCTATTGTTGCTAATACAGCTTTCAGCATGGATCAGAGGAAATGCATTATTGTGTTGGCTCAGCTCCATCAGGACAAGGGTTCCCCTTAGATGATTTTCTTCTTGTGACACACGTCACAACGTTAGTGAACGAGAGACTCTTATTGGACCACCTGGGGCTCTGGAGCGTGTCCTCCTCACAGTTCCTATCTCCAGCTTCTCTTTATTTTTCTCCGACTTGTGAGCTGCCACCGTTCGGAATGTTAGGCCTGTCTGCCCTAGTCTTTGGCTGGCTTGGCTCACTGCTTGCCCTGAAGCAATGGGTGGAATCAATGATTCAGACTGTACTGGGACTGCTTCTATTATGGGACTGACCCAAATCCTGGGTGTAGCCCTGCATTTTTCCATGCCTTTAGCCTCTGCTTCTCTGCCCTTCTGCAGGCACCCCTGCATCTGCTACCTTTACGCAACCCAACTCTGCCCAACTGCACGCAGCCAACCTTGAGCTTGCCCCTTGCATGATTGCTTAATATACTATTTGGAGACTTTGGGTTCTATTGCTGGTACCATGTACCATAGTTGGATTACAAGCAGTCTTCTTCATAGAAAGGCAGCTTGGTGAAAACTATAAAGTCGTTTTCTTAGTGACAACACTTCAGGTATTATTGTAACTTGGTTACTTTTGAAACTGCCAAATTTTAAAGTAACTTGAGTGCTTATGGTTTTGTTCTACCACCCGCATTCTCCTGTGATGAAACATACGCATCCTAAAATTTATTGTCATAACTATAGAAGTGATTTATGCTGTTCACTTTGAGAGTTTTATGTAGACTCTGCACACTTTTTAAACATGTTTTATTCACTGCCTGTCTTCAAATGTATCAGACATATTGCAAGAAAAGAACATTTTTCCTTTTGAAGAAAAGAATGAAATAATTTTATTTCCTCAATACATCCTATTTAGAGTTTTTCTCATTAGTTTTCAAGTTGGTCTTGGGAATAAAAAAAATACTGTTAAACGTCTAAAAGCAATCAAACACTCATAGCGGATAACTTTCAATTGAAACAGAATAAGGAAAAAAACCCACATTTTTAAAAGGATAGCATAAGATACACCAAATGGCTTGGAAAAAAAATAGCTTCAATTCTATTTGGTGAGGCAGTGTCTTTGATCATTTGTTTAAATGATCAACATATAATGATTATATTTTGTACAGGATTTTAAATGGACTGGCAACTTGACCTAAAGAGAGGTTCTGAATATAATTGGTAAAAAAAAAAAAAAACAAGGTGTTGTTTTCAAGAGTCTTTAGCCACTTAAAGGAACTCAAGTTCACCTAGTCAGCAGGCCTCAGGACAACAGGGCCCTGGGCTCATGGCCCACAAGCAACACTTGGCTCTTCAGATCTCTTATAATAGAACTATTTCCTAGAAAAGCAGACAGGCACACACTCTCTGCGTTCACATTTGTCCCTGCATGCTGCTGGCTCCAGTTGCTGCTTTAATGAATCCAAGCTTTCTGTTTATACTGTTTCAGGGAACAAAAGACCCACTGTTCCTGACGGGTGTCACATTCCCGTCTGAGTACCCCATCTATGAAGAAACTCGAATCAAACTGACAGTCTATGATGTCAAGGACAAGTCTCATGACACTGTAAGTACTTGCACTTCTTTCTCCGGGAATAGAGGGCTTCCTACTTTGCCAAGCTGGGGGACTTGGATGCTCACAGCATTTTTAAAGGGGGCTGTTTGTGCTGCACTTAGAGTTGTCTTACGCGTGTACTTTGGTGTGTGTTGTTCAAACTCATTTGGCTGTTACCAATGAGGCAACTGGTTAGGAGCAAAAGCTCCTAACAGACAGACCTATCTCTCTCTCTCTCTTTTTTTTTTAAAGGCTGATTTGATCCTTTAATTGTAAGCTGATTGGATAATAGTTTGCAGGTGAAAACAAATGGAACAGATTAAATAGTGGCTTTTTAAAAATAAAGATATTGTAATTACTAAAAACCAGAGATTGCCACCGTTCCACTCTTACTATTTATCTTTTCTCCTCAGACAAGTCCTCTCTCTTGATTAGGCACATAGCTGCTCTGACACTGTCCGTGGAGATAGATGCTTCTTATTACTCCTGGTTAGGTAGTTTTGGTGCTCGGAGACACTGAGAAGGGGGCAACCCAGGCTTCCCCTCCCCCTCCCAGCCTCTGTGCCAGTGTGAATACATATGTGTCCTCAAGGCAGCAGCATGGCGGAATTATAATAGTCAGGAGTGAAGCATGAGCCACGGAAGTGTGGTAATGACAGTTAGGCCAGCGGGTTCCAAGGGGGCCTTTGATTGATGCTGAGGAAGGCAAATAGGCTTGGGCAACCACACGGGCTAAATGTAGCTGACTCTGCCTTTCCTTGCTATTTTTGACCGGAATGAGTCTATACAATGTAGGTAGAAGGAACGTACACATGTAGTCCACAGGTGAGTTAGAGGGAAAATATATGGAAGAGATTCACACTCGTCTCAGTGTTCAGCTCTCTTAAATGGTGGGATGAAGGCTCCTATGAAATGCACAGCACACAGACAGACTAGAAACAGCCGCGGCCATCTACAAGAGAGAAGTTATATGCCAGCTGTCTGAATTTATTTCACCTACCAGCTTCGTGGGTAAGAGAGCTTATTTCCTGGTATCTGTTTCTCCTTCTATGTTTCCCTTGATGGCTTATGGTAAGGCCTAAATGAGTAAGTGCATGAAAACAGTTTAGGGCCCAGCATCTCTGGAGACATGGGCAGTTACCAGTTACCATTACTTGAGTTTGAGTTTTGCAGGCTGCCTCATAGCTACTCATAATAAGTAGAAGCCCAATTAAAGTCTAATGAGCAAAATCATTTTCTATACTTAGTAAGTTTCTTCTTTTCTAAAAAAAAAAAAGTGTTTTAAATTGAAATAGAATTCTAAGTCAGTTGTTATCCATGTATATATGGTTTCCAGGCTGACCACTCTACATTGGACGGCCAGTGTGGGGCGGGCTCATGCCTGGAAGAGTTGCCTGTAGTCCTTTGTCTAGGGGTGAGAGCCTTCAAAGTCCCGCACTTCCATGGTGCTGTGTCCCTCAGTGTGCCACTTGCAGGTCTTGTTTACGCAGGCTGTTCTAGGACAGGCCGTTTCCCAGCACACTTCCTGGTATTCTGAGTCTAACGATCTTTTCTACCCATCTTCTGTATTGTGTGTATTCTCAAACAAAGGCAAGAATCTAGCGCATTTCTCCCTTTCGATTTTCTTGGGAGTTGTGTTTCTTTTTCTTCTCATTTTTCTTTTCTTGCTTTGGGGTGTAATGTGAGAAAAAGAAGACTGTTCAGGGATCCGTGAGCCTGATGGATACTATACACAGTCTCCAACTGTTTACTTCTCCCCACAAACTTCTGCCAAATAAGAGGAAAACATGGCCCAGGAAATCATCCAGTAAGGGAGAGGAGAGCGGGTTCTAAGGGATGGCGGGAGGCCACAATGCAACTGTGCAGAGAAATGGTAAGCAAAGACGTGATGGAGGACACAGAAGAAAATCAGGAACAGTGGATTTCGTGCATAACACACACAATTAAAGCGTGTCCCTCCAGCAGCCCCCGAGGCAACCCCAGATAGGACTGTGACTAGGGTAGGGTTTTAGGAACACAATGCTTCAGATATTAAGATTTTGCCTCCAAAAGAGTTCTCACTGCTATAAACTCTTAGAAATATCAGAAGTTTGTTAGCTACTTTTGTTGTCTTGATGACAAAAATACCGAACAGAAGTGAGTTAAGGGAAGAACAGGTTCGTTTGGCTCACTGTTCAAGCACACTGTCCAATAGGCAGATATGGGCAGGGTGGTGGGGAGGCACAGCTATGGGGGCAAGCAACTTGGCCCAGGGTGGCAAGAGCTTGCAGCAAGGGAGGGGAGAGAGAAGAAGAGAAGAGAGGAGAAAAGGGAGAGGAGAGGAGAGGAGAGGGGAGGAGAGGAGAGGAGAAATGCCTACCAGCTAGGGCATATGTCCGGAGTGTTCCACAGTCCCCAAGAACAATGACACTAACTGCAGACAGGGTATGCAGACACGTGAACCCATGGTATATATTTACCATTGTAACTTTAGCACAATATTAATGACTTAGTGTGTCTTAACCTCCTCCAATCCCTTCATCTGCAATCCGCATGTGTATTAACCCCCCATGGTAAAACAGCTTGTTTACTCATATATATATATATATTCACATACATACATATATTTGTCAGCTTTAGTTCTGGAAACCAATGATGTAGATTCCTTTAAGGATCTTCTTCCTGGATCAGCAGTGTTGTCATGCTACAGTGTTAGGTGAGCTGGAAGCTCTTGCTGTGGAATACAGTTTTTGGAGCTTGAACATAAATTAAGAGATGCCGCTGGTTTTTCATTCCCCAAATGCTGTTAATTAAAGCTTAACTCAATCCTTAAAATAGCTGGTGAAATAGTCCCGGTGACGGAAGTGTAAATAGAAACACGGTTCATTAATATGCTAATAGTCCCCATAGAGGCATGCAATTGTACATGGTACATGGCTTCCCCATCTCTTCCGATCGTACGTCCTATATCCTACATCACTTCCCCATCTCTTCAGGTTCTCTGGGGGTGGGGAGAGGAAGTAGGTGCATTAAAGTATAGCTTGTAAGTACAAGTACTTCACAGCCTAAGAGCTTTAGATCCTAATTCTTTTAAACCAAAAGTCATGAGACCGAATTGATGTATGTTTCAGAGGACTGGTGATTCGATGCATATACTTAAAAGCACTTTAACTATTTCACACTCGACGACCTTAATCATATTAGACGAAGGATAATCAGACCTTCTTATTGGTTAAATGCTGAGGCCGGTGCCTCAGTTGTTTGAGTCTTCCTCTGGAGTTCCTCATCGTTGATGAGAGCTAACCAGCCAGCTAGAAGGGGCAGCTCACTACTTCCTGTCCCCTGGCAGACATCCTTGCACCACATGATAGCAGAGAGAAGAGGTGGCATTTTTCTCTGTGCCCACAATGCACATGTCACACTGTCCAGTAGCTGCTCTTCTTAGAGTCTTCTAGATGATTAGACCTAAGATTGTTTATCTCACTGGCTCCAGCAGAAATGCGATGGCTCTTCCTAACAGATGGCAGGGGTCTCACTGTTGCTCCAGAGCGACTGTTCCTCCCTCCTTCACGAGCTTCACAGGTCCACATGGTGGCAAGGTCCGGTCCTCTGAGACCGACAGGCAGGTACTGTGTGCCAGGGTGGGGGAGGAAGGCGGGAGGCGTCATGATCATTATCAGGATTTCTTAACCTCTTGCCTCTGCCTTCATTGTGAAAATAAAATAAAATAAAATAAAAAGAGTACCTTTTTAGGATGGGCTGCTCCAGTATCCCGCTGTGTGATAGGGATTTAAAACCTGAAGCAGAACTGGTCGCCTAGTAGACAGGCTGGGAGCTGGCAGTGGACTTGGTGTCTTGGGGCTGTATTCTGGTCTCATGCAGCATGTAAAAAACAGCCTGAAATTTAAACTGGTGCCTTTCTTTTCAGAAGGTTATTTACGGTATTCAGCCTCAGGGACAAGCAGGAAAGTGGAGTCTTTCATATTACTGTGGAAACTTCTGAGCAAGGAGGAACTTGTGGCAAAGGGTGTCAGTACCAAACTCTGTTTCTCTCTCCTCTTTCCCATGCAACTTGGGGTGTTGGAAGGTACGGGCCCTGGCTGAGGAAGGCTATCCACTCAGCCAGGCAATGATTAGGTCACGGTATTGCTTTTGCCTGTGGTTGAAATATGAATGTCTGCTCTATTTTGCAATCTTTTTTATCTGGGGGGTAAATAATCCTTTGCTCTATCTGCCACTGAATTAGCTGGTAACATAAACTTTGACGTGTAGTGGACACTAGGTAAATCCTCGGGTGAGGAAATACAGCCTACAACACGTTTAAAGCCACCAGTTACTGCTGTAACACCCCACTAGAGCCTTACAGGAAACAGACCCGTGTCAAGGCTGGATGCAAATTTACTGCTTCCTGTGTTTTCTGCCCCAGGTGGATTAGCGTTAGCGCAGATTAGTCCCCTAGACAGAAGGATCCAGTTTTCTTCATCCGTGATTTCTGAATTGACCCCTTCAGAACATTCAGTCTGACTAGTCAAGATACAAACACTGTTATCAGGGAAAATCAAGATGTGGTAAGGGACAGAAGGCTGCTGAGCTAGTTATCGGCCACTAAAACTGCCAAGTGCTCAGCATGTGCTTCCTTTTATTGACAACAGTTCTTCAAGTGTGGTACCCCTGAGCCCACTCTGAAGATGCAGGTGGTGCCTAGAGGATTCCAGAAGATGTTAGGGACCCCTCGGTTCTCCGGGCTCTGCTACAGTGCAGTGATCCATGCGCTGTGGGTAGGTGCTTCTGCTCCTTTACCACCTCGGTATATTTTTACTTCAATGGACTTGCTATGAGCAGTCTTAACATAGAGCTTAAAAGTCTACTATTACAAACGAAACACAACAAAACCAAAAGAAAGCTAAATCAAACCGATCAATCAAACAAACAAACAAACAAACAACAACAAACATCCATCAGTGTTCACTGATAGGGACAATCTATAACCCAATCATATATAACCATGTATGTCCAAAATATGTCCAAATATATTGTATAATGGAGTGGCTAACAACCATTCATTAAAAAAAAAAATAAGAGGTTAAGACTACTTGTGAAATTTCTAACTTTATGGCTTAAACTTTCTTTTGCTTTGTTCCTTTGTTTTTGTTGTTGTTGTTTTGTGTTTTCTGTGGCCACTTGACTTCATTTTCTCTCAGCTCTGGCCTTTGGGAAGGCACAGTTTCAGTGGGAAATAGTGATCCACACAGAAGGGCTTCACGTTGCTCAGGTTAAACACTTCCTGAAGGAGTTTGCCTTCCTTCTACCAGACGAAAAATGGCACGGTTTAGAAATGGGATGCTTATTTTAAATTACTGTATAATTTACATACAATAGCAGGGATGGCTATGGGATGAGGAGGGATTAGCTACATTTTCCCATGTGACTTCTTCCTAAGATAGGATATGAGTCATTCCATTTATTCCAAACATTTCCCTGTGGCTTTTATGTTGTTGACGTGCCATACAAACTCAGGCAATCACTGTCTCATGGAGGTATAGCATTTATTCTTAAATTTCATGTGATTAAGATAATAGGGTATGTTTAATCCAGAGACTGATGACTTTTGCTCAACATAATGCTTAGATTCATCCATTCCCATCCTTTGTCACTGTTGAATTGCATGCTGTTGTGACAGGCCACGGCTTGTTTATTCACCTCCTCATTGATAGACCTTTAGCTTGCTCCCAGCACTTGCTAATGATGAATGGCACATCAAATGACTGTGTTTTTATTGTGTTGGATATGTACTGGGGGTATAATTGTTAGATCCTGGGCCAGATTCATGCTCACCTTTCCTGGAACAGCCACACCATGTCCCATGCCACAGCTGCTCCACGCTCCTGGCACTGCTAGCTCTCCCGTTCAGCACCGTCTCATGGCTGACACTGCCTGATGACTGAGCATGTTTAAATCTTCATGCTTATTGGATATTTCTATCAGTGAAGTTTGCGAGCCTTCTGCCTGCTTTTGATTGTTTCCTTTAATCACTGTTTCCGACGGTTCTCTGTATGTTGTGGACACACATAGTTTTGCTGCACGGATGTGTTGCAGGATTTCTTCAGTCTATCACCTAATGAGTCCCTTAGGGGATGTTCATGGGAAGCCCGCTCTTTTTCTGAGGAGAAAAGAAGAAGTGGACGGGAGGGATGAGGGGCAGAGGGGAGTGACTCAGAGGAGAGGAGGGAGGGGAAACTGAGGTCGGGATGTAAATAGATAAATTAATAAAAAAAAATTTAAGCCGGGCCTGGTGGCGCATGCCTTTAATCCCAGCACTTGGGAGGTAGAGGCAGGTGGATCGCTGTGAGTTCGAGGCCAGCCTGGTTTATAAAGCAGGTCCAGGACAGCCAAGGTTACACAGGCCCTGTCTTGAAAAACCAAAAAAAAAAAAAAATTTAAGATGAGGTTTCCTTTCTTTTTGTTTTTGCGTTTGTTGTTGTTTAAGGTTAATGTTTCCTTTTGCAATGTGTAATAAGAACCTGGAAGAGCTCCATATTAAGGAGGCTTTGTGAATAACAGCACTGTAACCTGTAGTTCAATGTGTAGACAACCTCTAGAAACTAATCCTCCTGAATAAAATTGCCTTTATAGCCAAGAATGAAGTCCTTAACCATGCCAGCCTTTGTCCTCTGTGCCATCTAATGGTGCTGAGAGTCTGCCAACTGTCAGCTCTGTGTGCAATTCCCCAGGAGGTAGTGCTTGTCCGCATGCGACTGACATTCTTCACCTAATATAAAATTCTCAAGGTTCTTCCGTGCTGTCTCCTGTGTGGGGTTTCTTGTTTTCTTAAGACTAAATAACGCTCTGCCGCATGCATTTGCAGTTATTTCTTTATCCATTTACCTGTATGTGGGATGTTTCTCCCTCCTCACTATTATGATTAGCACCACAATGACACTGGCTGTGCTGGTAACTCTTGGAGATCCTGCTTTTAATGAATTTGAATAAACACACGCAGGTACAATTGCTGGATTACATTAATTTTTAATGTTTCTGTGGAAGAGTCTAGAAAGGGTCTCCTAATGCTTAGGTTTCTTCTGATTTTGTTGGATGTTATCCTGAGTTTATGAAAGGTATTTTTAATGTGTGTGATTTCTCAGTGTCATACGGTGTGATGGTCTTTCTCACCTGTTTACACCTTAACATTTCTATACCTCTACCTTCGCACCTCTGTCTTTTTCCCCTCCTGTTCTGCACTATGTATGTCAGGTGCACCCTGTCCTAGGTTGTGCTAGATCTACTGTGTGGTCCCTCTGCTATGCCTGGTCCCCCTGACTCCCATCACACTCAGTGCTAACTCTAGATCATCCCTTCAAGGATTCTGGAAGTTTCTTTTTCCGTTTTTGTTTTTGTTTGGGACTTCCACAGAAGAACAGAGGTTATCCGCTGATATCCTGTCATTTCCCACAATAAGACGATGCTACCCACACAGAGCAAGGCCGGCTTTCGGCAGTGGAACAGGAAAACATTCACTAAGGAACTGAAAATAGAATATTTGAGCCTTTTATACTGTAAAACTAGCAAAGGAAAACTTGAGGAAGGTTACACCCCCTGGAATCACTGACTCTTTTTCACTTAGGTCAGGAGAAGTAACCTCCTCCCAGTCTGTTTTGAAAGGTGAACAGCTTTATTGCTGTTGATCGTTGGAGGAGAGAAGCATTGTATAAACAGTATCTGCTGGTGCTCTACCTCTGTGCAGCATTCAGCAGTGGCTGTTGTCTGTCTTACTTGTTTGTTCACTGTTGTCCACCTTTGAGTAGCGGGCAGTTTGGTTTTATTTATTCAGTAGAAGAGAGTATTGGGAAGATTGAGGGTGCTCTAGGAGACTCCCAGATTGAGCCTGTTCTAGCCTTAGGCTGGAGTCATGGCTATTTGTTGAGTTTGAAAAGAGTCTACTCGGGATTTGAGAAATATTTTGGATCCCTCATCACAAGGGAGTAGGGTGTCAGGCGTGAGCTTGGACTTTGAACCACATGTTCAAGTGAGGAGCATTTACTCTTTCATTTTCAGGGGGATTAATGATGCCTAAGGGCACACTGAGGGCAACAGGTGTGTAAGGCAAACACTATACCCGAGCTATACCTCCTGTTATGAGCTCCTGTTTCAAAAAACTCCTATGGTTGCTGCATGGTAGTAGAAATCACTGGCACATAAATACATCATGGCAAACATACAGGGGAAAATACAGTCATTCCCAAGTGTATTTTGTGAATATTAGATAAATTGAGTACCAAAATGTAATGAATGTTTATAGACCTATAACCAAATTTCAATAAAAACTATAAGCATAGTTTTGTAAATATACTAGTTTATCCCACGATTGATCTATATAAGAAAGTATATGCCTCAACCAGGTGAAGTTATCTTAGGAAAACTAGAGTAGTTCACTGCCACCTGCTCTGTCAGTTTGGCCTATATTGTCAATAACTGAAGGAGAACATTTGGTGTATTTAACAGTGTGTCTTTGCTAAGCAGATAAATGGCTTGTAAGAACACAACAAAAAATATATACCAATAAGATCTAATAAATTTTTTACACAATTAAATAGGAAACCCCATTAGATACTAAGCTAACTACTACAGTTAACATTATTAAGCACTTCTTAGAAGGTTTTAGCAATGAAAAAATATGTATACGTATGGATGCAGGGGCAAACCCTTCTCTCTAATCTGATAGAAATACCAAGATGCTTCAAAAGTCTTTAACAAATAAAATCCAATATTTGGTAAGATGGATATTATTGGTTGGTTATGCACTGTGCCACTTACTGCTCTATTGCTGTGAAGAAGCACCATGCCCAAGACAATTCCTATAAAAGAAAGCATTCAGGCGGGGTCTTGCTTACAGTTTTAGAGGGTCAGTCCATGGTCGTCATGGAGAGAAGCAGACAGACATGGCACTGGAGCAGCAGCTGAGAACTTTACATCCTGGTCCACATTCAACAGAGATGGGGGCAGAGGGAGAGGACAGAGAAAGAGGAGGCGGAGAGAGAGAGAGAGAGGAAGAGGGAGAGAGAAAAACAGAAACTGGGTCTGATGGGCTTCAAAGCCCACCCCCAGTGGTACACCTCCGCTAACAAGGCCACACCTCTTAATCCTTCCCAAACAATTACACTTCCTGGTGACTAAGTTTCAAACATGTGACTCTATGAGGGCCATACTCATTCAAGCTACCACATGGACATTTATAAACCAGTAGCATCTTCTTCAATAGCATTAATTACTTAAAACTGTATACCTCATGTAGGAATATTCAGTATAATCTTTATAAATGGGAGACTATAACTCTGTTTGAAGAGAAAAACCAAATAAAAATTGTCTGAGTTCAACATATAAGTTGAATGTGGTTTTAAAAGAATTCTTAAATGTTTCTTTTTTATTTAAAGGAATAAAAAGTATCAGAAGAAAAAAATCACTCTCTAAGAATAGACAAGAATGTTTGTAAACATAGTGATAACACCTGATCAGGTATAAAAATATAATATATAAAAAAACAAAACATAAATCTCTCTGTGATGTCACAGAAAAATATACAGAGAAGAGAAGCCTATTTGATTCAGAAAAATGACTACAAGTTGCATGCTAAATTAGTATGGGTGGGACAGTTTAAACTCAGAAAGTAAATAGTGGGGGATTTCACAAAATGAATTGATGTGGTAACTAATTTTCTGCAGGAAAAATTAAGTTGTCATTATGTTCCATAGAAAAGTACATAGATTACAGCTAAAGAAGATGAAAGAGTATTATGTGGAAGTCTGGGGCAAGGACAATCTTTGAAGAATGAGACTCTCAGAAGACATATATGCCTATTCATGACTTGATGGTATCTAATCTTCATACTTATGAATATGTGCATGAAAAGAAAGATAAAATAGACAAGGAAAAGTATTAAGAATTTGACCTAAGGACTCCATCTCTATAATATGAAACTTACTATCTGAAAAATATAGTAAAACTTGGACAAAGAATTAAACAGACAGTCTTCAGACAAGTCAGAAAAATATTTCTATGCTTTTTTTTGGTTACAAACAGGAACTTAGAAAAGCAGTATGATTCCTGTGTTCTGAGACCAAAGCACAGCAAAGACCATCATTGGCAGGGCTGTAGCAAAAGTGTATTCTTTCAAAATGCTGATGGAATGTGTTCATTTTTCAGAAAGTTACCTATGGGATCTTTTCAAAGAAAAGGTTAGGGTACAGTTGATTCAGCGATATTATTCCTTGTTATCAACCCTATAGAATGAAGAAAACACCACGACCTAAGAGCATATGTAATCGCACTTAATGAAGATTCTAGGATGAGTCTGACTGATCATAGCCAGTGCAGACATGTGTGCAAACTGAGGTACAGAGACCCACCCAGCAGGACATCATGGGGACTTTGTAAGAGAGGGATGGGATGCATGTGCTACCTGGAAAGGGTATCCCCTGGAAAGACCATCTGGTATCTAGATGCTACAGAAATCATTACAAAACCTCACTTAAATGTTAGCATTATTTTTTGAGACAAATTCTAATGTAGTTCAGGGCTGGCCTTAATTTTTCTATTTAACTAATGCTAGACTCATATTTCCTACCCCTCAGTCTCTCTTTCCCAGTTGCTAGATTTTTGATATGAGCCAGCATACCAGGCTCTCATCCCATTTAAAATGGCTAATGAGAAAAGGTGACTATGTATGTATGTGTAATTCGTATAAGACAAGTAAGATTATGTAGAAAGATGTGAGAGAAGCCATAACACAGATAGAATAAAGGAGGAAGTCTATTTTTAAAATGAGAGAAAAAGAATATGAAATAAAATAAGAATAGTATAAAACTATCATGGTACTAGATTTTCTGATTAAAACAAAAATAAATAAAATAGCTTAGCTGTGGCTTTGTCATTGCTTCCACACAAAGCTCATTGCCCTGTGAAGAATGGCATCTTCACATTCACAAGTTTCTGTATCAGGGTTGTCAGTGGTGTGATGCCCCACCCCCAACACACACACACACCACACACACACACACACACCACTCAACACACCACACACACACACACACACACACACACACACACACGAGGACCCACTGTGAGCAAGTGGCACAGGGAGCTTGCTAGCAGGAGTGGGCCTGTGAAGATATGAGGACATGCTGTCCGTGACGGTCCACACATGCAAGGGAGCCGGTCACTGAAAATACCCTAAGACAGGTCAGAGTAAAGAAGGAAAAAAAATTGCAGTCAGAAGGACACTTCCTGAAACACATGAAAACTCTGTGAACTAAGCAGAAGGAAGTCCACCTGGGCTGTCGGATAGCGCGTAGAAACCTGCCGTCTCGTGCTACTAGACTCAGTCAACTATATAATTCCTTTGTGATTCAGAGTGGACCTCACATCACTCACCTGCTAACTAAATCAACAGACGCCTGAGCAATGTCTGAGGTCTGTGAGTGACAAGTAGAGCTCTAGTCTGAAAGAGCTGGTTTCTATTCAGTGTTCCTCTCCTCTCCTCTTGCCTCTGCCCTGCTCCCTTTAGCTTCAAGTTTTCCTCAGCTGTTGCCCATTTGCCTGGAGGCTTAGCCTTTATTGTCTGTCTGGCCGTCGGTGGTGCGTCTACCTACACCGCAGCCCCGTGGCACAGCTGTCTCTGTGGGCGGGGCTTTAGTAAGCTCGCCTTTTGATGGCGGCGAACCCTTCCGCAGCCCAAGACATGTGTCTTGTATTATATTCCCACTAATGCTTGGCTTTCCAAAACTGAAGTGTGATGCGTTGCCAAA
The DNA here is from genome assembly GCF_964271855.1 of Acomys minous. Classification (NCBI taxonomy): domain Eukaryota; kingdom Metazoa; phylum Chordata; class Mammalia; order Rodentia; family Muridae; genus Acomys; species Acomys minous. The sequence continues at coordinate 45,470,666 of NC_140496.1, read as the reverse complement.
ATATTTCTTCTGTCTTGAAAGGAGCAGCAGTTAGTTACTCAAAAGCTTTCAAAGCCCTGGCTAGGAATAGCTTTTAATTACCGTAAGTTTAAATACACAGCACAGCGGGAACGAAAAGAAGGTCTGAAGAAACACAGGCTTTTCTTGGAGTCATTTGAACGGGATGAGAACTGCAGCCAGGTTAGGTTAAACTGAAGTGGAAATTATTTTTTAAATGAATGGAAAAGTCATGCGTGCATCAACAGAAGGTGATGGCCCACGCTGACGAGTGTTAAGGGGCATCGGTTGGCACACCACAAAGATTTGTGTTCTCTTGTCATTATCCTGGTTGGTTGAGTGTCATGCATTAAGTTGAACTGTCTTTTAAGGTGTGGTCCTATAGGGGGCGCTCTACGCACTGTGCCGGCAGCGGGTTATCATACCAAAGTCCTAAGGAATTCAGCGAATGAGTATGTAACGATGTTAGCCTTGAATACAAACTGTGGGAATAGTTTTGAACCCTGATGAAGACTTTTGCTTTCGGAAGGTGCTGCAGAGATGTGTTCAACTGGATATGCAGCTTGTTATTATTTTATGTAGCATGTTGTTTTTTTTAACTGTCAAAATTTTTAAATTGATTTAAGTGGTATGTTTTTTTTGAATAAAGTGTTGATAAATAAATTGGATTCAAATATGACCTCGCTCTGCTTCCACTTAGAATTTGACGAGACTGAGTTAGCTGGCGCACTTGCTTACTATTCTCAGGTTTTAGGTGAGATATAATGGAATGTGCAGTCCTGCTCGCTCAGGCTCCCCAACTACAGAGAAACCTGGGGCCCTATCTCAGAAACTCTAGTCAGTAATGGTTTATACATACATACATATTTAAGTATGGATTTGTGCGTTAATATTCACAAGTGTGTGTGTGTGTGTGTGTGTGTGTGTGTTGCTAGGTACAGCTTTAAATGTTAAATTCAAGGCTCAAGTTCATTTACAGTTAAAACAAACACCATTATATGCCTGGAAAGGTTGTTTCAAGAATAGTAATGCTCTTTGTTGTCTACAAAGAACTTTTGCAGCTAATGTGGCCTACGGGCAGAGCATGCCTTTTGGATGGAGTGTCACTGCCTCCTTCTTCTCTTATACTCAGCATACATATGGGTTATAAAGTTATTTTTTCTTGCAACCTAAGAAAGTATCAGGGAATAGGTGTTACCAATGAAAATGGAGGAGTATTGTAAGAAGCAATTTGAAACCCATAGAACAAAGGCCTGAGCTGTATGGAGAGAAAGTAGATACATAGAAAACAACTGTACCAAGAATATGTCACTGTTGGGGACAGAGGATAGGCTGCTTTGTCCCCATTCGTAGATTCCTTTGCAACCAGGATGGCATCTTGAGAGTGGAAGACACGGAGTTTAATGCTGGTGGCTCTCGTCTCGGGTCCGCTACCGTTTGTGTAGACAGGAAATCCCAGCTTCTCCTCTTCTGATGTGGAGACGTCAGTACCTGCTCTGTCAGTGGTTGGAAGGAAAGGTAAAACTCCTGCAAAGTTGCTTTAGGAAAGCAAAAGTGAAATGGGAATGCCAGCGCTGGTGACACGTGCTGCATAGTTTGCACGTGACCGTGGCTCTTTGAGTGACATTGTATATCACTTAGAGAAGACTGGGTAGTACCAGGCCCCGTTAGGTTGGCTGTCTATGCTGATCATCCCCTTCAGCTGGAGACTTGTCTGTGTCCTTGTTGGATGCTGTGTGGCTGGTCCAGGTCTCTAAGATGCTTCAGGGCTAGGTCACTTGACACCTGTGAAGGGCAATGAACAAAACCACATTTTTCTATTTTCTTTCAATTTCTCCTATACTCTGCCTTCTGATACAGTGGCATTTATTTCCTGAGTGTTTCAGAAAGGGGAGAAAAACTGGAAAGGGTGATGACTAGTAAGGCTTGCTCACACTTTCCACTGTAGCCAAGTCATCTTGATTGTGAGTTCTCATTTCTGTCCCATTATATTGGGCAATGCGCCTATGGGTCTATCTCCTGAAATGACTTGTGAGAAAGAACAAGAGGGACAGAAATAAATCCTTCTTATACTTGCTGAATGGACCAGCAAGTCATCCTGACCATCTTTCTGTCTTACTCACCAGCCAGTTTGATATTTTGAGATGTCATTCCTACTGCAACAAATCAAAGGTCTTTATGGGTTTCTTTGACCTTGGACATGGGAGGAAATAAAAGAAGTGAGAAAATTGTTGTCCATGCATTACTGTAGACTTGTCTGCATTAAAAAAATAATAGGCATGTGTTAGAAAGGGGGAAAAGATGAGCTGAATGGGTCTTCTGTAATTCAATATCATGAAATTTATGAATAGCTAACTAGATTAGATGATTTGAAGCAACATCTAAGAACAGCACCATGCCCCAAATCTGCATAAGTCCTGACCCCCTTTACCCATTCCTTAGACTCCCAGAAACCTCAAAGATCAGGAAAAGAAAGACATAAGTGGCACTCTTAGTTACACAGTGGACAGTGTCAAGCAGTGGTAAGTCATGTATGGCAGATTAAAGGGGTAAGATTATTTTTACAGCTATGCACTTACTTCATCCTTACTTCTGTTTGGGGCATCTAAAAAAATATAAAGGTCAAGTCATTGATGTGGAACATGATAGAGTAGGAATAATTTGTACAGAGAGTATCACATTTGATTCCCACAGGGTCCCCATTATTTCACTACTTAGATGAAGCTGGAAACCAAATTTAATTTGCTCGAGGCCACAGTTAACTGTGGTCAGAGTTCAATTCTGACAGTGAACCCACTGGACAATAGGAAGTGTCTCAACAACACGGTTAAAGTACACCTGGCTTTATTGGTCCTTTCGCTTTGAAAGCGACTTTCAATTTGTTCACTGCTGAAGATAACCTACCCTGTGAGCATTGTCAGGATCTGCCTCCAGAGGAAAGGAAAGGGATCTTCAGTATTTAAATATTTTCAATGTTTACGCTAATGTCTTGGACAATGCTTGATTCTCTCGAAGCCGGAAGATCTCAGTTTACATGCCTGATGCCCTGGCTGCCTTTTGACCATCCATTTCTAGCTGATAAACCGACTTGCTATTGCTGTGAAACAGGGACAACAATGACACCTAGTCACGGGTGTGCTCCTCTGTCCATGGTTTGCTGAGTGATAGAAGCGACCATTATGTATAAGTGAGCTAAGAGACATCTGAACGAATCTCAGACACGCTGTCAATTGATTGGGAGATCTTATCCCAGGGTGCTGATGTCAGGTTAAAAACCAGAGACAAGAGCTGCACAGCCCAGCACCACTTCCTCAAAGAGGCTTCCTAGAGACTGTGTTTGCTGCAGTAGGGTTTAGTTGTATCAGAGTTTTATGATTTTCTTAAACTTCTATTCTATATAAAATTCTGCTATGCATTAAGTATAAAGATGCCACACATAAAAGGCTCCTTTCTATCACATTGATTTCCATGATGATGAATTTGACGAGCAGACGGAAAAGCCATGTGGGAAGATCTAAGAGGCCATTTGGCAGCACACCCAGGGAATGAAGAGAGAGACACAAGACTTGACTTGTTTTCTAGAAACAGTTGCATAAGAGATTAGGACTACTCCCTTCCCCCCCCACACACACATTTGCGCACACACAGCAAAGGTCTCGTGTGGTCATTGCTGATGCTGTCTCAGGTGTGTGTGTGTGTGTGTGTGTGTGTGTGTGTGTGTGTGTATGTGTGTAACACCATCAGGGATCCAGGATTCTCTTTACTGACTCACTCCTCTAATTACCCTCATCTCCACTCCTCATTTCCTCCTCCTGCATGGCTGTAAGACAGGTGCTACCCTTCTAGGGCTTTGCGTTTCATCATCAAGCCTAAAAAGCACAAAGGAAAGACTTCATCTGCTCTCTCTCTTCTGGGGAACACATCTCTCCATCCCCTTCTTGAGCCTCATTAGCCAGGACTGAGCCCGTGTGTCTGTCCTTCCCCCTTTGTACTGGAATGTGTGGGAAAAAAATGGCAGGTTGGAATTATTCTGGATTAAGCAAGTAATAGCAGGTTTGAAAGAAAGATAAGGGAGGCAGCCTTATAGAAGTGACCTTGGAAAACAAAAGATTTTTCCAAAGAGAAAAAACAAGAATACAGTCCAAGGTAGATTAGAGCCGGGAACATAATGGCACATTGGGACCTAGGGGACGGTGTCCAGCTCGGTTACAGACAAGGAGGCATGCTAAGAACGGAGCGGAGCGACCAGGTAGATGATAGATAGCGCAGGTGAAAAACAAAGTACGATGGGAGAGACAGGGACAGACTGCCAGAGCTACGGAGATGTCAGGAAAATGAAAAAGACGGGATCTAGTGATTTGTTGTCACCAGCCTCCTTAGTTAAGAGGAGCTGAGAAAATCAAAGGGAGCAATGAGACCATCAAGGCTGCAGCTATAACAGAACTGGAAGGACCGAGTGTTAGTGAGCAAGCGGATGGAAAGATGTTACCCGAGCCTGCCTTGATCATATCTGTACGGGCGTTCTATGTCCCTGGAGCAACCTGGCCTGAGTTCCCGTAAATCTTGGGAGTAGTGCGCAATAGGATTCCAGAAGAGAGATCTGGAACCTCTCAGTAAATGTTTTACACCAATTACCCGAGTTCTGCCTTGTAAACTTTAACTTGCAAGCTTTCTTGTGCAACATCATTTATGCTGCAATCCTTTCTTTGGATCATGTCTCCAAATGAAAAATAATAGTGTACCTACCTTGGACCTAGCTCATGCACATGCTGAGTGGGAACACTGCTTTCCTTGATACCTTTGGAAATTGGGGGGCAGGGGTGGTGGGATATTTTGGTGCATGAAGGACGTCCTATGGCTTCTTAAGATGCTGTCTACTTATCTCTTACTACTTACCGCATGATCAACACAATTTTGTCTGACTAGCTGACTAGAATAGAATACCAGAAGGGAGGCTATGAAAGAAATGGCCTTCAGCGGTAGGGTAGGGGTTGCTTTCTTGAACCAGCTCAGCAGTCCTGCAGTACGGAAAGCTCCCCCCCCCCCCCCCGCCTTTTCTTTTTCTTTCTTTCTTTCTTTTTTTTTTTTTTTTATCACAAATCGACTCTTTTTATTTTATGTCGTCAAAAATGTTTACTCGGCTGAGAGTTGCTGAAAAGTCCAGATCATATTTACAAAAGTGAACGTTAACATGAAAACACCATCTTGCTTTAAGAAGTAGGCTGGCATTATCATTAAGCTTGTGAGTTGGGTTTGTGTCCAGGCTCCGCCTTTGGATTATGTGCCCAGGGGCCAGTCACTCAGTGTGTCTGGATTTCCATTTACAAATCAGTAAGATGAGGGAGAGCTGGAATCGTTTTGTAAATTTAAAGTAAGATTGTCACTGCAAAGCTTCTCGCTGTGTGCCTGACTCCCAGGCGCTGTTCACTGAGAAGTAGTTCCCGCTGCTGCAGGCCCTCATGTTCTATAATTAAGACAATTACTTGCTGCTGTGGTTGTTTTTACTAAGCGGGGGCAGGGCAAGTGCTCAGGGGCACATGTAGAGGTCAGAGGAGAGCTGTGAGGCCTGGCTTTCTCCTTGAGTCATGCGAGTTCCAGGTTTAAAAAAAAAAGGGGGGCATCAAAGCTTGGCAACAAGTGTCTTTCCCCTCTGAGCCATCCCACTAGCCTCTCATTCTGCAATCTTCATTCACATCTTAATTCCATAATTAACACTGGAAAAGGTTTTTGTTTCATTTTTGTTTGTTTTAACAATAACCAGAAAAGTTTTTTTTTCTTAATTCAAGAATATGATCAATGATAAATATTTCCTGAACGACTGACTCTTCACCTGGCGTATGTATGTCCATGTTTTACTTGGTTTTTGTTGTTGTTTTCCTAGGTCTCCCTATCTTTCCCAAGCTAGTGTCAAAGTCATGAGTCTAAATGAGCCTCCCTTAACTTCACCCTCACACGTGCCTAGCAGCTGGAGGTGCAGGCATGCGCCACCATGCCCAGCTACTTACATTGTAAGTATGCAATCATCAACACACTGACCACCATCATAGTCAAGTTTACGCATATTCTGTCCTATCACGTGTCAACTGACAAACAGAGGCATGCTGGGACATCGAGCCCTCTGGTGTTCCCAGATGACTTATTGCTCACTGAACTCTGTAAGCTCCCAATAGGAAAGAGACGCCTTCAGGCCATCCTCATTTTCTAGATAAGGAGCCCGCCTGAGGCACAAGCAAGGAAAACATGCATCCTGACATCACGAAGCCGTAACCGGAAGTTAAGGTTCAAACAGCTGCTCAGCTTCAGAGCCTGCCCTCTGACCTCCCATCCTCTAGCATGACAATAGCATGCCAAGTCGAATGCATCCCACCCAGAGCTGGTCTTCCTTTCCACACAGGTGTTCTGACTCACATATTTCAACCCTCAATGGGAAGAGGACTAACCATTTCATGAAGATATTTCTCTAAGAATTGGAGATTTACTGTCTTACGGTATCAGAGCCTTAAAGAGGTCAAACATTTCCAGGTGTGGTAGCGCACGCCTTTAATCCCAACACTCAGGGAGGCAGAGGCAGGAGGATCACTGTGAATTTGAGGCCATCCTGGTCTACAAAGTTCGTCCAGGACATCCAAGGCTACACAGAGAAACCTGTCTCAAAACAAACAAACATATCAAAAAGGTCAAAAGTTGCTCACACCATTCATCTTCTTACCTTTAGCTCCATGAAAGGGCACTGATCTGTTAGGCAAGGATGCAAAAATAGAAGTTATGACACACATGGACCTCACCTCTCCAGTCAGGCTCTTTTCACTGTGCTACACCACGCAGAGTCAGACTTTCAAAATAGTAGTTGTCAGAGTCAGCAGCTATTTGGGGAAGAGCCACATTGTGGTGAAGAAAACAGATGTCTCGGTTTCATGTTTGGGTGCCCTTGCGTGTGTGTTCGCCTGCGTGTGTTTATTTGGTAGGTGAGTGCAGAAGGTAAGCTTTTTGGTTCCCAGTGTGAAAACTCAAGATAGCAATTGTGAGATTCTACACAGTGACATCAAGAGGGGCGGGAGAGCAAATGCATTCAGGGCTGTTGATTGCAGCCCCAGATTGAGATCCTTGCTTCTCCCTGGGGAGGGAAAACCCCAGAGTATCATGGGAAGTTCTCATCAACTTCTCTCTTTGTTCTTGAAAACTGTCTCCTTCTGAGGTGCACGTTCCCAGGAGAGGTCCAGCCCCACTGCAAGTACCAGTAAGACTTAGTGAGGGAGGCCTGCCTGGCAATCCCATGTCACTTAAATCCTCCCCCTTTTTCAAAAAAATTTCGGTGTAGAACCTTTTTTTTTTTTCAGTGCATAGAATTCTGTTATACAGATCTTATGATTTGGGGCTTCACTGAGTCTGAACTATGTTTTATTATTAGTGCACTTTGTTTTATTTTTTGACAGATGTCTTTTAATAGAAAAACAAAAACAAAAAAACAGAAACCACACATGCAACAGTAGCAACACACATTTCCCCCCAATTCTAGCACTTTGTTTTAAAGGAAGGTTTTAAAACTCTACACATAATGCATAGGGACTAAGGACACTGGTCACTGTGCCTCGGTGTGGTGGGTGGGTGTGTGGCCTCAAAGGAAGCTGTTGTCCGTGATCTGGGAACTGTTGTAGAGTCAGACACCAAGGATTAATAAATAGGGTTGAGTATTGATCAGGTGTCTTCAGTGTTAACCCTTTGACTTCCTAAATGCTACCACTGTTTAAGCTACTATTGTGTTCATTTCTACAACCGGAGTATCACAGAGTTCTGTCCTAAATTTCATAGACGTTGTGATTTGAGGCCAGAAAGAATCTATTGATCCTGATGGAAGGCTTTGTTTTTTTTTCCCCTCCTGGAAATAATGTCAAGAAAAGCTTTCCTAGGGGTGTGATGGGAAGTCCCATCAGTTATTTGAGAGGAAGTAAGAATAGAAAAAACAAAGAGAAAGCAAAAGCAAAGCAAAGCGGTGCAGCCAGTGTGCAGACCAACGCAGATGATTGCAGACGGCAGGCGCGCGTGTACACTCTAGGTGTCCTATGTCCCCTCCTGTTTCTATTGAACTTTCCCTCACTTCTCCTTCCCTCCTTCTCTCCTTCCCTTCTCTTTGTCACTCTTTCGTGTCTTTTTGCTTTTCTTCCCATGTCCTTCTCTCTCACCGTTGCCTTTGGAGAAATGTCCAAGAGCTCCAGGCCAGCACACTTGCCTCCTTCCACATGCAGCCTCTGTGTCCCTCTGTGTCCCTCTGGGGAGGCGCCTCTTTTTGAGGACATTGTTTTCCCCACTTCCACAGTGTTCTTACAAAATGCTTCGCAGCAATTTCTATTGAGTGGCTGAGAAACTCTGTTCCTCGTGCGCATCCCTAGCTGGAGGGCGTGCCCTAGAAGGAAGCACTTTTTGTGTGTTTTCTTACTCTGTAGCTTCAATGTCCTTCATATTATATGTCTCCTGAAAGAACAAAGAGTTTGCTCAGTTGCTTTCTTCAGTAAATGCAGATATTCTATGTAGATTACAGTTGTTACATATATCAAAGGTGGAAAGAAACTATTGTTAATACTTCATAACTAAAGGACTAAGGCTACTAAGTGCAAAAATGTGCACCAAATGATAGAAATGAAAAATTATTACTTGGTTTCCAAGGCATTGTATTCGCATTGTAAAAATTATATCTGTCTTGGATTTTCCGTCATGTTTTTAGCTGGTAAATAAATATCATGTTTTCTCTGTTTGCTGTGATGCTTTGAAGTGTCCTCCTATTGCAGAATGTGAAAATAGCAGGTTTGAACTCAGTATTTGAAAACCACAAGAAGTCATTGCTTGACGTCAAACCATTAATTATAGCTTTGCTTGATGCTTGGAGTTAGGAGACATGTATAAGAAAATGATACTCTGGTCTCCTTGTAGTAATGAGGATACCAACTCTCATTTCAGAAAGTTGTATTAGATTCTTAGACAGTTTATTAACTACAAAGGCCACTTGGAAGTCATGTCAGTCAACAGAGAACTTTCATATTTGTTAGTATCCAAAACAGAGCAGGAGTGTAGCACGTGGTAGGCCTTTTATTTGTTTGTTTATTATTTGACCAATAATACTTCCAACCCTCTTTTTCAGTAGCTTAGTGTCATTAGCCAAATATTAAACTCATGAGGGAAATCATAATCCTTCTATCTCCGAGAACAGACTAGCCCCAGATTTACAAACTATATACAACATCATAACAGGGTTGGTTGAGTTCTTCAACCTACTCTAGTGATAATGTGACTCTTCATGACTGATTACTTGTTTGTTAGTTTGGGACAATAAAATACAAGGTCAGTGCAATGTCTGGCATTAAAGAAATGTAACTTTGACCCTTGGCCCCAGACTTCTGATTCTGTGACCTTGGGCAAATTTGACACCACTAAGGCTCCAGCTTTCTCTTCCTTGAGACGGACGCAGTACATGATGCTCCTCATCTATGGTAAGTAAGACATAATATGTAATCACATGATACCTTGGGCAGAGTTCCTGACATACCAAGGCTTCTACATATGTAATTGTCTTTACTACTCTTGTCTAACATCTGATAGCAACTAATAGGTAAAAGTTGGGTTAAAAAATGTGTTTACATGGCACTGTGCTTTAAAGAAAGGTCATTCATTTATCTTCTATTTTCTTCCTGAGGTCAAATAAGAACTCCTCCAATCACAGATGTATGCATGCATAAATGCATAAATGCACACACACACATATACATACACACATCAACTCCTCTTTTGTATCTCTACACAATCCAAAATGACTGATAGACATAAAAATAATAATAATTAGAAGCATTCCAAATAGCATCATGTCCTAATATAAAATAAATGAATGGAATTTGTGGAAGTGAAGATGAGAGACGTGGGTTAAAGGGTTTTGCAGAGAGACTTTTCTTAAAGGAATTCTAGTAGAAAGCTTGGGGGATGTCATTGGTCATTCAGTCAGCATTTTCCCTGAAAGTACCAAGATACAAATCTTTCTGAAAATTACAACGAAGTTTGTTTTAAAATTTATTCCATGTTCCCTTCATTTATGCCTCTATTTCCCTTTTAATTTATATTGAGAATTCTAAGTAGCGGTCTATCGATTCTGTCCAGAGAACATAGCTTTGAATGACAGCCTCTCACATTGCCGGAATGCTGCCAGGAGTGAGGGCACCAACTACTGAGAGGTGTGTTAGTTAACATGTTTGTTGCTGTCATAAACACCACAACTAGAAGCAGCTTGAGGAGGAGAGTTTATTTCAGTTTTCAGCTTAAAGTCCACTGTGGAGGAAGTCATGGCAAGAGCTCAAGGCATGAACTAAAGCAAAGACCATGGCGGACTGCTACTTACTGGCTTGCTTCTCATTCCTTGTCCATCCTGCTTTTATATAGCACCAAGGCCCTCTTCTCCAGGGATGGTACCACCCACAGTGAGATGGGACCGCCCACATCTATCACTAATCAAGAGAATGCCTCATAGATTTGCCCATAACCCGACATGAAAACATAGCCAGCACAGAGGTAAGAAAGTAAGGAGGTTCTTCCCAGCTCCACCCTTCAAGCAACCAATGTGTTGATGTTTGTTTCCTTTTTAGGATTTTATTTTTCAATTTTGTGTATGTGCTTTTGTCTGAGTGTGGATATATAAAAATGGGCGCAGTGTCTGGGAAGGTGTTGGCTCCCCTGGAGCTGGAGTTACTGGCAGTTGTTAATGGCCTCATGTGGGAACCTAGCTTGGGTCCTGTACAAGAGCAATATGCATTTTTAACTACTGAGCTAGCTCTCTAGCTCCACATTGGTTATTTCTAAGTGTGATTCTATAGTGTCTCTTATAGCTGAAAATGGTTGACTCAATCATAACTTTTATGAAATTGTGCTGAGCCAGTTATTAGACTGTGCTATTTATAAAAATGTTCAATGCATTTGGTCAGTTAATATTTAAATTTTAGCAAATGATGGTTCTATAACCCAGTATCTAGGAGGCTAAGGAGGAGTAGTGTGAGACAGGGGGCAGTAAGCCCAAGATTTTATCTTTAAAAAGTTTATTTTTTAACCTTGTATTTCTTTGATGCCTTGTATTTATATTCTATGACAAAGGGCCACAGTGATGACTCAGTGGTGAAGAGTACTGGTTGCTCATCTAAAGGACTCAGGTTCAATTCCTGCCACCTACTTGGTGGCTCAAAAATAATTGATAACTCCAATGGCAAGAAATATGAAATGACACCCACTTAAGGCTGCTGTGGGCACTGTACACATGAGTTCTCAGACATACATGAGGTCAAAATACCCATACACATAAAATTAAAATATATTAAATTATATAAAATATATAAATTAAAATTCTTAAATATATGTATATAAAATTTTAACAGACATATTAATATATAATTTAAAATATATCATGAATTATATATGAGTAAATTATATATATGTTTAATATATACATAAATTTTATGTATACATGTAAATTTAATGATCAAAAGATAGAAATCTCTTTTGTGCTTGCAGGCCAGTTTGTGACTAAGCTCTAATGTCTGTGGCCAATCATCAGGCACCAGAGGGAATTATTTTCCTTCATATCCACTTTTATGTCCTTTCATAAGCACAAATTATCCCCAGAAAATCAAACTCATTATATGCAGTCATGCAGTGGTGCAGTCATGCAGCCCGGGTGCACTAGAATGCTCCCAGGACTCCCAGGAGAATAGTCTGTTTCCCTTTCTGTCAGATAAAGGTGCAGCTAGTGGCTTCTCAGCACATTCCTGTAACATGCTTACGTCGTTTCTTCTTCGTTATTGGGATTTAGTAAATCAAAAAGAAGGCCAGACTCTGCTCATTTCCCATGGGAGAGAGACTTCACACCTTTCCACTTACAATTGGAAATGCACCCTCTCCCTTGAATAGATCCATGAAAACAGAGAAGAAGAAGAAGAAGAAGAAGAAGAAGAAGAAGAAGAAGAAGAAGAAGAAGAAGAAGAAGAAGAAGAAGAAAGAAAGAAAGAAAGAAAAGAAGAAGAAGAAGCTGAGCATCTCATGGCTTGGGTATATCAATTTCAAAGGAGTCAACAATACCTCACATGCCAAGAATCATTGAGAAAAGTGTGTGTGTAGCAAGGACGGTAGATCAGGAACAATCTCTTGGACTTTCAATTAAAAGCTTTGGCTATTCCATCCTCTGCCTCCAGCCCGCTTTCTCAGAGCTATGGTGAACCAGTTGTTTGGGGTGAAGCCCATCAGGATTCATCAGTCTCAGACCCAGGATTCATTTTCATTTCCCTCCTCCCAAGAGGCTCTAGTGATTCCTTCTCCTTTGAATAGTTCATGTGCTCTATTGTGATTTAAACACTATGTTTTCAAGCTCTCTGTGTTTTCTCCTGTATGTTTTCTGAACCATTAAAGATGTGTAGAGTCTTCTGGTATTTCAATGCTTCCATTAAGTACTCACCAGGTGGCAAAATCATCCTGTAAAAACAAGTATAGCTGGAGAAGATTTCAGAGTGACATGAAAGAGTGCGCTCATTGTGCTCAAGTTTCCACCTGAGCCTGGGGAGGCAGAAAGGGTTTCTACTGTTACTTCTTTAATGAGTGGTTAGTGATATGGACTCTTAGTGTCAGGGCATCCATGGCTTGACCGTGGTATCAAACTAGACTTTTCAACATCTTGTTCTGTATTCAGTATTGTGGTTTCGGTGTCAAGAAACACTTTTTCACAAGCAAGCCAGGCTTGTTTCCCTTCCAGCGCTCAAACCCGTTCTTTCCGCATTTCTGTCCCTTGCTCTAGGCTCTGTGAGTTCTGCCCCCAAGACTTTTGCTGTCAAGTTTATATTGGCTGTAGGCGGTGTGAGCCCTTACCAGAGAGTGGATGGCGAACAAAGGTGGGGGGTTGATCAACGGACCCCCGCTTAGCACCCCTCTCTGGGGGATCTAGCTGCTTTCCTCTCCTGCCACAGTTCTGCTTTGGGTTTGGTCTCCCTAGTCAAGGCTCACCCTCTCAACAAATCTTTCTGTTAGCCTTGTCCTTTTCCTTCGACCCTGTCCCTAGTGATAGGGTTCCCTGACCACTAGGCTGTAGTCCTCATTGCTTTGCAAACCCTTTCTACATCTCCTGACCCCCCTCTCCTTGATAAATGATCCTTTCCTTTAATCTTTTATTCTTTAACGATTTTTTGAGTGACAGAACAAGTGGGACTTGTTTGTAGCCTATAAATACACTGGCTTGTTATGTAGCATCTTGCTGATTATGACACCTACAAGCCTCTACTACTGCCGTGTAGGTATCCTGTTTATCTTTACCACTTGGAGTTTTGATAAACCCTCTACAGAATACATTCTTCTAGCGTGCTTTAAAGAGTCTGTTGGATTTGTCTGAACGCACACCAGTTTCTTATATTTTCACTGAATTAAGCATGGCGTTAAACTGCACATAAATCACTGTGTGGTGGTTTCCTTACATACACTAACAGTCAAATATATAATTACGTTTCACCTTCTTTCTTACTTCTCAGCTATGTGATTAGCTTGTTCTGAAACTTAATCGCAGGGGTTTTACATCAGAGATAGCTGCATCTGGTAATATTTATTTTTAACAATTTGTGGCAACTTTACAGGTGTTATTTTTATGGTGGCGAGAAAACACTTTCAAAAATTATTGCCAGGCTAATGTCACTGTAGGTTCAGTTTATACGACCAAGATGATCATAGGGTCAAATGCAAGTTATCCCAGTAAGGAAAATGATTGATTATTTTGGAATGCATTAAACCACTGAAAATTGTAACATTTAAAAAAAATCATGATATATGATCAAGAATGGTGTTTTGTGGTTTTATGCCTTGCTGAAAATTGGCTGCTTTTACAGGGAACATGCTTTATAATCAGCGGCTGTGTGAAGTGACTAATGTTGCAAATGCAGATTGCATTTAATTGATGTGGCTCATGCTTGAAATAGAGCTTCTTGTAATGTCAAGTGTGACCCTCTCCAGATCCTTCAATGGATGCTGCCAACATCCAAGACCCAAAGCAGGAACCTACAAAGGGCAGGTGCCACCACATGAAAGGCTGTGGACTTGGGTTTTCTTCGTGTTTCTCGCACCTAGTGCTGACGGGCTGTTTTCGCTGCAGTAAATCATCTCTGTGGAGAGGCATAAATAACACTCTTCCTTCCCTGCTAATGCCTGCCCTTCTTCCCCCGTGGGCTCTGTTGATTTTTGCATCTATGTCTGTCAGGATAGTGAGAAGGCTTGGCTCAGTGGGAAAGAAACATGAAATGGGTTTAGTTTTCTCCAGTTCTTGCTCCCCTGTTGTGTTATGTCAAATTCTCCTTCCCAGCTGGGTAACAGATCCCTTAGCAACGTCCTAGGCAGATTAGACAACTTTCAAGTCATTTTTTTCCCCCACACAACTCACATTCTGTCTAGTTGAAAACACGAACATGATTTCTTGTACAGAAATTTCAACACTCTAGGACAATCTTGGGTTCTTTGTGTTCTGAGAAGATGGTGGCTTAATCATCTTATCTACTTCTTCCTCTTCAGAGGAAGATTTGTTGGCTGGCCTTTGGACACTTTCTTCCTTTTCCTTTCCTTCTATGGGGAAGTGGGGGAGTAAGCAAAGGGGCCAAGCAAGAGCAGTTATCTTTTGCATCACTAGGAGTGTGGCATCTCGGGTGGGGGGAGGTTGTTAATAGCATGGCTGTCTGTCCTGGCAACAGTTAAGCACTTGGGAGACGGCTTGCAGGATAGGAGCTTCCTTTCCGTAATCATCTGGACCAAATCCTATGATGACAATTTTAGGTTTTTCTTATAGGAACTCCTCACCTGTCTAGAGTCCACTGCTGTGAGGTTACATTGAGACAGGTCCCATCCTTGCTAGATGCTCACCTTTCTGACTGATGCATCACTGGAGAGCCAGCTGCAGTGCTGAGGTCATCACTGCACTCTGCCATCCGTCTTCTTTTCAGTTTGCTGTTTCATCCTAGATGAACACTAGGCAGATCAGGAAAACACTGCATGAATGGAAACGAGGAAGCTGCTAGCATGTCTGGATCCATTAGATGGTCTCTCGGAATCTTCTTACTTAGCCTGTTGGACAAGGGGTGCATTTGCCTCCCGTTAGGGCAATAGTTTATGACAAGAATGTAAGACTTTGGTGATTTCTTCCATGTCTTCTTTTCAATGTCTTTCCAGTTAAGTAAGGGAACTTGGAAGTCTACTGTGACTTTAAGTCCACTTCAGATGCCTGAGGAGGCTAGCCAGTTAACTAGCCCATTAGCTTGCAGTTCTGTTTAGAATACAAGGCATCATTGTTTTTTTCTGTTCTTAGTGTGAGTGTCCAATCTTCTCAAATTTAAAGTTCACTTCCCTCTTACCCCACAGTTGGATGGGCAGAAGTACCAGAGAAATATGTTAGACGTCTGGCACCTTCACTCATTCTGTTACCCAGCTCACTAGAAGGAGCCCAACAGTGAAAGCAGAGACCTCAGTTCCGTGGGATGGCTGCCTGAGCTCAGCAGCTCATCTCACCTTCACCCTTCCCTGTTCCACGTCTGCATTTCCCTGGCTCGTCTCAGGATACGCAGATGAACCTACCTGCTCACATTTCTCTTCAGGGGAAGCTAGAAGACAAGTGAGATAACAATTCCAAAACCATTGGAAGGAATGTGATGTATAATCCTGGACCGTGTTATGGATGTCACACACCTCAATCATTTCTCTCACCTGCTAAGAGCGGAGTTGGTGTACAGCTCGAGATGTTAAAAAAAAAAAAAAGGCTCACTGAAGTCTTTGAAGCCTTTGTTCTATTTCTCTTGAGTACAAACATTCCCTTGTTTCTTTAAAGCAAGCAGTACCACCCTGTACTTTGTGTGTATTTCCATGTCTAAAAACATACAGTAAGACACTACTCACCCCTCAGAGAACCTGGGAGAGTCAAATAACTCAAAGAGTAAGAGAAATCTGTGAGCCATGAGGACATTTTGAAACACAAATGAGCAATATCTGCACGAATGCGTATTATAGTCTGTTAGTCAGCTTTACATCGCTATGACAAAACACTTGGGGCTGTTAAATTATAAAGCAGAACCTTTAGCTCATAGTTTTGGAGGTTCAAAATTAGTGTCCCCATTCTTTTGGGATTCTGGTAAAAGCAACGAGTAGCAGTGTCAGGCAAGTATGGAATGGGTCTGTTTGGAGATGAACCTGGAAGCAAAGAAACTCCCAGAATTCAACATGCCTTTCAACGGCATACTTCCATTATTCTAAGTATATCATGTAAGGCCACAGCTCTTTAGAGTTCTACAGGCTCTTAATATCACCACTCTGGGTACCAAATTTTAATTTATAGGCCTTTAGTGGGCATTCAGCAGCCAAACCATAGCATAAACAAAAAGTTGAATTCTGTATAATGTATAGTTTTATAGATTCTTCTTTGCGTTTGTACATGCACACGCCTATTACTGTGTTAATTGGGTTGCCCATCTAGGGGAACAACACTTTATATTTCTTGAAGTGACTTGAGCACATGGAATAGTCAATGCAGCGGGACTCTGAAAATGTGAAATGTTATGCACACACACTTGGCATTTCTTGTGTTACTAGATTCTAAGAGGTAATTAAAATTTGTTTTTAAAATCCAGTATTTTCTGAACCTTGCCTCTGGTAATGACATGGAAGCCATAGTGAGGAGAAAGTCATTTTAAGTAGGGAAGAACTGCAAGGACGCAGGCTTTCAGAGAGAAATTCTTTCCTTGTTTTGCAAATTCTGTAAACCACATGGTCTCCATCTCTTCCATTTTTAAATGTTCTGTTGAACCCAAAGCCATGACCACACCTTTACAGTGAGTGACTTCTCTTTCTTATCTTTCTGGATTATATAAGTTATGGGCATGCAATTTTATAATAAATTTAGTTGATAGCATTTGCTAAGAACGCCACATCTTATGCCGCCACCTCTCTTCCATCTCCATGGTGAACTTTTTTTTAATTGCTCACATTAGAACATAATTACTCCCTTAAACTTTTCTCTTTTAATTTATATGGTGGCACTCAGAGGAAGGACAGCAGGTTACCAAGAAGAGACTTGATACCCTATGAGCATATACAGGGGGAGGTAATCCCCCTCAGTCACAGTCATAGGGGAGGGGAATAAGGGGAAAACGGGAGGGAGGGAAGAATGGGAGGATACAAGGGATGGGATAACCATTGAGATGTAACAAGAATAAATTAATAAAAAAAGGGAAAATTTATATGTAATGTAGTGGCAGTGGCGGTGGCTGTGGTGTGTGTGTGTGTGTGTGTGTGTGTGTGTGTGTGTGTATGTACATAAGTGTGTGTGCACTTGTTCTTGCCACATCATGCCTGTGTAGATCAAAGCACAATTTGTGGGTGTCCATTTTTTTTGTACCACGTGGCTTTGGGAGACCAAAGAAGCATCATCAGCTTTGGCAGCCAGTACCATGCCCCACGGGAGCCATCCTGCCAGCCCAGAGCACAATTATTGTTATTCCGTGGACCAAACTGCTGAAGGCAGTGAACACACAGAGATGCTACTTGTATCTTTTATATTCAGTAAGCTGTTTCAGGTTCCTCACTTGCAACCCGAGCTTCTGGAAGCACCTTCTAGATTACCGCTCTGAGGTGCAGCTGCTTACCCCACTGTTCACTCTTCTTTCCAACTTCATCCAAGTAGGGCTGGGTGTTGCCATTCTGGACATCAGTTACAGCGCTTTCCTGGTACTCAACGATAAGGATATCTTTCTCCTTTGAACTCTTGTGGCATCGGTGTCATGCTTGTGACACCCATAATGACTGTGTATGACCATGCATTTTCCCTTGTACTGGTCTTCGTAATTCTTGGCATGAGCCCTGTTGTAGTTACCGTTAATTACTCTGACATCATCAACATTTAGGCCTTAAACAAGTTAAGTGTGTCACAAATGCCCATTGATGTAATGGACTTATTATGTAATTTACGATGTTTAGTTCTTATATAAAACAAATGATTTAATTCTTTCTTATCCACCGAAAGTCTTTATCTAGTACCACTGCTGTGAGAGGTGACAATGACCAACTATAAATAAGACATAAATGGTGATTAGAGAACTTTCAGAGGAGTCAAGAGACACAAACAAAAGTACAGAAACATAATTACAAATTGCAATCAGTGTTACCAAGAACACAATTCTATGACATCAGAGGCAGTAGGGAACCTAATTTTATAGAATGGACATGAAATTTCTCTGATAGTGAACTGGAAACTTAAAAAAAAAGCCCCTCAATTACAGAGAGCCTCTTACATGTCACAGGTGCCACACTCAAGTAGTGAACCTTGACTATAAGACTTTAAGAAAAGCTGGGAAAATCGCCAGTCCAGACAAACCTGGAGTTATTCCATTAAGGGACATATGCCAAGTTGATATGGGGTAGGCAAATAACAGTGCCTGCCACACTTAACAAAACTGAGTCATATCACATTAGAGACTGTGCCAGGCTTGTAGACTGCACCAGCCCACTTAGGATCTTAGCAATGTTTTCCCTCTTCTCAAACTCTGGAAGACGCTGAGTGGCTTTAGATATGGAAAAGACATAACAATCCTATTTGTAAGTTTTGTTTGTTGCCCACATGTATGTATAAGTACCATGAATATGCCTTTGTCCCATTGAAGGCCAAAAGAGGATATCAATAACTCTTCATCTTAGTGGTTGCGAGCTGAATCCATATCCTCTGCCAAAGCAGCAAGTGCTTTTAACTGCTCAGGCATCTCCTTGATCCCTCAAGCCACACCTTTGCACTTTTAAATGATTGTGTCATCTGCTCTAAGGGGTAGGAGAGTCAGTGTGGGCCCCTCAGTATGTTGGCAGCGTTATGACAAGCAAAGTGGTGTGACTTTAGATATACTTAAAGACAGACTTAGCAGATACTTAAGAGAGTAGTTGACACGATGAGAGAGCTTGATGCTGAGCAAAACGAGCAGGCACATGCTGACTACAGGACACACAGAGCAGGAAGGTAGCTGTAGACTATAAATATTTGCCCTTGGTGAACACCCCAACAAGGAAGATGCTGATACAGATTCTTAATCATTTTGTAAGATTCCTTTCAAATCTTATCTAAAATTATGTTCTCTCTTCCTGCAGCGTGTAGGTCTCTGACCTGAATCCCATGGGATTAGAAGAATTAACATAGACGCTATCCTGTCCACAGAATGACCTAAATTCTTTGCGGTCTAGAGAAGGATTTTAGCATTAATTATGTCTAGTGTATCATAACTACACTTGACTTTCAATATGAAATAATCCTGAGGAATGTGAATCTCTCAGATGAACTTTCAGAGTAGATTCTTGTGAATTTCCCTGGCTTAAAAGTGTTTGCTTTTTTATGCTGACAATTTTGAAACACCTTGACCATGACCTCCCTCTACCTGGTAAACTGACAGAGTGGTTTCAGCTGCTTCTAAAGAATTAAATGATACCGAAAATCATAAGTGAGCAAGTTTTATAGCTTGACCCTTCTTTTAGTCCTGCTGGGTTGGGTCCCCATCCACCCCTGTACCCAGTAGGTTCTGGCTTGGTTTTTTTTTTTTTTTTCATCATTTCTACCTGTGTATACATTATTCTTATAGGAATACCGTCACAGAGACAGAATTCACATAGATGATGCCAGGACTGAGAACTCATGGTCCGTACTGGGGTCTACTTTGTGTTTAAAATGGCCTGTAATAACGCTCTGCTTGGCGTTCTTTAAAAGCTTCTCTTACACATGACATTTAGTACAGAAACAAACAAGACTCAAGGCTCCAATATAATTGTTAGGCTTTATGTTCTTTCTACAATCAGTATTGTATAATAATAGTAACTATCACTTTGCCATTTTTCTAAATGGGCACAAAAACCAAACTTAGAGAAAAGTGGGATGAAAGTTCAGTCTGACCCCAGAATCTTTGACATGAAAAAGAATTTCTTGCTGAGATGGGTTATTTTAAGTCAACAACTTACTGAAGTGGGTTACAGGACTCCAAGGTCACAAGAGCCTTGAAAAGCATCAAGTTAAAAGAAAATGAAGTTTTTAACCAGTGTAAGCATACACTATGTATGATGTTTACATTCATGTCTTAATGTCATTTGTTGATAGTGACATCAGTCAACATGAAAGCTATTTGATATTATTTTCGGACTATATAAAATGTGTACTTTGGGGGTCAAATTTATGAGCTTTGTTTTTCCTCTGGTACAACCATTTATAACTGACAATGGAATTTGAACCTGAAAGCGAGAGGAATCCCAAAGCAAACATGCCGAGACAGGTGAGACCTGCTCTAGCAGTGCTGAATCTAGGACAAACTTGGGTTAGCCACAGTACGGAGGAACCGCTGCCAAGTGCTCAGCTTATAATCATATACCCTTCTTTTTCTTATCATGCTCTTGATAACAAACAGTGTGAGGGTGAATACTATGATATTATGATACTAGTTCCTGATTTTTACAAAGGAGGAACCTGGACCTGGTACCATTCAGTGAGAAAACCAAGGGTGCATGGTTAGGTTCCATAAGCCAACAGTTCCCTTGGTGCCTTCCGACAAAACCTAATTTTCACCAGTGTTCTTTACTCTTTCTTGAAGAAATGTCAGAAAAACTTTTGAAGCTATAATATCAGTGTTATTTCTAAGTACGGCGGATGATATGTGCACGGGCGAGGGGCTGACAAGCCAGCCACTGGACATCATATAAAATCCCTGCACAGGCTAGATTTCTTTTGTAATGGTTTCTGAACTGATTTTTTTCCAATTCCAGCCAGACTGACCATTGCAGAAAAAAGGTTAGGGCGGCCATTAGACATGGGTGTTATCTGGAAAGACAAGATTACTTCCTAAATTGATTGTTACAGCAAATGAGGGCTTTCAAGTGGCCATGAAGCCGCCCTGTGAGCATTGATCATTGAGACACAGCGACTTTGCTACCGGGCCTCTATCTGAGGCACAGATGCCCAGCCTGGCTGTAAGGTGTCCATCTTGTTCTCATATTTTGGACTGTAGAATCTCAGTGCCCGGCATGACTTTCAATTCTGGCTATGTTAGAGCCACCTGGAGGTTTTCAAAGGCATTATCTTGATCTTTCCTTCTTGATATTTTTATCCAGAAATAACATGAGTATGGAAAGGTTTAAAAAAAAACCCTCACTAACAAATTCTATCAGGCAGCCTAATTTTGAGAATTCTTGCTTCGGAAAGAGTGACTGGGTACATGTTCACACCATATAGCTGCGCTAAAAGCTGGAGAATTTTCAGTCAATTAAGATTTCACTGATTGTGCTTCTTGGTGTGGTTGGGCTGCTCAGTGATGCAGCAGTGGGCAAGTCTCCTTTTACAGTCCTCGAGTAACTTCTTCTCTTCACGTCAATATCTTTTATACATATTGTATTTGAACTCTGCTGGGATGTCATTTAAAAGTGGCATGCATAGATTTATAACAGGACTTCAGGATTTATATATATTCAGATAATTATAATGTTATAACTGTATTGACTTCAGCCTTCCAGAAGTTCATTGCAAAATATTTTGTATTAGTATAAAATTATGGGAGACTTAAATGTCTGTTACGATGGGATGGATATTTATTTTGTGTGCTTCTGACTTTGAGACTTTTATATACTATGGTTATTAATTCTCTGTCTTTAGTATGGCATTTCCTTTGCTCTAGAACCTCTTCAAATTCCACGCAATCCTGTTTGTCTTTTTCCATAGCTCGAAGGGTTCCCCGATGTTTTCTCTTAACAAGTTTTGATATTTACCATTTTACATCAGCATTTGCCTTCTTCTACTAACGACATACACTTCTCTTTCTTTCTCTCTTTTTCCTTCCTTCCTTCCTTGTCTCTTCTTTTATTTTTTTCTTTCTTAAAATGTCTAACTAGGCTTATAAGTCTTGCCTGCTTAGCCTGGCTCCTCTCCTTGCCACAGCCATATGACGGGAGTGTTTCAGATGTCTTCATTAAAACTGTAGATAGTCTCCCTTATCTGCAACCCCTAGCTCCTGAGCCTGGAACTTCTCTTGTCCAGTCACTTTTCTTTTTCCTAGGGTACTAAGTGTGGCTGGGGAGAATTGTAACACCAGAGTCCCCGGCCAGCCCTCACCTCAGCCACTCCCTTCAACTGTCCACTGCATTTTGCCTCAGAACTTGTCACTGTCCCAATGCAAAAATCAAGAAGCCACCAGGCTTACTGGGTGACCCCCAACAAATCCTTTTTTCATTGTCCGGCAGCTGGAGACTAGACAGTGGATGACTAGGAGGCTATCCAGGTTTCCATCACACTATCAAACCTTATATAAACTTTCCATTTTCCTATTTTCAGTCTGCCCCTCTCAGAGCACAGTGAGTCACTCACACATCACCCTGGAGGCATGACCTGTCTCCATTGGTCTCTGGATGTTTTCCTCATGGTGTTGGTCTTTTGTGTACTCATGTTATTTATTATAGCTGATAACTACCTAGGAGTCTCCTTCCTGACCACTCATTTCCTCTGCACACAACCGTGTCTCTGTGGCCAGCAAAAGCTTCCTAAAAAGACTTCATTTATTTTCTTCCATTGCTGCATAACCTACAGTTGTTTTCCAGCCCCTTCTAAAACAAGGTAGATCCTTTTTCTGCTCCCCCTCACCTCTTTCTCCTTCCCCTCCCTCCCTTCCTCTCTTTTCTGACTTAATTTTTGAGTTTCCTT